>NW_005842052.1:1201344-1221885 GCF_000455745.1 Alligator sinensis
ATTTCTCAGAGCAAAGTGCACACCTACAACACCCCTGGTTTAAGAAGCCAAGATAAAACAGCTTGTATCGATAAAAGCTGTCCAGGAAATGGAATTTCTCTCCCATAGGTAATTCTCGTGTTTTGACATCTCTTTTTCTGTCTCCTAACGGGCACAACGTTTATATATAAAAACGTTTAAAGGAAGATGTCAACTCAGAGATGACAGGAAGAAGACATTTTTGACATTTTTCAATCAAAAAACATTTCATTTTGGAACATAAACATTCCTAACATTTCAAAACTTGATTGTAAATGTTTTCCTTGCTAAAAGTCATTTGTCTCTAGTTTTTCCATTAAAAATATAGTGCAAAATTGAGATATTTCCAAGAAAGAATGTTGTTTGCTACAAATAGTCCTATTTTGTCTCACAATTGGTTCAGTCAATACATTTTTATTGTCTGTAGTACCTAACATAGCAACTTCCAGTTTTGTTTGATCCTGGATGATTCTGGTGTTAGAAAGCATGACACACTGGAATCCACATCTAACAGAGCCGCCCCTGGGTACAGCCTGCCTGTTAGATGTTAAACTTGATTTTCTAAGTGTACACCTCTCCTTCCTGCACTTCTCTAGCTGGGCATCAGACAGGAGATAAAATTATTACCCTCCATAAGAGGAAAATATAGAACAGCTATTCATAATAGCCAATAACATGAATAGTAATCCTATTTGCATAGTACCACTCTACCACCTTCACTGTACTTTAGGCTCCATACAATACAATAAAAATCAAGCATGATTTGAGAAAGTCATTGCAAAATATGTGCATTTTAAACATTGAAATCAAAGGGATGTGGGCCTTTACTTCCATTTGAGACTTACACTGTCAGCCTTAGTCTGAGAGGTACCTATGTTGACCTACTGTTAAGGCTTTCCTCCATGATGTGTGAAGCTGAGAGCTGACTATGTTTTCTTCTGGTCAAGGCCGGAGAGTGTTAAACTCTCTGTTCCATGATATCAGTATTATATTCTCACTTTTTCCTTTCAAAACAACTCCTGAAAACTGTTTTATTTTCCAAAGGTGTTTTTAATGCCCTATCGGGCAAGGTGCAGACATTCAAGGAGGTGGGATTGATTTAGGTTATGCAGTTTTCTGTAAGCGGTGTAGGTTAGGTCAGTAGCGAACAGAACACACATTTGCCCTTTGGTGAGGGGGGAGGTCGGCAAATCTTAGACCAAGTTCCACCATTTTTAAACCAGCCTATGTGTGCTAAACTTCTGTTCTGTTATGGGTATAGACCAGTTTCCGATCACCTATACCAGTAAAAGTGTCATGTTTATACCTGACCCTGTTGTCCTAATTTAACTAGTAGCGCTAGTCATTTTGAAACTGTTTCACGGTTCAAAATTGAGTAGATTTCCCTCCCCACAATGTATTCCCACAATGGTTTTGGCAATATCTTTATTGAAATGAACCTGGGTTTCTTTTTCAAAATAATATTTCCATTCATTAACTTTTTGTTTTTACTGAAAAACATGTTTCTATCACAATGTTTCCTTTTTTTTTTTTTGCAATATTATACAAACGTTAATGAAACTGCAATGAAAACACAATATACAGAAAATTTTAATTCCTACTGACTTCACTGGAATCAGGAGCAGGCTGTATATGCATTCCAGTTTTCTTTCAACATTTGTAGATCAATGCATTCCCGAAGGAAAGGATTAACTTAGAAGGATTGCCCATGTCCTCAAGCTAAGGAGGCAGAGACTGATATTGGATATAGCACTGGGAGGAAATTGAGGATGCCCAAATACTACTATTGGTACCACGTGTCTCATCTTAGTCATGTAGGTTGTGCTAGGGGGACAGGGATGAGAGCGGGCAGGGGGGGTGCATTTTAATTACAGCTGTTCCTAGAGAACCACCCTAATTAAAATGCCTCAGCATCTTGTGTATTAAGCCCCAGTGCATTTAAAAATAACCACGGGATGCTTTAACTAAACCGCATTCAACAAGTTTTAGTTAGAGCACCCCAGCAGCCATTTTTAAACCCGTGGGGGCTTATACACATGACGTTGTGCTAATGCTAGAGCATTCTAATTAGAATGTGGAGCAGGGTAATTAGAATTAATTAGAGAAGACTCTAATTAGAATGTGGAGCAGACTTGATTAATCAACTTGATTAATCATCTCGCACCTGTAGAAGGCAGGGTAGATTTGCACCCTAGGCATGTCATTTCACTATCTTGTGCTTCTGTAAAGTACTTCGAGATTTGCTGATGGAAAATCATATATAATCTTTATCCTGATGGACCTGTTCCAAAGCTCATTGAGGAGAACGGAGAAAAAAAAGACAAAACTCTCAGTGGTTTTATGAGTCTTTGAATCAGATCCTCCATAATATGCCACACATAGTGTTATTAGTCTTTTACCTTAATAATCACCTGCTACTTTGCATGCAAGTCACAAGTATATTTAAAAAAATAGTATTTTTAAATAAAGCAAAGTAGACAATAAAGCAATACAGTCTGGTATCAACCCCCCCACAGTGACACCCACAGTCTTCGATCAATGCAGTGGAACACTGATTCATTCACTGCAGCAAAATCCCATGATGACACAATGTTAATTCATTTACTTATCCTTGAAACAAATTATTAATTGGAGTGGCTTTTCAATGACATAAAGAAGCTGTCGGGAAATAATGCTCTGGGCACCTTTGTTATGAACCTAGTTGTAAGTCACGTCCGTTTCAGAGAGAGAGAAAATAAAAAAGTTAGGTTCTGCAGAAAGTAAGGTCAAAATAATAGGGCTTGTCAGCTAATTATTCCATTCTTTGATACCTGTGGTGGAGAACAGAGATGGAATAGAAGCAGCAGCTTTTTCATTGCTGTTTGACATGGCTGAATAGTCGCACAGCCCATGCTGTGATTCCAAATAATACGGCCTCTCAAAACAAACAACAAAACCAATACCCAGACCCTGAATCTACACCACTCTGGCTCCTCTGAAATCAAGGGGAATGTGGAAAACAATTCAGACCCTCTAATAATGCTAGTGCAAAGTGCAGCAGGCGCTTATCAATAGCTTTGTCCCCTACTGATACCACAAAAAAGGCAATGTGTAAGAAATGTGTGGAGACTGAGACAAGCTTAGTTACATAGTGCAAAATGACCAATGATTTAACTCAGAGCAAGACAGGCATAACATGATGCCTTACCACCCTAGGTGCAGTGGTACACGGGGGAGTCAGTGTCATTGGCTGCAAATCCAGTGGCAGCTGGTCCAGCAGAGCACCTGCTTTTTTTGTTTTACCTTCCACCCTGGAGTGGGAGCCCTGGGCTAGTATCCTGGTTGCTGCCTCCCTCTCCTGTCCCCCTTCATTATGCTACAGGTGCAAGAGCTTTGTAAATATGTCAGACAAGAGGAGGCCATTGTGGCACAGACTTCAGATGGGGAGCTCATCAGTCTGTGAGGAGCATGGGGGATGACGGGACTGAGAGGGGAACATTTCCCCCTGAGTTCTTGGTTTCTTCTGGGAACATAGGTACCCTTACACCCATCTCAGGGACCTAGCCAATTCCCCCTGGGTGGTCACACAGCAGAACTGTTGGCTATGTAGGGGTGTGTACACACATACTAAACTGCTTAAAATAAGGTGACTTAACTAAGCCAACTTAATTTGTGCCACATCAGTGCATACACACTGTGCAGCTCCTTGATGTGGCAGCCATTTTGTGAACTAATTCAACTTAACTAATGTGGCTCAAGTTAATACACCTCAGAAGTATATTATCTTGTGAAACATATAAGCTGACTCTGCTCCACATATGTCTATGCACGGACAGTTAAATTGGCTTTAAAAAAACTACCAGAAAGTTAATATGTGTGTATACACCCTAGAAGAGTGGAGATATGTCTTCTCCTGCTGTCTATCCTGTCCTCCTGGTTAGGGAATACCTAATGAATAGATCCAAATTCTGACTTATCCCTTATGTGAACCACCAGATCCCTTACATAGACCACTGAATTCATGGAGGCTCCTTGTTCCCTCCTAGCTCCACTGCAATGAAAAGCTCCCAAAAGGGTCTTGGTGTACTGCCTTTGCAGTACTTTCATCCCACACCGAAACAAATCAGGAATCAGAAAGGAAATTCTCTTTGGGGAATGCATACAAGCTAGGCAATAAGGAGTAACCCTGTGAATAAGAGAGGCAGAGGGCATATGGTTGGTATTTATTTTGCAAGGGAAATAATTTCCCTTGGCAAACTCAAGGTTATCTTTATCTACTTTCTTTGAAATGCAATCATGTGAATTTAATGTTTGCAAAAAAATCCCCATTTGATTGTACTGAAGACGGCAGTCCATAACTCTGGACCAATTAGATAACAGGGAAAAAATCATTTCAACTTACCAGGCTGAAGTACACTGATGCTGATATGGCAGGACCATATCCTTTCTGGGGGTAATTTTGTCCTTTTGTGAAGACTGGTAATGAGCATCCCCAGTGTGTATTATTGGTTTTGTGCACTGGAGAAGGCCAACATGTTCATTCTACATAGGTCACCAAATTTCCATTGGATGATGCCAATCTTTGGTCACTATGGACCTTGCGTGAATTCACTGTGGAAATCCAGATGCTCAGTGGATATAAATTGGTGTGTTTATATTAATACTTACAAGTAAAGAAGACTAGGCACAACTCTTTACTTTTTGTCTCCACCAGAAAGTATTAATTAACACCAGGTAAAACAGGACAACATTTTTCAAGTGCTTTTGTACTCTGAGAGAGAGGGAGAGGGAGGGAGGAAGAGAATGTCTTTATGTATTAACACTGAACTTCATTTTATGTTTCGTAAGTTTTTTGAAACACTTTGTTTTGTCTTCTTTTGCCTGGTTAAATATCCTTTTCTAACCAAAGTGAAAAAAAATAAAGGAAATCAAAGAGCTGATAAACACTGTGGTGGGATGACTTACATTTTTCTTCTGCTAACAATACAGATTGTGGTTTTGTCTGTACCAATTCAGCTCCTATGAGCAATCAGATATTGGTAATCGCTGCTGTAATCTGAATTGTAGTCTTTGAGAGCAGGCTAAGATGGGTAAAAAAAAAAGGAAAAAAGAAACCCACAATCCAGCAGTGAGGAAAACAGTAGCTACAGAAGTAATTCTGTTCCCTATCAAAAGTGCAACTGTGCAAACACATATACAGCAAAACACTGCCACTTGCTCAGCTATCAATCCAGTTTCTATGATACAACCCTTATCTGCAACAGTAGTTATTTCCCTTCCTTATGTATTCTGACTATGCCAACATATCCTGTCTTGGGCTGTTGATAGCAATGGATGTACAGGTTTGGCTGAAATTAGAACTGACCCAAATCTTCAGCTCAAGCCCAAAACAAGTGCTTATTTATGGTGCAAAAAGTTCAGAACTTTTTTTCATTTCTCTCTTTCCAGGTACCGCCATTAGTAAAAGCAGCAAATACCTGAAATTGCATGGAGGAATCCACCAATCTTGCAACACTGACAAACTGTAAACTGTATGCCAAAGACATATAGGCTCACCTAACCCTACTTGAAAGTAAGGAACTGTTTCTAATATAAAACAAATTCATTGCAAACATTCAAAAGTGGAAAATTTTGGTTTCCAGCAGCTTACATATATATTTGGATCGGTGCGGAGGAAGCACACAAAGATTGCAGAATCTGACTTCTTAAACTGAATGTATACAAGCAATATCTTGCAGAAATGCTTACTATCAGCTTAGGTGTCATTATTTTTAGAAGCTCACAATATCACTACCCAAGTTTGCTGTCATTGCTTACATTCTTCAGTCTAAGAGTATGCAGGCTTTCCTGTGTCTGCAACACAGGGATACATACCAGCATTAGTATTTATCTAGCACACTGACTCTTTCATTCATTCATTAGATTTATATGCTGCCTTTCCCAGAAAAGGCTGAGGGTGACTTCCAAAAAAAAAGACTACATACACACACACATGTGCGCACACCCCCCAGAACAGAACAGCCCCCCAATTATATATATTTCCCTAAAACAACCCCCACCTCCAGTTCAAAAGCAATCCACCCCACCCCAGCCCACCCCCCATTCCCCTGCCTCTGTCCAAGGAGAACGGCCCTCTGCCCAACACAACCTCATTTCCTAATCCTCTTAAAATCAAAATTCCTCCCCTGTGTTCAATCCTGTGTCAATCCTTTCTCAGTTACCTGCCTCACACACAGGGATGTTCATTCCCTCCATTCCCACCCCACGTCCCAATAACTGTCCATCCCAAATCTGTGCCTCCCCTTCTTGCAAAGGGGGCTGTAGCCTTCCTACTCTACCCATTCCCCTCCCGCGTCCAGGGGAGCCCCTTATTGCCTGTTGTAACCTCAAGGGACACTTCTCCAGCCCACTACTGCAGGTTTACCAGTGAGTAAAAGCAACCAAATAGAAATCAGATAGCCTTTATTCACCGTCAGTTGGTCAGTTCAACTGACAGGGAAAATACGCCAGGGTACACACAAATCCAAAGCTCTCCAGAGAACGGACTTCTTTATACATACAGTCTTCTCTGAACCATCCAACCGCACGGATGCCTAGAGCAAGATATTATTCCTTTCTCTTGCCTATCAATGCATGACTGGGTCAATACACTTTCCACATTCCTTGACTCTCTGTCAATCTCTAAGTCACTCAGGAAGCAACACCTTGATTGAGAACCGCTTAACACTTTGGCGCTTCCTAGTTCTTCCAGAAAATATATCACAACCATTTTAAATTCCCAGGATGGGTCTGACACCAAACAATCTTGAGATAGCCAACACTGACCCCCCAAACCTGCTCCCCCCTCTTTCACAGGAGGTTTAAGTATCAACAGCAATGAAGAACTGGAAAAATGAAGCCCAGCCAAAGCTTTGCAGGCCTTTTGAGGCCATGGAGACACACCTGAGATGGTAACGTGCTGAAATCTGTGTTACTTCTTCATGGTTATTGTTCCCCAGCTAGCTTGATTATAGCTAGCTTGGGCAGACCTGTGCATTCAGCACTGCAGACATGTCTGAAGTCTCTTTGTATTCCGACAGAGAGAGAGAAACCATACCACGATGGCCTAACACTAGAGTTAGCTTCCAGCCCCAGCGAAGACCACATAAAACCCATGGGTTGAGAATCTGCTGTAGTGCACCAGTTCATTACTATAGAGAGAAACATCAGTCCTCTCAACCTCAATGTGACACAAAAGCCACCAAAATGTTTGGACAATGGCTGCAATGTGCAATATTAGAGGTTTGTTGCATAGTTCCTCATAGCAGTTTTTCATTGTGCAGTATATGGGTGTTTTTGGTCTAAATTATATAGATCTCCAACCTGTTGAGGAGGGGAAGGTAAGAATTGGTTTAGGGAGGGGATTCCAGTGTAGTCCAGTCCAATCAGTCTATTGATTCAGAAGAAGACATTACATTTTCTCTGCAGTTCCTTCCATATTGCATTAGTTCCTCTTAGGCTAGTCCTCGGTGCCTTCCCTGTTCTTTGGAAATGCAGAGGGGAACATGGACCCCATTATTGCCCATCTTCCACCTTGACCAGATCATCCCCAACTAGATAATCCCAGCCAGGGTTTGGTTGAGATGGGACTTAAAAACCTCCAAGGATGGAGACTCCACCACCTCTCTGAGTAACCTGTTCCAGGGTTTCACCACCCTCCTAGTGAGAGAGTTTTTTTTCTAATATCCAAACTAAACTTCCCTTGGTGCAACTTGAGACCCAGTTCTGTCATCCTTCACCACTGGGAATAGTGCATGTAAGCAGTAACCTTAAGAAAATAATAAATCATGAAATAATTACAAAGCTTCAATTTGCTTCATTTTACATTTTGCCCAAATAATTTTGCTACCAATGTTTTTCCTTTGGTGGGGGGTAGGAAAGTTAATTCTCTTTTTGAGAACAGTTTCATTAAAATTAGAGTTTTCCAGGCTTGTGTTGAAGGTGAGATCATTTGCAGGGCCCTTTAATGCCAGTTTTATCTATTTCAAATTCCCTCCTCCCTGTTCCCACGTGTAGTTAGCTGCTGCTCTGTGCCCTGATGCTGAGGCACACCAAGCTGTGTCGACCCTATAATGTGAACTGACAGGGTCTGCATGATGATGTGATGTTTCCATCGGACAAAGAACGAACAAAATGACAGTTGTGACAGAGCTGGATCGAAGAAGCTGCTGCTCTTCTGAGAAAGGGAAGAGATCCAGGAGTGTCATGGCTTGATTCACATATTTAAGGTGCCAGCTTACCATTAACCCACGAACTGCAGGAACTGGAGTTTGCAGGCATTAGCCTCTGCCTTTCCAAGGGGCTGCTAGAGATGTCAGTGTGTCCATAATGAAGTTTTCATGATTTAGATACAGGGCAGGTAGAATTAGGTTCTCTTCTTCCTTTTATTGTTTTTTGGCCCAAATGATCTATATGCCTTTGGATAAGTAACTTAATCTCCCTATGACACCAATCCCCATCTGTAAAAATGGTGGCAATGCCACTTTTCTCCTTTGCCTATTTATACCAGAAGCACTTACAGGGCAGGGTCTCTTAGTTAGCATAGGGGTAGTGTAACAGGCTACTCCCATGGAGCTAGTACAATGTAAATAAAATACCGTATGCCAATAAAGCTGCTGTTCAAGAATATGATTTCAGTGGTTAAAACATCCATCACCTGGATGTTACGACTATCAGAATTATGACTGCATGTACAAACTATGTGCAAGACACCTCCATATGCCACTACTAATTTTAAGGAATTCTTCCATCTTCGATGCAGATATGTCTGTATAAAGGACCAAATTCTCTTTGGAGAGAAAAAGCAAAGATCTATTTAAGTAACAGTTAAAAAGAAAGCTTGTGAGCTCAGAGTTGCTTTAAGAATCCTGCAGACCAACTAAAAAATTATTCACATGATTTTGCATGTGTAATGAGCCTCTTTGTCCATCAGATGGTGCTGCAACTTTTTTGTAGTTCACCCCTTCGAATTGCTTCCACTTCTTTTTTTTTATTGTGCCATTTGCCAGCTCCTTTCCTCCCACAGCTGCACCGCCGGCTGGGGACTGGACTTAATTTGTTCAAAACCTACCACGTGCAAACACTGATGTGACGCTCCAAAATAAACAAGTTTACATTTTAAAAACCTATTTAATTTAATGAGGATTAAACCCCATGGTGTGTACATGAGAACTTAATGGAGATGATCTTCTGAGAATGAGGCAGGAATGAGGCAGGAGGAAATTACTTAATACATACCTTGGGGTAAGGAGGGAGCCTGGCTTCCATGCTGTATTGTATAGGTGACCTGGCCATGCCTGTCTGCTATATCCCCTGTGCCATTTAATTCATTAATGCTTATGAAGCTCTTTGCAAACTCTGCCTGTGAGAAGCTGTACAAAAGTACAAAAGCATTATTGTATCTGAAGTCTAATCTGATGCTCATTTGTTTCCAAACTGGAGGGAAGCTGAAACAGCCTTTCTGTTCCTCTCTCTCCCACTCTGAATTGTTTAAAGCTTGGTGAGCTTCCATCTTCAAACTAATTTATAACCTCCGCTATGTGGATTTTTCCGTGTATCAGAGCTGCCAAGCATCAGAGATTGGAATCCTTCCTCCTCGCTCCTTGTTTACTGGAGAACTTCAGATCCAATTTCTCTAACTTTTCTTTTGAATAACTAAAAGGCTCAAGTCCTTTATCATTCTGATTCCTATCTGTTTCAACACCTCCCTGTCTACAATATTTTTTCCCTATAATAGTGTCGCCAGATCTGCACAAGGTAGCCTTGATGTAGAATCAGTCTCAAATACAGGGCTAGAATATTAATTCCCTCAGATTTTTTTTTCACATCGAATTTCTTTGCTTCCCTTTATGTATCCTCAATTTATTCTGGATTTTTTTATTTCTGCTGTTAGAATTTGTACTAAAGAGTTTAGAAGGGTTCCCCCTCACCCCCATGTTATGGAAATAGATCCCTAAGGCAAAAAAAATGGGGGGAAAGAAAAAAAAGGGGAACAAAAATGCATTTAATACACATTTGCAAAGAACCTAAAAACAGTTTATAAGAATGCTTTTTAAGATTGACTTCTGAGCACATTGATTCAAGAAGCCTACAAATACATTCCGGTTGGGTATTAGTTGCAAGAATCCTACAAATACATTCAGGTTAGTGTATTAGTGAGCATTAGGGGTGTGTGAAGCAGGCCCTATTGGATTTTGATTTGGATTCAGATTTGGCCCAAATCAGGGACAGTGATTCAATTTGTTGATTCAGATCACTGTCCCTGATTCAATTTGACTGAATCTGAAGCTGAAGATTCAGTGCTGATTCAGAGAATCAGCGATTTGGACATAGACACAGCTTTAAAAGTTTTTTCTACATACCTTGAGGTACCAGCACAGCTTGTGAAGGCTGCGATGCTGGGGCACATGGAGCATCCCACAAGAGTGCAGTGGTGGGGGCCTCCACGTGCTCAGCAGTGAACCCAGAAGTAGACTGGAAGTACTTCTGACACTAATACACTAACCTGAAGCACTTTTGGGGCTGTGGAGAAGCATGCTGGGAGCCCCCCCCCCCAACAGCCCAGCCCAGCAATCAGCCACAGGGGGACCCCAGGTGCCCCACCCAGACCCAGGAGCCACCAGTTGCCAAGCCAGGAGGGCACTGCGTGGCCTCCCAACGTACTCCCCGGTGGACCCGGAAGTGGACCAGAAGTGCTTCTGGTTCATTTTTAGGTCTTCTACCGAGTGTGCTGGGGAGTCCCCCACACTTCTATGCAATTCATAGATATTAAAAGGTCCTCCAATTCAATTCAAATTTGGAAATTCAGCTATCGAATAGGGTCAAATCTCCACCGAATTGAACCAGGGACCAAAGCTTTGCATAGCCCTAGTGACCAATTGTATTAGTTGACTCAATGCCCCAGTTTTTCCATAATATCCCTCCACCCATACAGTTGGTATGCATATAGGTCCAGTGGTAAGCTTATTGATGTCTAAGATCTCAGATAGGACTAAGTCAGTGCTGAATATTAAGGGTGTGCGAAGTGGGCTCTATTCAATTTGGATTTGCATTCAGCCTGAAGCAGGGACAGTGATTTGATTTGTTGGTTCAGTTCACTGTCCCTGATTTGATTAGGCCAAATCTAAATCTGAAGAGTCAATGCTGATTTGGAGAATCAGCGATTCGGACACAGATGCAGCTTTAAGTGTTTTTTCTACGTACCTCAAGGTACCAGTATGGCTTGCCAATGCCGTGATGCTGGGGAGATGGAGCATCCCACAGGAGTGCGGAGGGGCCCTCCACGTGCTCAGCAGCAAACCCAGGAGTGGACCGCAACTACTTCTGGTCCACTTCTGGGTCCACTGGGGAGCATGCTGGGGGGCCCCTCTGCACCCCCAGCTCAGCAATTGACCGTGGGGGAAACCCAGGTGCTCCCCCAGACACAGGAGGCACCAGTCATTGAGCCAGGAGGGCACAGGGGGGCCCCCTGCATGCTCCCTGGTGGACCTGGAACTGGACTGGAAAAGCTTCTGGTCCTCTTCTGGGTCTGCTGCCAAAGGCATTGGGAAGCCCCCTGTGCTCCTATGGGATGCTCCAGCATCACAGCATTCATGAGCCACGTGCTACCTAGATGTATGTAGAAAACATTTAAAGCTGTGTCTGTCTGGATTGCTGAATCTTTCCGAATCGATTTGGAGGGTTCTGATTCAATTCAGAAAGATTAAAGGGTCCCGTGATTCAATTCAGATTCAGAGATTCAGCCACTGAATCAGGCCGAATCTCCACCGAATCAAATCAGGGACCAAAGCTTTGCACAGAACTACTGAGTATTCCTGGGAAAGAAGAACCTACCCTTAATTCCCACTGGCACTTAGAAAACAAGGTGTGATACAGCTCTGAAAAGCGACTATATTGAAATAGCACCTTCTCATGAATATCTTGAAATGTGCTAACGGTTACTTTGTGTCTATGCAGTGCTCATAGTTACATGAATCCTGATCATTCCACTGTATAAAATAGGATTTTTCCCTTTTTTTGACCCTCTTAAGAACCAAAGAAACTATGAGACAGATCTGATTTGGGGTTAGGCCCCATCAACAGAGTTATCACCCAATCAAATGCTGCAATGTTCAGTGGAGAAAATTGTTAGCTAGAAAGTGTCCAACCAGACTTTAATATACCGGACAGTTTTCAGGTCCTGTGGTAAGAAGAACATGGGCTTGGCAGCTCAGTGGGTTTGGATTGGAATGAGAGAGAGGCCAAGTGAACGTGGAGCCCCAGGATGTGGATGGAGGTCTCCATCTAATCTGCGCTCTGTACTTCGCCCCGTGGAACAACCTCCTCATCTCCTTTTTCCCACTGTCATCACCACAGCTTCTTCTATGTTATCCTCACTCCTGTAACCTCCTTCCTGATCCTCGCTGCCCTGCCACCTGCCTGTCCTCAAAGCACCCACCTTCCACACACCCTATACCACAGAGCTTGTGGAATCATGGGACCAGAAGGGACCTCAAGCAGCATTTAGTCCAATGCCGTACAAGAAGGCAGGTTTGACCCTAGCAATGTCACCTGGAATTTTTACCTTCTTCCATCGGCCTCCCTGGCCCCCTCATTTGCTCTTTTGTTACATGTGTATTCATTTCTAACAAATAATCACCATTTTTTCCCCCCATCATTATTTCTTAGTCTTTATGGAGAGGCATCGGGAGCATGTACACGTGTCTCTGCTTCCCCTGCCTCTGCTTTTCATTCCTTGCATTTGCCTTTTTCATACCCTTGATTACTCTTTGCATTTCCTTGCTCATCCATTTGTTTCCCTCCTCCCACCACCCCACTTGAAACATATTTATTACTAGATAGCTCTCACAGCCCTTTGGGCATACATTAATTTACCTACGAACGCTTTCCATTTCTCCTCTGTGTCCTTTACCTCCATTGCTCCATGCCATTGATTTCACCTAACACTTCCCGCATGTCTTCACAAATTGGCTCTGCTGAAATTCAGTGTCCTTATTTTATTTTTTTTATCCTTTTTATGGCCACTATTACTTACAGTGTGCGCTCTCCCCCTTTTCGACATCTTCAATTTGTGTTACGCCCAGCTAATCAAGGATCGCTCCCTTCTTCATTCTCTTTTTCTTTACAGGCTACTCTATAGAGAAAAATAGTCCTATAAACACATCTGCAAACACTTTTTGTCTTACTTATTTGTTTAGTGGGACTAGTTGAAAATTTCTAATCAGCCTTTTTTTTATCTTGTAATGGAACAATGGATTTTGGACAAAACAAACATGCTTTTCAGAGAGTGTCAGTTTTCAAAAAAGTTTGGATCTTTGATTAGAAAGTAAAAATGATCCTGGGGGCTTCTGCTTTTTGACAAAAAAGTTAAAATTTTCCACTGATAAGTCAATTAAATTGATTTTTTTCCCTATTTTCGTGGAAGTCTTCAGTGAAAAAAATCCATGTTCCTGATCACTTCTGTTCCTGACACTGAGAATGTCTCTTTTTATAGATTACTAGTAGAAATCTTTCCTAGTAATTTAGTCTGCAGCAGGCCTTGTTTCAGCCTTTGCTTTTTTTAGCTCTAAAATATTAGGCTTGATCCTCAGCTTTGATGAATAGCCCAACTGAACACAATGGCATTATGCCCATATACGCATGGTGAGGATGGGGCCTATTGTCACTAAAACTGTGAAACTCTTGGTCATTTGGGGGCACGTGGATTTTGGTAATTTTTTGTTTGATAATTTTTTTTTTGCACTCTTTTTGTTTTTGAATGGAAGCCATGCATGGACATCAATCAGTGTACTTTGGCTCCAGTCGAGTTGCTTCAGCTGTACACCAATATAAACAAGAAAGGAGTCACTCCCCATATGGCAGAGATGAAGCTCAACTTATCCTATGTGTTTGATGAAGTCCCATGGCTTCCATATGGATTTAGTTCTTTAGCTCTAGATGAAAGGCTATGTGAGCAAAAGCCCTGCCTGTCACACATCCGACAATAGGACACTAGGAATGTCAGCCTGGAAGGGACCTCATAAGGTCATCTAGTCCAGCCCCCTTCTCAAGGCAGGATCAACCCAACTAAACTATCCCAACCAAGTGTGTCCAACCAGCTCTACACATTTCCAAGGCTGGAGATTCCACATTTTCTCTTGGTAGCCTTTTCCAAAGTTTGACCACCCTTGTTGTCTTAAGTTCCTCCAAATCTCCAACCTAAATTTCCTGTGCTGCAGTTTAAAACTATTGCTCCTAGTCCTGTCCCCTATGGCCACACAGAAAAGCTCATCTCCATCACTCCATAATCTTCCTTCAGGTACGTGAAAACTCTTAGCAAATTTCCCCTCAGTTTGCTGTTATTCAGGCTAAATAACCTTAGTTCAATCAGTCTTTCCTCCTACTCAGAGTCATTTCTCCTGCTCATGTCATATTTACAGTCACTATTTCATGCCCATTTAGAGCCAGCAGTGTGTTACTCTTTGAGTTCCTGTGGAAGGTCCATGTGGAGGCAAAGTTTTGGCTCCATAATCATGTCTAAACTTGAATCCAGCTGAAAGTCATGTGGTATTATGGTTTAACATATTGTTAAAACAGCAGTGGCCTAATAGAGGATCATGACCCTAGTTGGAGTTGAGAATTGGAGTTGTAAGCCCCACGGAAAATCAACTGGGAAATTTGGGCTTGTGGAAGTGGGTTTACAAGCTAACCACAACTGGGGTCACAGGCCCAAAAATTTGGGAGCTGCTGGCTGCTCTAAGTAGTGCACAGCAAACTCTCCTTTCCTTGATTAGAATTGGGTTCCTTGGTGACGTCTTACAAGATGTTGTGTCATAGCATGATTGACAAGCCTACACTCAACTACAGATGGGAACACCTTACCATTTACTGAGATCTCCCTTGTCTTTCACTAGTGAAATCCCAGTGAGATCAATGTCCCACTTATTTAAACAAGTACTAAATGACTACACAGTAACCAATGTTACTGCGCAGTCTGGATGCTGCATGGATCTTTTCCTGAGCTACTGCGCAGTAGCTTATTGGCAGCATCATGGTTCCTGCCCGCCGACATTATGTCACCGTAGCAACAAGCTATGGTGATGTAGCTCATTGCTACGGCAAAGTAGCATCTCGTGTAGATGCGCCCAAAGAGATCTAAGTGACTGATCCAAAGTCTCACTGCAGTTCAATGCCACAGCCCAGAAGAGAAACCCCCCGTCTCTCACTTCAGCAAACTTCTGTTGACCTCCAGAATAATTTAACCATCAATGTTGGTTTATTTCTATGCTTTTACTAACTATTTTATAGCTTCATACTTCCTATTATTTCTCCAACTGTTTCTCTATCAATCTACCTTAGATGCAATTTTTCAGTCTGGAAAGTCATTTCCCTTAGCTCTATTTTCTGTCTGCCAGCTTTTTTACAGATTCTGCTTGCAGCTGTATTTTTGCTCTTTCTTAGCATGTGCATGGACTCTTATAAGGATACTACAGCACCCCCCGCCCCCAATTATAAGTCGGAGTTGCCCAGACTGTATCTCTCCAAAGCCCCAGTGTATGACTCAGGCCTTTAAAATATGTGTAAGAGACCCCAAGGCTGGAACATGGCAGAAACAGCAGTGGGACTGGTGTAGGTTATTATATACATATATATCCTTAATTGGAGATGGTCCCTAGCCAAATGACTTGTTCCTGATGTATCAAAGCTTTGGGCAAGGTTGATATGAGATCTGGGTATGCATTTTTGCAGTTCAGGCTCACCTTCCATTTTAATATTTATACTGTTTTCTGTCATTTCCACTCTGAAGTGTAAAACTAATATCCTGGATCTAAATACTTCAGATATCTATTGCTGGTTTTTGCCAAGCTCAAACTTGGGTAGGAAAAATGATCTACAGCTCTTAACAAATCCTGTTCCCATTATGAGTTATAACAACAGGCTTGATCATGGGGGGGGTGACCTTTTTGGCAAGCATGCTACAAATTAGTCCTGAACCCTCTCCAAGTGCTTTCCGATTCTCTTCCCTGCTTGCTCTGCTTTCTGCTTCCTTCCCTGTTCTCCCCGCCTGATTTGTTGCTTTGCTTTCTCTTTGAGCTCTACCTGCCGATGTGTCACCTGTGCCTCCCTGATCTACTACATGCCACACACAGGCTGTCTATGCCACATGTGGCCCCCCATGCTACAGGTTGACCACTATGGGCTACAAAAATCTCCTCTGCCTAAGGGGGCAATACAATCTTCCTATGATGTTTCAGAAAGAAAACAGCATCCAAACTGTAACTCAGTGACAAATAGTCTGGTCCCCGCATCCTTCCTGTGCTGGGTCATTGTGTTTGGGTGTGAAGAGCACTGGGAAGTATGCTCAAGACTGTGCCTGCTTCTTGTTCTCCTCCATTTATGTAGACAAGGGAATGGTTCTTCTAACCATTTATGCTGCCACCTGAGATGTAGGTAGGAAACGTGTCCAAGTTGCAGCAGAGCCTGTCAATCCTGGATCAGCCTTGTCAGGCATCTTCAGACCCACAGATAAGACTGTGAGGGTTACCAGTTGCCGAAGAGGTAGGAAACCTGGTGGATTCAAAAGGCCCAATCGGTCCCTTTTGCCTGATATATGGGAATGCAGAAGTGTCACAACATGACTTACCAGCAGCAATTTACAGACACTCTGAGACTGAATGCTGTCCACCAACCAGCAAGCAAGAGCATGCACACACCTTTTCAGTGCTGTTTTTTAAGCCTCCAAGCCTTTTTTAGACTGGACATTAGGAAGAACTTCTTCACAGTTCGAGTGGCCAAGGTCTGGACTGGGTTCCCAAGGGAGGTGGTGCTCTCCCCTACCCTGGGGGTCTTCAAGAGGAGGTTAGATATGCATCTAGCTGGGGTCATCTAGACCCAGCCCTCTTTCCTGCCTATGCAGGGGGTCGGACTCGATGATCTATTGAGGTCCCTTCCGGCCCTAACATCTATGAATCTATGACTCCACCATAATGCATAAGATCCACCAAACACCTTCTGCATGCTACAGTCTTCCCAAAGAAACAGAACAGTCCATCTAACATGGCTTTAATTCTTGATAAAAGTAAATAAAAGCAAGAAAGAACCAAAGTCTTTGATAGAAAGCCTGGCCAAAAAATGGTATTGCTGAGGGAAGGCACAGGAATTAATGACCAGAACAAAGTTCTGGAAGCCAGGCAGTTGTCAGTCTAATCCCAGTTTTGCTACAGACTCACTTTATAATCTCAGATGAGTTGTTTAACCTCTCAATCCCAGATTCTTTCTCTGTAAATAATAATAGAAGAGGAGGAGGAGAAGTTGGTTCATTGCTACATCATCACATGGGTGTTTTATTCTTTTATTTATGCACTTTATATGCCGCCTTTCTCAATAAAGGCTCAAGGCAGCTTGGAATAGGAGACCAGGACAATTTAAAAGAGGAATGCAATGGGGCATACCAGTATGAAACAGAGACAACCAAATAATGAAAATGAAATGAAGGAATGCAGCCACTGAAACCACCAGCCCCCCAGCCACCATTCTCACTCATTACCTCTCCATCTCCCATTGCACTTACCCATTCCCTGTTATTAAAACTCTCCCTCTTCTAGCCTTATGCTCCCGCTCCCACCAACCCATCTCTCCAACCTACCCCGAGCCAGAGCAGGGATAAAAGGCTGTCCTGGCTTGCCAATGTTGTAGTGGCAACTCACAGCTGTAGCTCCTAGTCAGGCCCCCGCTCATAGCCCTCCTGTTGCAAGTCACAGCTGTGCAGGTTGGGGACAGCAGAGAATGTTTTAGCTTGAATGTGTAACTGCTATAAGCTTGAGCTAATGCTAACACCGATCAACATTAGAGAAGCTTAAAGTCTAATGCGTAACAAAGCTCTTAGGGAAAGGCGCTGTTAGGGAATGCTGTAAGCAATGTCAGGTCATGTTTAGAGTTTATTTAAAGGACAAAATATTAGAAATGCTGGAGATGAATGGTGATTCACTCATTGACACCAGGCTTGGGAAATCCAGGGTCAATTTTTACTCTTTCCACCTACTTTCTTTCTGCTCCTGGACAAGTCAATCTCTCTCTGCATCTGCTCCCCGCCTATAAAATAAATATAAATGTGCTGCTATGTCACAGGGGTGCTGTAAAGCTAAATGCATTGAAGACCGTGACAGACAAAACTCTTTGCCAGTAGGTTCAGGGAAGTGATTCTTCCCCTCTATTCAGCACTGGGGAGGCCACATCTGGAGTCCTGTGTCCAGTTTTGGGCCCCCCACTACAGAAAGGATGTGGACAAATTGGAGAGAGTCCAGCGGAGGGCAACGAAAATGGTTCAGGGGCTGGGGCACAGGACTTCTGAGGAGAGGCGGAGGACACTGGGCTTATTTAGTCCGGGAAAGAGAAGACTGAGGTGGGATTTAATAGCAGCCTTCAACTACCTGAAGGGAAGTTTAAAAGAGGATGGAGCTGGACCGTTCTCAGTGGGGGCAGATGACAGGACAAGGAGCAATGGGCTCAAGTTACAGCAAGGCAAATTTAGGTTACATTTTAAGAAGAATTTTCTCATTAGGAAGGTAGTAAAACACTGGAACAGGTTACTTAGAGAGGTGGTGGAGTCTCCATCCCTGGAGGTTTTTAAGACCCAGCTAGACAAAACTTTGGCTGGGATGATGTAGTCAGGGCTGGTCCTGCTTGCAGCAGGGAGTTGGACTAGATGTGACCTCCTGAGGTCCCTTCAACCCTCATTTTCTATAACTCTATGATTCTTTGGGTAGAGGTGATATCTTTTATGAAACTAGCAACATAGTTGCAAAAAGAAATTGCTCTTTGCAATCTTTCAGGCCCACACGCCCTTCATCAAGCAAATGCATTTCAAACAGCAAAATACGATAACTGGAATTTTTTACTAACTGGTTTCTTTTCCTCATGGGCGAAATCATAATAGATTCATTATCTCCTTTGCCTGATGAAGGACGTGTGGACCAAAATCTTGCAAAGAACAATTTCTTTTTGCACCTATTTAGTTGATCTAATAAAATATATCACCTCTCCCCAAAGAGTTTTGTCTGCCTGTGTCATTAGACCAGCACGGCTACAAACAATAATCTTGAAGACCATGAGGTGCTCAGGTACTAAAATACTGCTCAAAGAAGTATATTACATAGACATTGGTTGCATCTACACATGAAATTAATGCACATGAATAAACTGTGGAGATTATTCTTCCACACTTTATTGCTCGCAGGTGCCACATTTACACATGCTCCTGTGAATGCAGAATATTGAGCAGGGTCAGAGCAGCCCTGGCTGGCAAGGGGCTTAGGGAGGGTATGGTGGGGAGGTCAGCCTGCCAGCCTAGGGCTACTCAGACCCGGCTCATTGTCCTGCACAGGGGCTGCTTGGGGCACAAGGGTGCTTCATTGTGGGGCTAGCTGGCAGGCAGCCCCTGCACTGTAGTACCCTCATGCCCCAGCCAGCCAGGGCAGCATCTACATGTGCACTGCTGCAGAGTAAAAAACTGCGCAGCAGGATCGTACTTGTATATACTGCTGCGGAGTAAATTCATTTACTCCAGCCTAATAGGGGCACACATATAAATGCACAACATTTACTGCACAACTAATTTGTCTACTGCACAGTAAACATCTCATGTAGATACACCCACTGTGTAGCCTGGGTGTTATGCAACTGTCCTACAATTCTGAGATGCATATTTGGTAAAAAATTCCCTTTGTGGGCTAGTGCCAGCATAATAGCTTTAGATCTTAGGCTATACATTACATAGCATTTTCATAACATTTTTTGGCTGACCTGTAGCTTTCTGGTTATAGTTGCTTTGTGCATGTGTGCATTTGTATACGCGTGAGTGTATGTGCACACTTGCACACATTCCCACAGCTGAAACAAAAAAACAGAGGAGCAGACAGTAGATTAAGCCAGAATGTGACACTTCAAGCAATATTTCTCCACCTTGTGATTTCTTTCCAGTCTGATCTTAAAATACCTTCTCTTCTTTGGTTATGCCACTTAATTTTTCTCTCCCTCTGCTAATGGCCTCATCACTGTATGGATGCATTAACAGTTTCACCCTTTCATGTCTTCCTAGGACTCCTGTATGCAGTTTATAGCTCATCTTTCTCACTGTCCTGTGTTATTTAAGAAATGTATTCTTTTCTGAGATTTGTGTGATACAGTAGTGCCCACAACTTCCTACATGCACAGGTTGATTGCAACTGAGAACTGCACTGTCACAACCCAGTTAATCAGTGCCCATGCAACTAGTAAGAGATACCATTCAGACCATCCTCATTTTGCACACAGTAGTCAACTAAGGGTTAAAAGAAATCCTTGCCAGAAACTCCTGAAACAAAATCCTGGCAGAGAGCTGTATATAATTTATGCCCATGTCACAAACAAGAAACGAAATTTAAGCCTTCTTGTGACGTTGTTGGACCTCACGTCCGGTACCACCCTTCGTCCGGTAGCCCCTCCCCCCTCGTCCCGCCTGCCACGACTTGGATGGGATGAGGGGTTCGA
>NW_005842052.1:1222409-1222630 GCF_000455745.1 Alligator sinensis
TCGCCCGCCTGAGGCTCTGCCTCGGGGGAAGCCGCAGCGGCAGCAACGTGCTGCATGCCTCCTCTCTCCTCCTCTGGCTTCCCCCTCCTGTGGGGTTTGCTGGGGTTTTTAAACTTCCCGCGACAGCTGCTGCGGCTGCCGCGATTGGCTCAGCTGTTCCCCTTATCGGGAACAACTGTTTAAAGAGCCAGCGTAGTGCTGGCTCGCGCGGCTGTAATGGC
>NW_005842052.1:1222640-1229382 GCF_000455745.1 Alligator sinensis
CCGCCGCTGCCGCCGCTCCTGAAGGTATGTATCTCGGCCCGGGATTTTCTTGAAGGGGTGTTGCTGCCCCCCAATCCTGTCTGTCCTCCCCCTGTGTCCTTGACGGTGGCCCATCGCCGTCGCACTTCTGAAATTTATGCCCACGTCACTAACAAGAAACGAAACTTAAGACTGGTCAGGGTGAAAGGGGATATCCCTGCCATAAATCCCTAGTGAAAACTGCTATATAATTGGAGATTCAGACGAAAACCAGATGACATGGCTTAAATCAATTGGTCATTGTGTAAACAAAACCAGCTTGCACTTCCCCCAAATCGGAGAACTCTGGGGAAATCTCTGAGGAGAAACCTGAGCCCATCACCAGAGTAACTTGGTGGTTTGATCACCCACCAATCACTCCCCGTCATCGCGGTCCCGACGTACCCTAACCCTCCTGCAGGTCATTCACGGTATCTCGTTGTCATACACGGTCGATTGTAACCTGAGACACACGCTCGAATGTATACAATGCAAGCCTTCTGCCTGCGTCGCATGTCACTATCTGGGCGACGTAAGTAAACAATCTCCTGTAACCAACACGCGTCTGTGCCTGGTTAATTTCACTCCATCCATTAATTACCTGCCTGTCAAGGTGAAAGTTTTACTGCGCCGGTGGGAATCAGAAAGCAGCTGCCGACAGCTGCTCTGATCCCCGACATGCACAACTTGAAAAATAGGGAGAGCATAAAATATCATTTCCACAGAGTGCAAGTGAATTACAAATATGGTCTCAACTACATAGGATGTTGGGAGACTTTTTGAAGGTGCTACAGAAAATAAGAACTTGATTCTGGAAGCTCAGATTGGTCTCCCTGAATTGGGTAGGCAGTGGGATTCATTATGTAAATCACAGAATCATAGGGTTGGAAGAGACTTTGAGGGTCACCTCTTCTGAAATAATGAAAGATGGGTCCAGGTCAAAAGGTTTTGGTCCACTGTCGTATTGCACCCAAGCTGGTTTGGCCTACCATAGAGATGGGTCTTCTGGCCTCTCTTCTGAAGCTTTTATACTATCCTTGTCACAGTTATATCTGAACAACTAGATGTGAAATTCCTCTAAGTCCACAGTCTGGAACACCAGAACTAAAGACATCTGGGGCAGGTAGCTGTAATAGGTTCCTTGTCATCTCCTGGAGGTCAGGCATTAGAGGCCTCCAAACAGGGAAGTAGGACTAGCCTCCTCACTTTTCAGCTTTGAAATAGAGTTCTCCAGTATTTGAGCTAAAATAAATTCCATGTAACTTTTCTTTAAGTCCTACAGGACCTCAGTTACCAAAATAACGTATACATGTAATCTTTATGTGCAGCACATATAGCCAAAGAACCTGAGAAAATACAGCGATAATGCACTGTAAATCAAAAGAACTGGATTTTCTGTGTTGCAACATACACGTGTAAGTTGGTTTTAGGACTCACACTGTTCGTATTCATGGTGTGAAAATGAGCTGGTAGCTTCTCTAAATAATCCTTTTAGCATGTAAGTGCAAGTGGCGTAAAAGAAGAGAAAACTTGAATTAATACAGGTTTTCTCATTTACATTGACATACATCAGGAATAGCTCCCCTGAAATCAATAGAGTTGCACTGCTGTTAAACCAGCATAAATAAGAAGCAAATGCTCTGCATTAGAGAGAGAATTCTGAAGGTGTCTATTTAACAAGCCAGACTAAATCTGTAACAAATTCTCTTATTAATTGGCTAGATGGAAAATTTGAAAAATTCCTAGTGACACAAGCAGCTAGTTGCTGTGTGCTGAGATCATGCAGCCCTCACTCACAGTTTACTCAAGAATTTTTTCTTCAGTGAAAATACAATGGGAACTTCAGGATTTGTAAACTGATGTATCAAACAGAACCGTTTATATACAAGTCATTGCGCAAAACCCTCGGCGCAGGATTTCCAATATATTTGTTAACACATATATTGGACACTCTGGTCTTGTAGACAGTGCATGCATTATTTATAGGACCAAGTAATTTGAGCTGGGTTCATAAGAAAATTGGAAGAGTCATGGGTGTTATACAAAACTTCAGAACGCCTGTCAAGTATATTTGAAGGAAGTTAAAAGTTAACATGCATTTTCAGGGAGCGTGGAGGGATCTCTGGACAGTCTGGGGTATATGTCTGAATCTGGGCCTATACTTCTCTTAAGATATATTTTTAGTTTCTTGCAAAAAAAAATCCCTTTTAGGCTTTCCTAACCATCAACTGTCTTTTCACCTGTCAGAAATC
This sequence comes from Alligator sinensis, assembly GCF_000455745.1. Lineage (NCBI taxonomy): Eukaryota > Metazoa > Chordata > Crocodylia > Alligatoridae > Alligator > Alligator sinensis. The sequence goes on from NW_005842052.1 coordinate 1,224,911, forward strand.
TCTCTTGATTGTCAGCTAATCTTTTTTTTGGTGTCCTAGGGCAGCAAGAACAAATAATGATAAAAAAACCTGTATGATGCTTAAGCCACTGCTACCCTGTTGGTTGAAATCTAACTGGCACTGTAAATCCTGCTGGGTAAGTATTCCTAGTCTTACCACTCTGGATCAACTGCTGTCCACAGCTGATGAGCTGGTTTATTCAACACACTACTGTCCATCATATTGCTTTATTTCATGTGAAACTGAGTGATCATCCTTGGCTCCTGCCCATGTCACAAAGATAATAATACATCCATGAGCCTGCCCTTGAACTCTCAATCACAACCAGTTCCTAATCTACACTATGGATTTAGTTCTAGGCCAGATCCAAGATAGAAAGAGGAGGCTTTCTTCTGGTATCTGGTTGGGTTATATCCTAGCATAACATCACTCACAAATATACAGGTGGTCCAATAAAATATATAATTTAAAAACAAAACCTTTTTACTCATATATGTCCTCAACTACCAAGGCTACAACAACACTCTAGCCCTCCTACTAATCTTAAACAGGAGGCATTTACTAAAAGGGAAAAAAAAATCCTCACATATTACATGTCAGGGATCTACACAGCTCAAGTTCCAGCTTCGGCTGTCTTCTTTGCCAGGGACCACACCTAACTTGAAACTATGCAGTATTACTAGATATCTAGTTGATAGGGTTCACTATGCAGAGAAAGGTGGGGAAGATAACTAGTAGGGCGGAAGTGCTAAATTTCAGGAAGGCCAACTTCAACAACCTCAGGAGATTGGTTAGGGAGGGACTGACTGGTAAAAGCCTTGGAGAGATGGGAGTCCAGGAAGGGTGAGTGTTTCTCAAGGGACTAATCCTGCAAGCACAGGAAAGGACCATCCCAGGGCACATAAAAGGGGGCAAAAAACCAAAGAAACCCTCTTGGTTTAGCAGGAAAATCCAGGAGAGCCTAGAGGGAAAAACGGAGGCCTACAGGCTGTGGAAGCAGGGGGCTGCCACCAAGGAGGAATACCTGCTTGGCTCAAGCTTGCAGGAAACAATGAGGAAAGCCAAAGCAGAAATGGAGCTTAGGCTGGCAGCAAAAGTTAAGGATAACAAAAAGTCATTATTTAAGTACATAAGAAGCAAAAGAAGGTGCAGGGTAACTCAGGGCCCCTTCAGGATGAACTAGGGCAACTGGTAACAGATAGGATGGCCAAACCTGAGCTTCTAAATGATGTCTTTGCATCCGTGTTCCTGGACATGAATATATTGGGACCTTAGGTAAGCCCAGTATAGATACCAACCCACCAACTGTTTGAGCTGACCTAGTAAAGGGGCACCTGGTGGGGTTGAATGTATTTAAGTCAACAGGTCCTGATGATCTTCATCCGAGGGTACTTAGGGAATTAGCTGGAGTCATAGCAGAGCCACTGGCACAGCTGTTTGAGTACTCGTGCCGCTTAGGACAGGTCCCAGAGGATTGAAAAAGGACCAATGTGCTCCCTATTTTCAAGAAAGGGAAGAAGGAGGAACTGGATAACTACAGGAGGGTTATTCTCACCTCTATCCTTGGCAAGACCTTTGAGAAATTGTTAAGGATCACATTTGTAGGGGACCAGCAGGTAAAACAATGCTAAGAGGCAATCAACATGGGTTCAGAGCAGGCAGATCCTGCCTGGCTAACCTGGTTTCATTTTACAACCGGGTCACAAAATGCTTGGATGAAGGAAGAGAAGTAGATGTTATTTACTTAGATTGTAAAAAGGCCTTTGACACAGTCTCACACCCAATTCTTATAAATAAACTAAACAGTTGCATTGTAGATTATTACACAGTCTGGTGGGTAGAAAATTGGCTTATGGGATGCACCCAGTGAGTTGTGGTAGACGGGTCGATTTCTACCTGGAGGAATGTGGGCAACGAAGCCCCCAAGGCTCTGTCCTGGGACTGGTACTGTTCAATATCTTCATTAGTGACTTGGACAAGGGAGTAGAAAGCACCCTGTCCAAGTCTGCTGACGACACCAAACTATGGGGGGAGATACACAAACTAGACGGCAGGGAGTTAATCGAGGCTGATTTGGACAGGCTGGGGAAGTGGGCTGAACAGAATAGGATGCAGTTTAACAAGGACAAGTGCCATGTGTTGCACCTGGGGAGGAAGACTCATCAGCACTCCAACAGCCTGGGAGGCACCACTCTAAATAGCACAACTGAGGAAAGGGAACTCGGAGTCGTAGTCGGCTCCAAAATGAACATGAGTCATCAGTGTGATGAGGTAATAAGTAAAGCTAACCATACCCTTTCTTGCATAAGTAGGTGCATCACAAACAGGTCCAGGGAAGTGATACTTCCCCTCTCAAGATAGGTCAGGCCGCAGCAGGAGTACTGCATCCAGTACTGGGTGCAGCACTTCAGAAGGGATGTGGATAACCTGGAGAGGGTTCAGAGGAGGGCCACTCGTCTGGTTAGAGGCCTACAGAAAAAACCCTATGTGAACCGATTGGGAGACCTGAACCTCTTCAGCCTCCACAAGAGAGGACTGAGAAGTGACCTAGTGGCCGCCTACAAACTCATTGGGGGGACAGCAAGAAATAGGGGATACAATGTTTACCAGGGTGCCTGTCGGGGTAACTAGAAACAATGGCCACAAACTGGAAGAGAGCAAATTCAGATTGGACATCAGGTAAAAACTCTTTATAGTGAGGGTTGCCAAAATGTAGAATAAGCTTCCAAGGGAGGTGGGGCTATCCTATTCCTTGGAGGTGTTTAAAAGGAGATTGGACAGACACCTCGCTTGGGTCATCTGACCCCAGTACCCATTCCTGCCCAGGGCAGGGGGTCAGACTTGATGATCTAATAGGTCCCTTCCGACCCTACATCTATGAAACTATGAAACTATAACATTTTTGCATCACTGAATGCAAACTGGAACCCAGACACTGATCTGTGTTCAAAGTCTCAACCCCAGACCAGATCACAATATGGGCCTGAATATGCCTTCCTGGGCCATTCACAGACTAGTTACTACACAAATGGTTGTTGGGAGGGAGAGTTCAATATTCCAACTGAATTAAATTCCTTAGGACCTAATTCTTAAGGGATGTTGACTCCTTCAAAATAGTTGGTGTCCTGAAAATTACAGTTGGCCAGATTTTTCTTTTTTTTTTTTTTGCTCTAAATGAAATATTAATGATCAATGAGGCAAGGAGATTTCTGACCAGTTCTTCTAATCTAGTCAATGAGTACCTTGAATAAAATTCAGATGCCACATAGAGGGAGCTGTGAAGCTGATAGGGCAAACAAAAAACACTAATATAAAGAGCTTCCCACCTTCAACCCATGATTTTTGATTAGCAATGTTGGGTACACAAAGCTTGTGGTAACTATTTTCATGTCCAGATCTGTATACATGGAGGAGCTGCAACTAGGCAAGCCTGCAGATATTGAACATATTAAATAAAATAGCAGCTGAGGAGATATGATTATTTTTGTCCCTTCCATCTCCAAATGCAACAGAGCAACTAACTTCAATTTCTGACTAGTAAATGCAAATGAAACCTTTCACTGTTCGAAGGCTCGTACATCTGTGATTTTTTTTTCTATTCTCTCCAGCAATGTGTTAAAACTATCTTGAGGGGGTAAACCTGTGGCCACACACCTTTATTGCTGCATCGTTCTGAGGTCCACAATGGAGCTGTTAGTGAAAGACAACCCAATGCTTTCAGATGGCAGAACTGTTACACATTCTCCTTGATGTGCTCCCAACTCCCAGATCTGGACATTGGACTGGACATCCTTCAGCATCCTTAGAAGGGGATGCCTGATTCTGCACTCTGCTACCTCTTAGCCTTTGAGAAAGGGAATCGACTCCATGGCTATTGCATTTCCACTGGACATCAGCTCTAGTGATTCAGTGTCATGGACCTCAGTGCGTAGGGTCAGATCCTACCAAGTACTGAGTGTCATCAAATCTTATTGACCACAGTAGTGTTTGGGTAGGATCAATGCCCATTAAATCTGCTTATTTGTAGTAAGAAACAGATGCATTCCCCCTCCCACATTTGCCACAGTAAAAAGTCTGGAGGTTTCATTCCTTTCTTGGCATATCTCTCAAAATACAAGTACTGTCAGTTCCATAAGGTGCTATCAGTATAAGCAACCCTTCACTACAGAGGCCTGCTCCCTTCTGTTTGCCTTTGTTTTCTGCTCTGTGCAAGCCCTGAAATAGGATGGTGAGACGGTACCTACTTGTTCCGATCTCTCAGTGAATAATCACATCATTAATACCTGCAATTGCAACGTTTCCCTTTTCCGAAGAAACACACAGCTGCTCTAGCTTGAGGAGAAACGACACTACAGGTCTTGAAACCTGCGATTTACTTGCTTAAAATGTTCAGCGTGGAATTGTTTTCATGATTGTTTCTGTTTTTCATGTTTATTTTTTTATCCAAGACTCCTCCTCTTGCTCAAGCCCCC
>NW_005842052.1:1229413-1272323 GCF_000455745.1 Alligator sinensis
AAAAAGTGGGGGGGAATTACATTCAGAGCTCAAACTGCTTCGCTTGCTAATGATGGCATTGATCATCGTGGTTGAATAAGACATGCTTACAGCCATTTGGAATGTCATTGACATTTTCTTTCTCCGCTTATTTAACAATAGGGCTTATCTGTATGTGGGCTTCAAGATGTGGAAGCTGGATCTGGACCTTCATTAGCACATTTGGGGTAACTCCACTGGATACTAGAGAGGTATCCCAAATGTGTCCTGGTGGATATAAGAGCAATTGGTTCTTTGGGCTTCTTACTATTCCCGTATATTAATAGATTTTGCATCCAGCTGCTCATTTTCCTTTTCCTCTTTCACTCTCTGGGTTCATGAGTTAGCTCTCAGAATAAAATGTCATCATATCACATTGCACTTTAAAGAGTCTGTTACTTATTAAAACTGTGAGTATACGCTGCTGGGGACATTTTATTTTCCCACCAGGAAAATGAAAACATCATTGAGGCCTAACCGGACCCCTGAGCTTTTCAGACAGAGGAAAATTGTTTTTTAGGGTTCTCTGCAGGACCTGGTAGCATTTGTGCACATACCATATGTCAGAAATAGATGTTTCCCTCCCTGCCTTCCCCCTTTCCTGAAGAAGCAATGACATGATATTGCACATTAAGGCTTTTAGTCCCTGTGTATTGCTTTGCTCACTGAGAGACGTGACTTTGCAACTATGAAATTATCTTGGCAGGACCCAGTACAGTATTTTGTAGTCTACACCCTCTGAACTAGACTGAGACATGATGCACAGCCCTTAGCCAGGGATGGTGCATAAATAGCACCTCCCCAGGAGGAGCCCTGGAGGCAGTGTGTGCTCGGAGGGAGCAGTAAGTCCCATGGAAAGGTTCACTTTTCTATGCACTTGGAGGGAAATCTTGGTAGATGGGGTGTGAGATAGATGCAGGGCTCCCCATCCTTTTTGCTTCCTCCAACATGTCCTGGGAGCAGGGAGCTGTGAGACTTCAACCTGGGCTTTTCCTCTCACAGGGGAATGCCCTTAGGAGACATCATTTGCTCTCATTCTCCTTCATGGCCATATAAGGTCTGTGACAACTCTCTCTATTAGAGAAAACTAAATGAGGAAGCAGAGACAATTACTGGAACTGCTGGCGGATAGTGTTATATCACCATTTCTGCAGGTTCTGTTACCTTTCCTTAAAGTCACAAAAACATCTTGATGTCTTCATTTGGGGTTTTCACAGAGATGGCTCCAAGCCGCACAGTTGAGATGGCTCAGATCTGGGGCTTTCACTCAGTACCTCCACGAGCTCATAATAGATATGCCTCTTTTCCCCACAGAACACGGTTGAGTTAGCTTCACCTGTTTGTGTCTCTTGGGTGGGTCACTGCAGCTGCACAAATGCAGATTAGTTGCATGTGCCAAACAGGAAGTAGCCTCGGCTAAGTCCTCTTTGCTTCACTCCAGCAGCTGCAAGGCTACTTACATCTGTTTCAAATGGATATCAAGAGTAAAACAGTAATGGTATGGCCCACCTGTAGCTCCTGCCCTCAGATGAGAGGAAGGGCTGTGTCCAGAGAGCAGAGCTTTCCAGCCAAAATGATGAGCAATACTGGCCACGTCTACGTGAGACACTTACTGTGTAGTAGGTCATTACTACTGCACAGTAGTGTTGCGTGACATGAACCATGATGTGATGCTGCTGCACGGTAGTAGTGAGCTACTGCGTAGTCAGAGTCACCAGGAAGCCGTGCGGGGACACTACTGAGCAGGAACACTGGTTACTGTGCGGTCATTTTGTACTTGGGTATGCAAGTACTAAATGACTGTGTAGTAACCACTACATCTCATGTAGACATGGGTTAGTCAGCATCTCATGTAGACGTTGCCGTTGAGTAGAACAGAGTGTTTCCAATGAGACTGGTCTGGCTGCAACATTGGGAGACAACAGGACTCAGACATCCATCCCTCCCTTCATCTCAGTGCAGATGAGGACCTGGCTGGTAGTCATTCTTTAAGTCCTCAGAGCAAAAATATTGAACCATCCTAAACCGGGTCTAGTTGGAAATTTGGTTTGATACATCTCTTTGAATGAAAAAAATAAAAAGGAATGAAATGAACATCTTTTAATATTTCCTGGTTGTTTTTGTTAATGACAAATCAAATTGCAAATATTTTCTGGTTTTGTTTTTTGAGGAAAAAAAGGGAAAAGAATCTGTAAATAATTAAAAATAATGGAAAAAATGTATTTTTTTATGTTCATGGTAAATTATATACCATGCAATGTCCAACTCTTATCTGAATCAGTTTACCTGATCTCTTTGGGTAATTTCCCCTTCTCCTCATCTTCCACACCTTGATAAAATGATACTTTCAGAAAAGGGAGGCTGCCCCATGGCTTCCCAAGTCAGATCTCCTCAAGAGTGCCAGCATTGCTGCTCATCACCTTAAGGGCCAATTACATGGGCTCTGTCCTCCCCAATCCTCTCGCCCATGCCTCGCAGATGTTATTTATTCCTTTCTCTCTCTGCTGCTCCTAGCACCCCTCTAAGCTATGGGCCTCCTGTCCCTGCTCATGTGTGTCCCTCCTGGGCAACAGGATCCTTGGCCCCCTTAGTCTTTGACTGTGACCTCCTGGTCTTTGGCCCCTATCTCTGGGCCCTGGCCCTGCTCCTAAGCCAGCTGCAACTCATGGGCTCCCTTGGCCCTGCTAGCTTCTGGCCATGGCCCTCCTCAGCCTTTGGCCCCTATCTCTGGGCCCTGGCCCCACTTCTGTGCCACTGAGACCCCCAGGCTCCCTGGCTCTGTTTACACTCATCCCTCCTGGGTTACAGACCTCCATGCTGTCTGGCCCTGTTTACACTTACCCTTCCTGGGCTCCAGTCTCAGTCCCAGCATCTGGGCCCCCAGCTCAGACCTGCATTCGTGGCTTTATCTGGGGCTCAGGCCCTTTTGCTTTCTCAACACTTCCAACTCTGCCCAGTTGGGCTACAGGACCCCAGCCCTGCCTACTCAGCTGCTCCTGGGCTCTAGCACTTTCCCTCTTGGCCCCAGGCCCTCTATTCTATGTTCCTAGGTCTCATGGGACCTCCTCCTCCCCTTACTCCCTTCCTCAGACCTCCAGAGTTGCTTTCCCCACCTCAGCTGTTAACCAGGAGCCCTGCATCCAGGAGCTCCTCTCTCCATAATCCTCAGGGTTAGACTGCCTAACAGGCTCAGGCCCTGGGCTTTTATGCTTTAAGCCCAGCCCCCTTTTGATCAGGTAACTCCCTAATTCACCCCTGCCAGACCTGCAGGCTGCTTCTCATGCAGCCTGCCCTCTCTTAAAGTAGCAAGAGCACAAAGCCTGCTACATTAGACTGTATGAATTTCTCTCAAATCCAGATGCAAGGTGACTAACCCAGAAGGCCTTATTCATAGCTGGCTGTAAATTGGCCAAGAAAAAAAAGGCCAATTAATTCAGCCAAAAAGTGAAAGTGGAGCTGGACAATCCTAATTCTTTGATCCTGAAATGTATTGCCTGAAACATCTAGGGGATTCTACCAAATCCAAAGCAGGGTTTCTATGGAAATCTGCTTAGGCTTTGTTTTCCAGTGGTTTGATTAAGTTTTATGCCACTGAAATTAATGGAGTTTCATTAGTAAGTAAGTGTAGTAACACAGTGGTGAGTCAGGCTGTATGACTACAATGTTCTAAGAAGCAAGGCATGTCTTTCTCTCTCTCTTTTAAACCCATGAAGACATTTAATAACCATTATATTGTCAAAAAATTAAGTGTTTCATTGTTCATGGTTTAAAACAAAAGTTGGCTTTAACAGATCTTTTTTGATAGTTTGTGACGCTGGCAGACCTCAATATGGCATATATGCCTGAAATAAAGAAAGCAGCTCAAATCTGTGCAATAGCATGGTACACGATTTAACTGCTACTATTGAAGTTCTTCTTTAAACTGGATGACTGAAGCTTGATTTTGAGTTAGAAACTTTAGTGTTTCTGTCATTTGTCTGTGTCTTTTAATGTTTGCCACCTGAAGGATCATTGTTAGCTAAGTTCACAAAAGATTTAATTTAATCTGTTTGTATGAGTCAGGAAACAAAGGTTAGTGAAAGGCAGCTTTTTACCCCCTTTTAAGTGCTATCTTCAAACCAGTGCACTGTAGCATAAAATATAACTTGCTAGAAGAATTGGATCTGACCTTGTAATTGGTTATTTCTCTCCTTTTTGTTTTTGTTTTTGTTAAATATGTCTGGACATGAATATTTGGATCTATTTTAATTTTTTTTTGCACATCCATACCTACTGGGCATGTCTACACATGTGCTTTAATGTGCATTAACCTATGTTAATGGACATTAAAGTGTGACAAAAACTGCGCTTTCACTAATGTGCATTAAAATAGGCTGATGCACCTTTTTCTAGTAACTCACAATGGAGGCGTGTCTACATGAGATGCTTTACTGCTCATTAGAGCTAATTACTACATAGGTTCAAAGTCAGCATGTGCTGACCCTAATTGCACAGTAATTTCCTCTACTTGACAGTGAATTTGCTACCTGCAAATTCAAAGAAGTCTTACTAAGAGTGCAGGAACAAACCACTCCGACACATAGGAAGACTAGCAAGTATGGCAGAAGACCAGCTTGACTTAGCAGGGAACTCTTCAGTAAACTAAGTCACAAAAAGGAAGCCTATAAGAAGTGGAAATGTGGACAAATAACTAGGGAAGAATATACGAGCATTGCTCGGGCGTGCAGGGATGAAGTCAGGAAGGCCAAAGTACAATTGGAGTTGCAGCTAGTAAGGGGTGTGAAGGGGAACAAGAAGGGTTTCTGCAAGTATGTCGGTAGCAAGAGGAAGATCAGGGGAAGTGTGGGTCCCTTACTGAATGGGGTAGGCAGTCTTGTGACAGGATGCAGGAAAGGCTGAAGTTCTCAAGGTCTTTTTTGCCTCAGTCTTCACAAGCAAGGTCAGCTCCTAGACTACTGCACTGGGCAGCACAGTTTGGGAGAAGGTGAGCAGCCCTCAGTGGTGAAAGAACAGGTTAGGGGCTACTTAGAAAAGCTGGGCATATAAAAGTCCATGGGGCCGGATGGGATACACCCAAGGGTGCGGAGGATGCGGGCTGATGTGATTGCAGAGCCATTGGCTGTTATCTTTGAAAACTCATGGTGATCAGGAGAGGTCCCAGATGATTGGAAAAGGGCAAACATAGTGCCCATGTTTAAGAAAGGGAAAAAGGAGGATCCAGGGAACTGCAGACCGGTCAGCTTCACCTCAGTCCCTGGAAAAATCGTGGAGCAGATCCTCAAGGAATTCATTTCGAAGCACTTGGAGGAGAAAAGTGTGTTTAGGAACAGTCAGCATGTTGGAGAGAATCCAGCAGAGGCCGACAAAAATGGCTCCGGGGCTGGGGGATGTGACATATGGGGAAAGACTGAGGAACTGGCCTTATTTAGTCTGGAGAGAGAAGACTGTGGGGGAGGATTTAATAGCAACCCTTTGACTATCTGAAGTGGGGTTCGAAAGAGGATGGAGCTGGACTGTCCTCAGTGGGGGCAGATGACAGGACAAGGAGCAATGGGCTCAAGCTCCAGCAAGGGAAGTTTCGGTTAGATATTAGGAAGAATTTTCTCACTAGGAGGGTAGTAAAACACTGGAACAGGTCACCTAGAGAGGTGGTGGGCTCTCCATTCTTGGAGGTTTTTAAGACCTGGATAGACAAAGCCTTGCCTGGGATGATCTTGTTGGGGATGGTTTTGCTTTGAGCAGGGGGTTGGACTAGATGTGACCTCCTGAGGTCCCTTCCAGCCCTAACTTTTGATAATTCTATGATCTTGTGCCTGAAACAAAAGGGTCCTGAGCTTAGTTGGGACTTCTGGTGCTATAAGTAAGAAGACGAATTAAGCCAATGCTTTGTAAAACATTTCCAGCATAAGTGATGAGCTTGCTCCTTCCATAATCTGCAGAGAGAGTGTGGAGTAGAAGTACATTTGACTGACACAGATATGGGTCTTCTCCTCTACACCTAATTAATATTTAGTTCATACACTCAGGCGGAATAAAAAAAAGAATGATGGGTCTACACAGAACTTTCTCTAAACATGAAAAAATAGTGGAAGAAATTGGTTATGTGAAGGACAGAGGTATACATTTAGAAGCAGAGCAAGCAGCTCAAGCTCTGGCAAGGCAAGTTTAGGTTAGATATTAGGAATAATTTTCTCACTAGCAGGGCAGTAAAGTACTAGACAAGGCTCCCCAGAGAGGTGGTGGCATCTCCATCCTTGGAGGTTTTCAAAACCTGGCTAGACAAAGCCTTGTCTGGGATGATGTAGTTAGGGCTGGTTTGAGCAAGGGGTTGGACTAGATGTGACCTCCTGAGGTCCCTCCCAACCCTAATTTTCTATGAGTCTATGTAAACATGACCTGGAGTACTAAATTTAAAGTGCATTAGCAAAAGCACATTAATGAACATGTAGACATGTCCAGTATGTTATAAATGTATGGAAATCAACCTTTTAACATCTGAGAGAAAATATGTCATAATCGTGCATTTTAGAAAGGCATTGAAATAGGTGATACATTATTTTATGTAGCTACTTAAAGATGAAAACCCTTCTTGACCCCTGTGTGTGAAGATAAGATTCCCAGGGAGAGCAATTTTGATCAGAGATCAGGAATGACAGTAGCTGGCTGAAATTATAGTTGACCATCTCTAACTAAAAGATAGAAGCATCCCATAAAAAATAGTGGATGCATGGATGCATCATAGAATGAATTCAAAGAAAGCATATACGTTTCACAAAGGAGATGAAAGCAGTGTTTGGAGAATAGTAGATGAAAGCAGTATCTGCTGTAGGACTACCAGCTCCAGAAAGATGGAAATAAACTATAGTTCAAATTGTCCAAAAATGCCCCTCATAAGATTTTGTATTCTAAATTGCCACAGAGGTCTGGTAAAAACAGAGTTAAACAAAAATAGTCACCTACACAGACCTAGGAAATAAAATACATTAAAAGCCTTGGCCAAATAATTGCATCCAAGAGATGAAGAACAGGAGCAAGACCAGGAGAGCCACTTGGACAAGAAACTCAAAGGTTTGAAGGTAACCCTTGGGGTACTTGCATGAAAGAGAAAATATAGAAGCAAGATACACCACATAACAATGATTTTTTTTTTTTACCTATTACATGCTCCACAAATGATCAGAGAATAATGATCAAACTCTAGATAAGATCTTAGAATTGTTGAAGACAATGACCAAACTCTCACTGAATGGGAGTTCACTGTGTCCAGGATGTTTAAATATGTCCAAAGCTTTGGGCTCTTTTTGAAGGAAAACCTTCTAGGGAGAACAGTGGGTTGTTTTGTTTTTTTTTTTCTTTCCTTTACTATCAGATATTTGAAGACTGCTTCCATGTGGCTCTTTAATCAGCTTTTCTCCAAGCTAAACCTGCCTGGTTTTCTCAACCGCTCCTCCTGCAGCTTGCCTTTCAACACTTTTATCATTTTTGTCTCTTCCTCTGGACCCTCTTCACGTCCTTCTTAAAATGGGAACCTAGAACTGCATGAATACTTCACAGGATGCCCAACCAGCACTGAGCAAAATGGTCCTATCACCTCTTATATCTACTATTCCTGCTAGCCCCAGACTGTATTTGCTCTTTTTGCTACTGCATCACGGTGCCGACCCATGTTGAGTCTGTGATTCACCAAAACACTAGACCCGGTCATTTATCTTCAATTTTGTACTTGTGCTTTTGATTAGTGTACCCTAGGGGTAGCTTCTAACACTTGCCTGTGTTGAACTTCATCTTGTTTCCAGCTTTCCAGCTTTTCACTGTATCAAGGGCTTTCTGAGGTTCTGCTCCTAGCATCCGAAGTGTCTGGAAAGATCCCCAGTTTCATGTCACCTGCAAACTTAATTAGGAAGCTCTTTATTCTATCAAAGAACATATGAAATAGCACCCAACCCAAGACAAATCCCATTCAAAACTGCCTGCCATTCTGACGTGGGTTGACCTATAAATACTCTTTACTGGAAGTTATTGGGCCAATTATCTGTCTACCACAGAGTAATTTGATCTAGCCAGAATTTCTCCAGTTGCTTATGAGAAGGTCATGTGGGACTTAATCAAAAGCCCCATTAAAGTTCAACTGCATTCCCTTCAGCAACTGAGCCATTTTGCCAAAAAGATGTAAATGAAGTACTTTCCATCCCTTTTGGAAATTAAAGAGAACGATACAAAAAATCTATTTGAGATAAACATTTTGAAAACATCAGGCCTCGATCTTTTGCAACCAGGCACTCTAAAAGAGTTGGCTAAGGAGATCACTGACTCACTAAATCCCAGAATGATAGAGACATTCTGGCAGATTGGATGAGCGTCAACGTGCCTGTTTTCTAAAGTGGCCAGAAGGAAGGCCAGGGTAACTCTAAGTTAGGAGTCTACTGTCAACCCTGGAAAAAACATAATGGACAATCTGATACATAAGTATATAGGTATAGATTTATAGTATACGGTTATGAGTAATTCCAGTTAATATGGTTTTATGGAAGATAGGCCTTGTCAAAAAAACTAATTTCACTCATTGACCAAGTGACAAACGCAGTCGATAAAAGTTGCTGCATAGGTGTGGTAGTGTTTGGGCAATGCAGTAGCCATCACGGTCCAGAAGAAACGTGCAAAGCAAAGCTATTTATGGGCTTTTTATGGACCATTTCTATCACTGGGAAGGACAAAGACAAGACTTTGGGTACCACTGTAGCATTCCTGAGGTCTGTGGAAAAAAAAGCAGATGTAGCAGAGCTAAATAGCAAATAAAACACAGGCATATGCAAAACCCCATAGGTAGTCATGTATGTTAGCCAGAGGGCTTGCAGATGATGAGTCCCCTGAGGATGATATTATGCTTCTTGTACATCTTATGAAGTAGATGTCACTGTTCAGTCTGGCTCCTTTTTTTCTTTGTGTTGTGAATTTTCTATTGTAAATGGTGAATTTTGATATCTTCTATGTTGTAGTAGCATCGGCATGAGGCAGCCGTGAAGGTCCAGAAGATATTCTTAAACTTTCTACTGCATTTACTTTAAGCACTCAAAAATAATCTGATTAAAAATAGCACTCCAAATTATGAACAGAGTACAGATTAACTGAATTAAAAATGTCTCACTGACAGGTTTCAAACAGCACTTATTAATGAGGAACCAACAGCAAATGTGGTGTTCTTAATGGGGGTTTTGTGGACTGGTACTAAAGCGCCTCCATTTAACACTCTCAGCCATGAACTGGAGGTAAATATAGAATCGGGGCTGAAAAAATCTGTGCATGGAACAAGAGCTGGGAGGATGGCAAAGAAGGACAAGACTTGAACAGTCATATAGAGTAGGCTAGGGAGGGCACTTGGTACCTGAAAAATAGATTTTCATACAGTAAGAGGCAAGGATTTTGTTAGCTGATATCTTTTATTGGATCAATTGCATGGTTTGGATTGACTTAGATCACCTTTTCATACAGCCACATGAAACATGAGAAATAAATGCATGTCACAGCTGCAGAATAGGGTGGGGGACACTATCTCCTAGAAAGCAGGGACTCTGAAAAGCCATGGTGGACAAGCAGCCTCTTCTCCCCATGGGATGCTAGGACAAAAAAGGCTCCTGGCTGTATAAAGAAGTGCTAAGTAGATGCAAGGGGATAATTTCACTTTTCCATAGGGTGTTGATGTGACCAGCATGAAATCCAGTACCCTGTTCTTTTTGTGGACATTTAGAAAAATATGACTTAAAAAGAGGGCCACAAAATGAAGAGGAGCTAGAAAAGATGCCTTTACAGCTCCATGAAGATCTTTGACATTTCCTCCCCCAACTCCTGCTCACTGAATCGGGTAGTCCTTTGCCGGGTGAAAGGAGAGAGGCAGGCAATACCTTTTTAAGGAGTGCAATCATTTATTTTAAACTCCTGACAAAGATAAGGGAGGAAGAAGGGCTCTGAATCACGGTGCCTTCTCGAGAGCATCTTTGAAATGAAGCAGGATACTGCTGCATCTCTGGCCAAAGTGCAAAGGCTCTATCTAGCCCCAATAAATGTCCTTCCCAACTTAGCAGGTGTTTGGAAGATCTTTTCCAGAACCTGCACCTGCTAGGAATAGATTACAATACAAGAAAAGGCTTTAGCCATTTGTGAAAAAATAAGTCTTAATGAAGTTTATTCTCCAAAATGTGCCTGCTGGTTACTTTTGTAAAGTAGCAATACTCTGCGAAATTATGCCAGTTCATTTTAATTACTACAGCTTATTATTCAGATTGCTCTAAGAAGGGAGGCAATTATCTGTAGACACAAATGCAATATTGTGGAGGATGAGCCTTATGTGATTAGAAGAATAAGAACAGTATTAATCACATTATAATACATTACTGTTGTACCTCCTTTGATTAGGGGAAAAAAGATTAGGTGTATTACTGTATAGCTATGACATATTTATTGAAGTTGTAAATGGAAAATACCCCCTCACCCCCCACCCTTTTTTTTTTTACATGGCAATTTTGAGCTGAACTGATGAAAAACTTAACAATAACCTGAGCCCATCTTTGGACAAGATCTTCAGTTGATATCAGTCAGCATCACTCCACTGAAATCAGCTCACCATCTGGTCCTGTGGAGCTGCAGTGATATGGGCCTCTTTTTTTCCAGTGTTGAAACCAGGAATGAACTTACATGACTCTATGTTTCTTTGTCTAATAAAATTGCAATCTGGTCTTATTTATTAAATTATCCTATAGATACTGCAATGGCTTATCCCAGTGAAACTGGGAAAATTTAAAAGTATAAGGAAGTAAGTCCCGGTTGTTTGAAAGCCCCTGGTGTGCTACAAAATTCTAGCATATTTCTTCAGCCCGTAGATGTCCCTAGGAACTGAACAGAGCAGCAAATAAACAGGAATGACAGGAGTCGGACTTCAGCTGCGGAAATCCCTTGGTATCTGTAGCTGCATCTGTGTTCCTCCATAGGAGCGGGCTTGTAAATCCAGGTCATGTGGCAGCCATGCATTAAAAATTTACTGCATAAATTATTACCTTGTTATGATTCAAGTTGTTATTTTTTCCCCCCTCTGGGTGATGAAGCACCCAAAACTTGCCAAAAAAGGCCACCGCTTGCTTCTTCCAGAATGCTAAAGTGTCCTGCCTGGATCTCTTCGCTGTATTTATTTAATTTAGCAATTTTTACTGAATTGGAATTTGTGAAAAGCAGGTGTTCACTGAATTTTTTTTCTCCCCCATTTTTCAACCAGCTGCTTCACATTTTTCAGATTTTAAACTTTGAATGGCTATTCTAGTTCTGAATATTAAAAGGCAGGGAAGTGTTGTTTAATCTCCACAGTGGGCCTCCATCCAAACTCCTATTTTTTAACCAGTCCTTCGGACAAGGAAGATGCTTCAGGTTCAATCACAAAATCAGTCTTGGTGGTTTGACCCTGTCACATCACATCACAAATCCTAGATACATGGCACTGGAACACTCGTGGGAGGACCTAGAATTATGAAAAGGGGGTGCAGATGGTGAGGTGCATAACCCCATATAAAGTTAGGCACATTTTTCTCCAGTTAGAAATAAACCAGAAGCTTTACAAATATGCTAGGGGCCTAGGGATGTATTATTCAGTTGCAAATTGAAAACAAATATAACTTAATTGGAATGAGTAAAAAGCAATCTGCAGGGCTGTGAAATAGGAGCGTCATTACCAGGAGCAGGTAACAGACAGCTGAACTGCAGAACAAAAGCTAGCTTGATTGGTGGAACATGAAGACCATTTAAAAGAAGAGAGGGTGTGTCTACACATGCATTTACACCAGCTTTAAATTACTGCACAGTAGGCCAGTGCCTACACATGCAGGCATTAAAACACATTAACGCTGTGTGTGGACTGACATGGGACTCAAGTTAGTCCCAAGTCATTCCATACAAACAGTGTTACTGTGCAGTAAGGCGTCTACATGTACATTACTATGCAGTAACTAATTGGGCATAAATTTGATACCTTCATGATGCAGGTATCAAATTTACACCCAAGTTGGCATAAGTTGCAATATTTACTGTGCAGTACAGGTGTGCATGTGTAGACGCATGCCCATACTGTGCAGTAATTTGGATTACTGCACAGTAAATTCACACATGTAGATATGCCCAGAGGGTCATTACCACCTATGGAATGAAGAGTTTAGAAGGGATCAGGCTTATAAAAAGCCATGAAATCAGTTGAGTCTGCCAGCACTATCTGACTAGACATGCTCTGTCACTGCTGGGCACTTGGTTTTAAAGTTTGGGTGGAGCAGGAATCAAAAGGGGCTGCAAATGCACCAGTGCACACCCCTGGATCCACCCCTGGGGACAGTGCCCTGGAAGTGAGTGTTGAATCTTAAAGTGTAATTCCCACCATGGAGACAAGGTCATGCACAGAACAGGGATGAAGCCATGTTATCTTTACATGGGGATATAGTCGAGGTTAGCATAAGAAGCAGTAGTGGAGTGATGGGTTGGCAAGCGGGGCACAAAACCCAGGCACTGCCAGAGTAGAGTTGGGGGCTGACTGTCTGCCCCCCACCCCTCTCACCCTGCACAATGAAACCTCTCTTCCACAGCAGCAGACCTCCACCATTGCCCAAGGTGGAGAACTGGCTGGTTCCTTCTCTGGTAAAAGAACATCTCTGCCTTTCAAGGTCTGACCTATTTCTCCCCATAGAGATACCAGAGCGTTTTTTTTTTCTTCATAGACTTGGATGAACAAAGGGGTAAGGAGGATCAGAAATTGAGAGAGGAAGCATCAATTATATAATCTATTTCACCTAATTTTTGCTCTGATTTTCTGCAATATTCAGGGACATCAGTGGATTTCCTTCTGATAAAGGCCATCAAAAGTGTAGTCAAAATCTGGCCATCACGGGAACAAATATAGTCAGCGATGCTGGCATAGAGAAACAGAGATGAAAAAAAGAGCTTGCAACATACTGGTAATACCCTATCTGGGGTGAACAAGGACATGATGTTATTTATTCTTGAGATCATTATAGATTTTTTTTTTTTATTGCCATGTGTTGATGACCCAGGAACATCAAAGGCACTGCCAGTTCTGTCTGCTTTCTGTTTCTGCTGCCTCTTCTGGTACTTCTTTCTGCCACTGTGATATTAGCTGAAGTAACCTTCCTTTCTTCTCATCCAGGTGATTGTGGGAATAAATCACATTACCGTGAAAAACTGCAGAAGCTCTCAGTAATGATCTTCTTTAACAAAATGGACTTTGTACAAGTGTGGGGAAACAACAGCTAACAGACACTGATGGAAAGGATGGAGGAAGCAATTTAATGGACTAATTAAGAGTCCAATCTGTGTGATTATGGGACAATAGTCATCTCAGAACCGTTTAGCTGTACTGTTTTGTCTGCTTAAAAAGTCAATTATATGATATTCAGTGGAATTACACACTCCAGGGACTGAGCTTGGTGGAGATAACTATATTCCTGGAGTGCTAACGGCACTTGGCTCCCATTATACCCCCCTGACATGTGATTATCTCTCATAACAACCATATACACCTTGTGGAATTTTATCTTCCCCTTAAGTTTGTTTCTATTCATTTCTTTCTTAGGACATTGCAGAGAGCCCTGGGCCAAAGGAGGCATGGTTGTACAGTGGCTAAGATGCCTCCCTATAAACCCAGAAGTATGAATTTGTGACTTGCTGTGGGCCTGTGCCAAAGCCTCCTCTACTTCCTCCCCCGCTCCTTGGGTTGGACCAGATACAAATAGGGGTCTACCCAACTCGAGAAGGCAGCCAGCTGATTTTGCAGGGAGATAACAGGGCCAGCTGCCATTTTTGTAGGCTGATTGTGGTGTCCATCCCCTGCCCTACAACTCTGATTGCCTAAGGGGCCCTGGTGGCCCTGCCCCTTGCCCCTGATTGGTTGTAAGGGCTGTGTATCCTATGACCTCACCCTTTGCCACTGATTAGTTGCAAGGGCTGTCTGTCATGAGGCCCCACTTCCTGCTGCAGATTGGTGGAGAGAGGTGGGGCCATATGACAGGCAGCCTTCTCAGCCAATCAGTAGCAGGGGCTGGTGGCGGCAGCCATCTTGGGCTCCCCTTCATGCTGGCAGCTCCTCTCTCCACTTCCCCACTCCCTCCTACTGGGTTGCAGTGCCATGAGGACTGCTGGCTACTTCTGGGGAGCCAGCATTTTACTTTCAGTGGGCACATCTACATGAGCTGCTAACTGCACAGTAGCCAATAATACTGTGCAGTAGCACATCACAGCACTAATAGTACTAATATGCTACTGTGCAGTATTATTAGGCTACTGCACAGTAGTGTCACTTAAAAGGTGTTCACTGGAGCTACTGCACAGTAACACCACTTACTGCACATTTATTTAGTACTTGATTATACAAGTACTAAATAAATGCACAGTAAACACTTGTGTAGGTGTGCCCAATAAGGGTTTTTTCCCCATGGGCTTTGCAGGCATTGCCCAATTTCATGGGCAATGCTGGATATTCTGATTTCCACAAAATCTGCGAAAGCATGATTTTAGTAGTTCCCTAGATATAAACAGGTACCTGGTCCTTCAAACTACAGAATCAGAATTATGGTGCTGGATATCCCATCCCCTTGTGCCCTATTCATGACAGCGTTCCCTGGATAAGTAATTATTTTCTGACAATGGAAGGTAAAATGAGACAAGGCAGTATGGGGTGTGTTTTTAATTTAAATTTGGATTTTTTTTATTCTGTTGTGTATTAACCTTGAGGCTACCTCTAATTTTCTCCAGACATAAATCTTTCAGAGCTTGTATAAACAGTAATAGATATTATTATTTCTGTGCTCAGAAAAGAAATGGGAACATTTGCATCCATTTTCAACACGCTGTTATAGATTCAAAATGTTAGGCTTAGAGTTTGGGTACAGCCCAGTAAATCCAGAGTAACTTCCTTTGAATTCTATGGGGTGACCTCAGATTTTCACCTATGTAATGGAGAACAAAACTTGGATCAATGTCTGGCAATGATTTTCGTGCCATCTTGAGCTATAAGCTTTTGAACAGAGCCACCTAAGTAGTAGTTACTTTTATATTTCTATATATTTACATGTATTATTACAGAGACCTTTATAGTCAGT
The DNA here is from genome assembly GCF_000455745.1 of Alligator sinensis. Lineage (NCBI taxonomy): Eukaryota > Metazoa > Chordata > Crocodylia > Alligatoridae > Alligator > Alligator sinensis. The sequence goes on from NW_005842052.1 coordinate 1,244,572, forward strand.
TGCAATAGCTTTTGGCCCTTAAACCAGTTGACAATTTGATTTACAAAAAAAAAAAAAAAGATAATGAAGTCCTTCATCTTTTATTTTAACTTTTTCAAGCAATTTGCCTAGATCTTGCCTTTTCTATGCTACTGTACATATTGATTTTTTGTTGTATGCTGATTAACAAACATACATTTGTGGAAGGCACTTAGAGATTAGAAACTAAGCACGCCTTCAAAAATAAGTCAGTTATTCAAATTAGAATAGGAGAAAAATAATAGGTCACCTAGTCCACTCCCATAATATCCCTTGGAAAAGTAAGATTTACTATTCCCTTTTGTCCATTTGCCAGTCTTTTGTCCAATCTTCTTTTAAATGATCCATGCAATGGAATTTCCACCCATTCCCTACAGAGAATATTTTCTAGCCTAATCAAGCTCACAGTTAGGACTCTTCTCTTGTTATCCATCTTAAATATTCTTTCCCTTTAGTTAATTCCATTACTTCTAGTTGGTCATACGCACTGCATAGAATTAAAGAACTATAAAAATAAAATGATGCCACAGGGAGTCTGGCTTTGATTTTATTAAGCCAGGATACGGGCTAGTTTACAACAATGTAAATTCAAAAAAAAACCCCACTGAAAATCATGTATTTGTTCTGAATTTCCACTGGCATAATAAGGATCAGAATTTGATCTATTATGTTTAGTTTCTGAGTTTGTAACAATGCACCAGGACTTTATCTGAGTTCCTTAATACACTACTCTTCTCCGAGCATTATCTGGTATCAGAGGATGTGTTTACATGAGACATTTAGCGCAGTTGCCTAATTAGCTCCGCAGTAAATGTCTTAGTATCTGTGCATACAATGCTATTAGGATGGAGTAAACTAACCCTGCCATAGGTTAGTTCTTATAAACACAAGTTTATTATTATTATTAGGTGGGACCTTCAAGAATAACTGGCAGTCCATTCATAGCATCTAGTGCCTACTAAACTGAATGCAACTCTGAAGCAGAGACTATCCTACTACTACTCCATAGCAATGCACATGTAGATGCTGAGAGGGCTGAATGGAGCTTGAGGGCACTTCAGTGTGGGGGGGTTGCCTAACAGCTAGCCCCATGCTGAAGCACCCTTGTGCCCCAGCCAGCCCCTCTGCAGCATGCTGAGCTGGGTCAGAGCAGCCCCAGGCTGGCAGGCAGACCCCCTGAACCTCATTTCAGCCAGGGCTTCACTGACCTGCCTCAGCATGTTTTGGTCCTGGCTGCAAATTCAAACACAGTGCCCAGAAGCAATAAACTCTGGCATGATGTCCATCGGACTTTATTGCTGCACATTAATTGCATGTGTAGACATGCCCAGAGATACTTATTTTGCACCTGGTGAGATCCTGAACAAAGGAAGAAGCAAATTCTTTCTTGTGTAAGTATGGAGATAGTGGTTATGACTTTAAAGGAAACCAGGTTTGCACACAAGATGTGAAAAAAGTTACATTGCTTTTCTACTTACGTGCACTCAAAAGAGATCACCACCCTTCTTCTCACAGCTAAATAGGGTTCATGGCAACTACATTACAATTCTAGTGCTTCAGCTCAGCAAAGTCCAATGGGCCCTACATTAAATTACCCATCAATAATCCATAATTGTCTTTCTACCCTATTTAGAGACCCCGAAGTGGTTTGCCAGTGTAAAAGGCATAATCCTTGCAAGACACATGTGATGTAAGTAAAGAAGCAATGTGGCCAGGGACAGGGAGAGTCAGGAGATCTTGATCTTATTCCTTGTTCTTCCATGGACCAGATGGATGATTTTGAGCAAGTCACGTCTCTTCTCTGAAGTGGGACTTTAGAGAATAACTGGTTCAGAGAGGCATTCAGTTTAGTATGCACTAGATGCTATGAATGGACTGCAGTTAGTCTTGAAGGTCCCACCACACCCTACCTTCTGCTGGACTTCACACAAACGTGGCTAACCACCTCTGTCCACGTGTCCTCTCTGTTTCTCCTCCCAGGCATTATTTCTCACGTTCATCCATGACTTCATCTTGCACTGCTGAAATCAATGGAAATTTTATCGGTAACTTCAACAGGGGCAAGAAGAGGCTGTTAGATTGTAATCTCTTTGCTAGCGGGGCTTTCTCTCTCAGGTCTGTGTAAATGATGCTTAACTTAACAGGACCAAGAGCTTGGTTAAGTCCGAACTGCAAGCTTAGCAATTTTGCTGCTAGATTTAGCAACTGGTTGGGTTTCCCTAGTGAAAAAGAATTGGCAAGTAACAATGTGTATGTATTAAGACTCCTGTATCGGCTTATTATATGCGCTATTTGCTCGATTGTCTAGTGACATTTCTGATGATTTTAGAAGGTCTACCGTGAAGCATCTGGTAACATTTTGAAGTTTGTCTGGGGAAGTTCTGTTACTCTATCCTCCTAAATCAGTTCCTCCAACTGTCCCTTACTTTTTCCTTGTTTTTCTTCATATAACAGCATGTTTTCTTTATGTTCTTCCAGTAGTATATTGTTGGGAATAATATTCAATGCTGATGGTCATCATTTCTTTCTTGATATGTGGCATAGTTATCTATTCAAGAAGACCAGAATAAACTGAACTTAATTCAAACATCTTTACTCAAATCAGTGCTCTTAAATGACTTCAGTAGGAATTTTGCCCAACCTAGCATTTTGCAATGGACCCATTCTTTCCTTTCATACTGTGATATAAATTTGTATCCAGTTAAATTTAAACCATCACTCATGTGTTGTTCTGGTTAATAGTACTCTTTTCCAAAAATATCCTCCAGCAAATATATATGTTTAGGATACTAGTTCCTCCTTGGATGTTTTCAAGCAGAATCCATTTGTTCTATTTTCTCTTCATCTTTCTAACCTATTTCCCATCGCCTATATATATATTTCTCTCTCTCTTCATTATCTGTTTGCAAAACATCTCAATTTAGTATCATCCACAGACTTAATTAATGGGTTGTTTACTTCTTTCTTCAAATCATTAATAATGCTGTTAAATAAAACTAAGCCTAACACCAATCCCTGGGCAGCATGCTGGACACCTCTTCTCAGCTTGATGCATTATCATTTATCTTTAGTCTTTGTTTACGGTCCCTCAGCCAGTTCTCAGTCAATGTGACAGTGTTCCTAACCGAGCAAACGTGTGATTGATTTTGATTCTAACCTGAAATGAATTTCCTGACAAAGATAAAACAAAAGCAAAGAAAAGAATAATCCATAAATTATATCGGTGCTTGTTTTATATTGCAAGTGTATTTAAGATCTTATGGAGAAAGTTTACAATCTGTCTGCCTATGTAATGTCATATATGGAGGTCTATCACTCTCGTATCTCAACACTTTACTCAAGCTCCTTAAAAAAATGAGTGATGGATAACCTGATATGGATTAAAAAGGGAACCCGTATAGGAAACTGAAAATAAACCGGATTCAGTTGGCAGATCCTCAGCCAGGAGCTCCAGTGAAGTGAACTATTTTAAACTAAGACACTTAATTTTGCAGTGTGGCAGCTAGCTGTTGGAGTGACCTTCCAATGCACTAAATTCTCCATTGATTGCCTTTCAATCAAGAATAGAAGTCTTTCTGAACACTTCACTCTAGCTCAAATAAAACTTATGGCCTTGATGCAGAAACCACCTGGTGAAATGCTATAGCCCGGACCTCTTTTGGCCTTAAAATCTAAACCTCCGTGATCTACACAAACAAAGGCTATTGTATTGACAGTGCCAGATTATAACACTGAGACCCTAAACCACATCCAGTTTAAGAGGCCTCATACAATAAAAATAATCCACAAAATCCATGAAAGTGGATTTTCATGAAATTTTAAAATGAACGATTGTTATTTCTGCACAAATTTATGAACTCAATACGAGTAATAACTGTGAAACCATATATATTTATATTTTTGTCATGTTAGAATGAAAATGTCCATATTTAGTCATTTTCCAATATATCCTTTATCTCCTTTATTTACCAACTGATTATTGTAAAACTTGATATTGAGTCTGGTTTCTTTTCTTATTTAGAGGCCTGTCATATTGTGAGGCCCTAAATTGTACCTTAAATAGCTTAAGCCTAAATCCAGCACTGCATCTTAACACTTTTGTGGGTGGGGCACACCTGTAGATCATTAAAATATATTTTCCATTATGTAACCATTTCTCGTCCCTGTTCCAGCATGCAGTGGGACTTCCAAAATGTTTCATGGGTCTCTTATTGATGTTTCCAACCCAGACAAGAGTCTCAGGGTTAACGCCATGCAGCAGTCTATACCGTGACAATCTTTGGTGCATTCTTCCGGACTCAGGACTTTTAGAGAGGTGAGAAGATCACCCAGATCTTTGTGCAGTGTCTACTGAAGCAAAAATAGTAAGGTCCAATGTCTGTCCATAAGGAAAGTGTGACGGAGAAAACCATTTGGATTCTTTTCCCCTACAAGGACCTGCCAAGCAAATGAAAGAGTAGAATAGGGCTAAGTGAAGTAGTACGCCTGTGGGGCAGGAGGACTATGGGGCATGTCTTAACAACTTCACCTTAAACATGGATTCGTATAGAGGACATGGGTACTGTTATCAGTGAAAAGGATCAGAAAAGGGAAGGGTAGCTTTAATTTACTGTTGTGCTCTATGGAGAGCTCCCCAGAGAAGTTGCATTTGGTATCTGTGTTGGTTTGGGACAAAAATAAATTCAAAACTCTAGAGCTCTTGTTTCAGAGATGATACTTCTTATTAGGCCAACTAAGAAATTGCAAATATATATATATATATTTGCAATTTCTTAGTTGGCCTAATTTACATTTATATTTATATAATATATATAATAATTTATATATATATAATTTTTTTTCCCTGCAAGCTCATGTGCTCTTCCTCAGGCTCAGGGAAAATTAAAATGGTAAAAAGTGCCCATAGTTAGGAAATAAACTTCATTTTTGCAGAGGAAGCTGAAGATGGATATCGGTCCCACTTGGTCCATGAGAGTATCTTTCTGAGTTGTTCTTTGTTGTGCAGATCAGGCAGAATTCCTTCCCTTTTAGCTGATTTTGCATTATAAACCTCATTGCTGAACAACAAGATATATTTCTACATCTCGATGCTTGCCGTCTGACACCACCAGGGAAGAAATCCTGTCTGATCTGCACAACAAAGAGCAACTCAGAAGATACTTTCATGGACCCAAAGGGTCAGATTTCTATCTTCAGCTCCCTCTGTGCAAAAATGAAGTTTATTTCTTACCTATGGGGACTTTTTACCATCTTTAATTTTCCCCGAGTCTGATGAAAGCCATGGTGGCCCAAAAGCTTGCAGAAAAAGATGATTTTTTTGAGATTTCTTAGCTGGGTGAATAAAATGTATCATCTCTGAGCCAAGTGTAATAGATTTTTGCATTTCCCCAGAAGTTTGCGCTCACTTGACAGTCAACACTTACCATTTGGGGGCAGCTCATTTCTGGGAGACGGTGCCATCAAGACCACAATGTAGCATGTCTGTTGAATATACTGTTACTTGTGGGGAGTCATGACAATCAGCATTGGTGCCTACCTCACACCTGGCTAATCCTGACTTCTTCATGTTGTGGGGTTATTTGCACATTATTTGCCAGCACAGGCCTGTGCTCAGTGAAGGGGAGGCTTGCCTCTGAACCACCAAGTCTTTCTTCATAAACACACTGCTTTGCAGCCTCTCAATAACACTGGGGCCTTTTTTTTTTTCCAGGGAAGGATGAAATGGAATGAGGTAATTTCACCAGCCTTTAAAACACCGAGCATCTGGCAGATGGGTTATATTAATATCGTAAGAACGTATTGTTCCCAATGCCTCTTCAAAAGTAGAAGTGATGTATCGGACCTGGATTCAGAAAGGCAATGAAACACAAGCTTGAATAGATCCCTATTCAGCAAAGCATTTAAGTTCATATGCACTGGAATTAGGCTTTACCTCTTCGCTGAATTGAGACCTTGGACGGTGGCCTAAATTTATTTTCCTGAAGTGACTCTGACTGCTATTGCTTTAATACCAAGCTATAATCACATATGCCCAAATTCAACAAGCAGCTTCTCAAAAGCAAATACACAGACAAAATGAATATGATGTTGGTATTTATAAAATGAATACTATGGAGGTATTTGCATGCTTGATGTCAGAGAACATGACCTGGGACTTTTTGTTGAGTTGTGATTTGAAAGGTTAAGATTTAAACATAGGGGTTGTTGCCTGTTCTGTACATTTGACTGCCTATAATGCCTGAATGCTTAACATTTCAAGAAGTGTGGCCAGGAAGAATCTGGATTTAAATTCTGCTGGTCATTATATGGAAAATGATATATATATATATATATATATATATATATCATTGTGTATATATATATTGTGTATATATTGTATATATATATATATTGTGTGTGTGTATATATATATACACACACAAGACATCCAGTCATATTTCATATGATTACAATTAGATGTTTTAACATGGTGCTAAATAATTATATTCTAATCAGTTAATGGCTTCCTAATAACCATCAATTGTAAGCACCTACAGCAACTACAGCATACGTATAATCACCTATAGCAAAACAAGGTGAAAAGTTTGTCTAAGCTTAGATGGCCCAACGGTTAATAGGGTTGTGCAAAATTTCTCCGGCCATTTCATTTTGACACTATTTTAACTCATTTCAAGGTCAAAACAGCAAAATTGAAATGAAACAAAGGGCTTCAAAACAGCCATGAAATAAAACGAGGCTAGTCAAAATGTTTAAAGTTGAAACATTTTGACCATAGCACTGGGAATGGGAAGTCAGTCCAGCTGGGCTGACTTTCCATCCCCGGTGCTAGATCCGGCTGGGGACTGGGAGTCTGACTCCCCATCCCTGATCTAGCGCCGGGGATGGGGAGACACCCAGCTGGGCTGGCTTCCTGCCCCCAGCCCGATCTAGCGAAAGGTTGAAACAGCATTAAAACAGCCTCACTGTTTTGATGAAGCAAAATGGAACAGCTGTTTCAAATCGAAATGAAATTCAGACTGGAATGCTGTTCTGTCGAAACCTCGAAACTCAAGGCGAAACAGAATGGTGCCATTTCGCACAGCCCTAATGGTTAAGACATGGCAGTTTCTATATTCAGGAGGACAGAGTTTCCAGCACTAAATCCAGCTGCTTTTGACCTCTTTTCCCCTTTGACCAGGTGTGCATTTAGACCTGGCTCAACTTAGGGTGACCTTTGGGACAAGTCTTGCACTCGTGCCTTTGCAGCTATAACAAGACCCCTGTACTGCTCTGCCTTTGCAGTTCACCCGGAACAAACACAGCCTGCTCATGGCAGGCAGACACTTAGACCATCTGACTTATTTTCCCTTTATAAATGTAACCTTGCTAAAACACGGACTGCTCAAATCTGATGTTTACGGCAGGGCAACGATGGGCAGGCAGTGAAACAATGTTTCTTATTTCTATGGTAGTGATCTACACAACCTTTCTTCTTCCTCTTCAATGTCCTGGGTCCCCTGAGTAATGCGGGCAAGGCTTGTTCTCTTATCTAAACATCAGACCGGAGTGGAAAAGCAACAAAAGGGGAATAGTTTGAACTAGGTCGTGCATCTGCGCCTCTCCTACTCATGCAGCAGCATCACCATCGGTCTGTTTCTAGTAAGCTTTATTCAAACAAAAACCCATTTATTCAAAGCACTCTATATTTAAACAATGTCCATCAAGGTGCAGGGCATTTTCCTGAGAATTAATAACCAGCTGATAGTCCTTCATAATCCCCAGTGCTTGCCTTGGTTCAAGAATATTTCTTTTATTATAAGCAGATAATTAGCATCAATGATGGAATACAAACATTGACATACCGATTGCTATTCTTTTCTCTCTCTCTTCTTTTTTAATGGGATGATTTTGTTTTAATTACAAGCCATTTCTGGAGAAGTGACAACTGGTGCACATAGCCAATCAGATGGCTCAAATTACCTTTCTGCACGTTCCAATCAGCATTGTCATTCTCACAGGCCAAGTGATTTGAAGCAGGAAAATAAATAAAGAAATATTGCTATTGCTTCAGTCTTCAAAATGGCTCTGCACAGGAAATTGTTATTCCTGCTATTTATTCATTTATGTCTGATGCTTTTATTCACAAGAATAACAAAAAAGACCGTTGCTGTAGACTTCAGAGCAGTGGCTCCCAATGTTTTTAGATGCAAGGCACCCGTCCACCATTTTTTAAATGGGATCACCTTTATTCACTAATTTATGTATTACAGTGCTTACCACCAGGCAGAAGGGTAGGACGGTATCCAAGCAAAGATGAGCCTGAGTTTGCGCTTATCTTCTCACACCTTATGGCACCCTTCAAAATATCTCATGGCACCCCAGGGTGCCCTGGTACCCTGTTTGCAAATCACTATTTTAAAATCTAGTTCAAGCCCTACTGGGGTCACCTCACAGTTTCAAGGCTTATATCTGCAGCTAAGTGGTGATCTTAGAAAATGAGGAGAGCCCATTTTACACCACGCCCATTTCAAGATGCAACTGGGCTAGAACAAAGTGACTTTGTTTGCTCCTGGGCTGAAAAGACAGTTGACCTTTCAGAAACTGAGGATGTGGAGAAGACATGCATCAAAGATCAGGGGAAGGAAGTGATGCCAATGGATTTGCTAGAAAATGCTTGTGTATGTGCATTTTCCCACAAGAAAGGCTTATCCTCCCCCACTTCCATGGTCGACTATTGTGGATTGGCTCCCTAAATAGATGGAGTGAAATCCAGGCACTGCTGAATTCAACAGCATCATTCCCATTTATTTTAATGGGGCCAAGATTTCCCCCTGGCAGGGATATTGTTCCCTGTTGCATTCTGTTGGGTTTTAGTGTGTTTATGTAGCATTCTGATTAATCACTTATAAAATCCTAGTTGTTCTTTCCCCACTCATATTACGTAGGACTTTTCCCATAAGGAAAATAACAAAGAATTTTGGCTTAAGATAAAGTCAATTTCCATTGATTGGAAAATGTTACTTACAGGGAGTGACTGGAAGAATTCAACCTACTTAGCTCACCCAAGCGCTATTATGATTCCTTCTGAATCTATGATCTATATGAGGGATTATCTTCAGGCAGGTTTAACCTGAGATCTTATCCCCATTTCTCTTCTCTATGCAGTTCTTGGGAAGGTATGGAACCTATAGCTGAATTTTACAAACATCTGCATGTTGAGAAGGGTGATAAGATAGCTGGCAAAAAAATACTGAGGATATTGGCATATCTAAGATATACCCTTCTCTTAAGTACTTTACTTTGGTAAGCAGGGAGGCATTTATCTCCAGGTGGGATTCAAAGCCTTACCCCTTTTTGTGGATAAAGATGCCTACACCAGTTCCTTGTTCAGAAAATCTTCAGAGTCTAGGATAATTGTCTTCCACGACTGTCTTATCGTGGGTGTGAAGATGGCTGATGGGGTCAAACTGGGGTTGACAGATTGCTGCAACTTGGCCATGTGTTTCTGTGCTGGATGGGTGGCTCTGAATTCTTGATTTGGTCCAGAACATGCTTTTTTGGCAGTTGTACTTTTCCATATACTATTGTTGTCATATAGTTTCAAAGTACCGAGATCCTTTCAGCCAACTCTTCTTCCATTTGGGGCAGTCCTGAGTGATACTCTCCCACGAGTTGATGTTGATGTTGCATTTTTTCAAGTTGGTCTTGAAGACATCCTTGAAGTGCTTTCTTGAGCATGCACCTTGACTGAGCTGGGAAAATAAAACTTGCTTCAGGAGTCTGAAGTCAGACTGGCCCAGTGAAATGGATGCCAGATGATCATCATCTTGAAGCTCATGGTGTTTGCTTGCAAGAGGATGCTAATATTGGTGTGTCTATCTTCCCACTGGATTTGAAGGCTCCTCCACAGGCAGGATTGATGGTACTTCTCCAATGACTCGAGGTGTCTCCTGTACATTGTCCGTGTCTCAGCTCCCTAGAGTAAGGTGGGGATCACAACTGCTTTATAAACTATGAGCTCAGTTTTGAATCTGATATCATGATCTTCGAACATCCATTTTCTGAGGTATCTGAAAGCTGCAGTTGCACATCTGAGGTAATGTTGGATTTCTTCATTGATGGCTTCACAAATGGCTTCTGAGGTACAGGAAATACTCAGTTTTCTCCAGAGTCTCTCTGTGAATCTGAATTACCGGAGGTAAGGTAGATGATTGGCAGGTCTTGCCAGATTTGAGGGCTCTTAGGAATTTCTCCCCTCAAGTCATGTTGGCATGGACCATGGGTTCTTGCCTTCCTCTGTAGCATGGAGCATGGTCCTCCATTTAGTGTCATGGGAACATGTCCTCACTAGACAACTTCTTTGCCCTTGCAGTGGCAGGTGTTGGTGGTGTCCAAGTGATGGTGCCCTTGCTTTTTACCTGTCACCTGTTGAAGGGTGTTTGAGGATTTATATCCCTAATGTGCCTTGTAGTTGTAATGTGTGACTGAGGGTTGGGAGAGCATGGTTCTTAGGAGTCTTTGGATGGACATTTGTCTAAGAGAGCATAGGACTGGTTTGGATACTTACCTGGCTGGACTTGGATACTTACCTGGCTGGACTCATTTGAGTCCCATTTTTGTTTTTAGGGTTTGTTTGTTTTTTTTTTGGGTTGTTCTCCTGCCCTGGCGGGGGGTCGGGCTAGAAGATCTATTAGGTCCCTTCCGACCCTAAAACTATGAAACTATGAAACTATGAGAGTGGGGAAACAAGAAAAGAGATCTGATTACCTCTCCAAATGGATAGTGTTATATAAGTTGATTAATAGTGTCTAAGAATTCTTTTTTCTACAGGTTTATCCGAGGTTCGAAATACGTGTCAGAAGCGGATCCAGAGAGAGAAAGAGAGACGCAGAGGTCGTCTGATGTGTGACTCCGCCATGACACCTATTGACCTCCTCGTGATTGAACTTTTTGTGACCAATATATTGATGTGTGTGTGTATGTGTGTTGGTTACTATTTGGTTCGATCCATAGAGAACGAACTACTGGCGTTCTTTACTTTTGTACATAGTCAGTTATCTTTAAAAAGGAGCGATAACTTGGATGGTGTGCACGTGCTTCAAGTCCCAACTGTGTCTTCGGCAAAGGGGCATGTCAGAGCTGATTTGAATTAGTGCCTCGACACAGTGGAACTTTCTAGCACAAGGCACGGTGGGGCAGGGGAAGTCTCGGCATTGTGAAGATTTCCGGCGTAGATAGAGTTCCCGCCGAGGAAATGCAGATTTGCATAATATGATTGGCTGAAGTTAAATTATTCCCACATGGCGGCTGGCAATTGGCTCGCTAGCCGTATAAAAGGTTAGGGACGTTTCCGCCCTAGTTGGAGAACTCTGCGATTCCCCCTGGAGTGGAACTCCGGCAGCTTGATCACCTGCCAATGACTCCCCATTGGCGAAGCCTTGCGATGTATCCTCCGTGTTGCATGCCCGAGTTAGACCCGAGCTACCCGGTCTACAAGAGCTCCTCAATTACCGATTAGAGAATAGAATTGTTGCAACTATGATTGCCTGCGCTGTATATGACTCTACAGTGTAAGTAAAGCCATCTCTGTTTTCCCAATTGATACGTGTCTCGTCTGTGCCTAATTCCGCTCTGGTGATAGAGAGTACCCATGTTCCCGTCACGGGATCGCAGCTGCAACCCCAGCTAGCGTTGCCGAGGAGTCCTGATCCTTGATTCCCCCTCAGCCCCCACAAACCCATGTACTGCCCATGCATTAACACCTGAAAATGGTTTTAAGCACACTTTACATGGATTAAAGTCACTCCACTCCAGGGGGGTTTATTCAAGATCTGAGTTACCCAGCTCCTGTTCCATTAATGTGTGGGCACTCCCTGCAGATGAGCTGCTAAGCTGCAGTCCTCCAGCATCCCAGGATTCAGTGTCCCCTCTCCCAACCCTCCTAGGCTGTGCAGACAAACATTTCACCCCCTGAAAAAACTAGCACCAAGCCAATTCCCTCTCCCGCCCCCCAGTAGTATGACCTTCCCACCCCCATGGGTGTAACCCTGTGCAAACAGCCTGCAGAGAACATGCCACCTGGTCAGTTTGCAGGTCACAGATGGGTCTATGGGGAGTGGAGTCTAGGGGGAACCTGTGTGAAGGGACCAAGGCGAGGAGCCGGATTGGGTCCCCATGGGCTGGGGCTTCCTTCTTGGGGCAAGGGCAATAGCTCCACCAAAAAACACCTTCCTTCACTACTCCCATCTCCCAGTCACCCCAGGAAGCACCACCAGCATTTCCCATATCCCAATCCCAAACCCCAATTTATTAAAACATAAAATCATCCTTAATTTACTTCCTGGTTCTTTCTTTCCCGCCCCCCCCCCCCATGTTATCCTTTACTGGCTTCAGTGGCTGACTTCCTTTGTTTCACCTCCCATTGCGCTTACCCAGTCCCCATCACTAAAACTCTCCCAACTTCCAGCCTCATGCTCCCACCCCCACCAACCCATCTCTCCAACCTACCCCCACCTAGAGCAGGGATACACATCTGTCCTAGCTCTCCAGCACTCTTGGGACAACTCACAGCTGCAGCTCCTAGTCCAGCACCTGCTCACCGAGCACCAACCATGATCAACATTTGAGCAGTTGAAAGTGCCATATGTAACAAGGCCCTGACTTTGTTCCAAACCTCTAAATCTACATGGAGCATATGTGAGAGACAGGCACAGAGCTGTTTGGGTCTGTCAAGATAGAGGCTTTGGGGGCATTGCCATTGGCAAACATTTAGGCTTTTAGAGAATCCCCTGGTGAAAGCTTGGGGACATTGGACACCTTTGAGTTAATAGCTTAGTAGGGCTTTTGAAGCTCCCAGAAAAGCTTCAAATATACTATGGTATGTCCAACAATTTTGCTAGATTACACTGATGCACCTAAGTCCTTTTTGTGTGTTTGGCTCATTGTTGGAGAGTCTTGCGTAGCCTAATATCACTTATTTCTCTTGACTGCAGTGAGAGACTCAAAAATAGCAGATATGTGGTTGGCAGCAAAGGAGTTAACATTTTATTCCCAGGAATGAAAGAGGAGAAATGTCTCCCTCCCTAAGGCATTTTGTACCAGCTGCCAGGAGTCTGGGCAAAGATCCCCCAGCTGAAAGAGAAGTATAGCTGATTGAAGGATCCAGGCAAGGAGGGAACCTATTGGGACTAATTAAGATAACCTGGATATAAAAGGGGAATGGGAAACATTTCCTGGTGGTTTGCATGCTTAGGTTTGAGACTGAGGTGCTGCATTTTGAGCAGGGAGAGAAAGAGAGATTTATGCTACAAAGGGAAGCTGTGTGATTCACTGTTAGGTTGCAAAGCTGTCCTTTTAATGGGCTAATCATAAAATGCCCAGTGAAAGATATTTAAAGCCTGCCTGGGTTTCTGTACAGACCTTTCATCCTCATCAGATGCTGTGATGGCCATGTTCTGGCTTTGCATGACAGCAGGCTGACCAACTGCTACTCCAAGGCACATTGCGGTTGCACTGCACTTTCCTCTTTCCTTTGACTGCACACTTCTCAATTAGCTTTTAAGTTGCAATATAGATCCACTAACAGTTGTGCAGTTAAATCATTAATTACCTTCTCAGTCATCTGGGAACTCAATTTCACTTTGGTCGGCAGTTTGTGCTCCGCACTAGATTACTTAGCTAATCCATAAACATCTTCAGACAGTATAATTTAAGGAAGTTAATGATGAGGAAGTTTAGACAATTTTATCACAAAATAATTCTTAGTTAGGGATGTGGAATAAAAAAGCCTTTATGAAGGAGTGCTATGCAGATCTCAAACCTTTCATTTCCAAATTAGGAAAAGGAACTTCAATCATATATTGTGACTCTTTCCAAAGGAAAAGAAATGAAAAGGAATCTGATTTAATCTGCATGGAAAAAAAAAGACCCAGGGGCACTGGATTGGAAGTCCGAAAACCTGGTTTCTTTTCCCCAGCTCTGCCTCTGGCCTGCACTGAGAAACCTCATCACCTCTCTGGATGTAGTTTAACACCCAATGTCTGCCTGTCCTCTCTGTATCAACTGTAAGCTCTTTGGCCAATCTCTTCTGTTGCTTGGGTGTGCACGGAAGCTCAGGTGGGAATGTCCAGGTCCTGCTTGGATACAAATATTTGCTTAATACATCATATTAAAGAACCCAGAAAGTTATGAGCATAGCAGCTTCAAAGCACTTTTCAAAAGAATTTGGAATACATTTTTTTTTTCTTTCTTTCCCTTATCCCTGTGTCTTTTCACAGGCTGTTGATTATCTCTCAAATTCATCTAATCCCTCTAATGTATTTCTGGGTTGGCTGTCTGCCATTGCATCCAGACACTATTTGTTTCAGATTTCTGGGGTCTGGCCCTATTGCTCAAGGTGTAGAAGCAAAGCTAACTAGTAGAACTATTACCACCCTGCATAAATACTGAATAGCAATAACGCAGGAGAGAGGGACGGGTTCTTTATGGGAGCTAGTGGGGTTATAACAAGGAGCAGCAATGAGGAATTCAGAAAGGGAAAATTTCAGTTTGCTCCAATTGCATTTTGGAGCACAAATTCTAACAAAAGTGATCAGTTAGATAACAGAATAATGTGTGGAGGGAAGCCATTGAGGCACTGTTGCCAAAGACATAGGCTTAATAAAATACTTAGAATTAAACTATGATTTCTTCCAACCTGCCCTGACTAAGCAGCAGAGCATGGTTGCAGCATCCTAGGGACGGATTGGAGACTCCAAGTTACATTTCCTTCATGCCTCCTGCCTCTCTGTGCCATGGGCATAAATAATCTCACCATTTTCATGGAGCAACACCTTCCCTCCTGTGAGTTCAGCCACTTAAGTGTAGATCAATGAGTCGGTGTTAGAAAGAAACAATAAGATTTGACCCTGCGTGGAAGGAAATGGGTCAAGATTGCAGAGATAGTAGGTAAAGCATTGTAAAAGGATGTGTTCTTCCACTAAGAGGGTTAAAGATGAGGGATGAGACTACCTTCTTTTCTTTGTTACTCTCTGGAGGAAAGGTTGTTGCCGGTAAAGGATTGACTAGAAGATATTTTGCAGTAGTGACTGGAGAGTTAAGAGGAGAATTAGGAGAGAGTGCCGTCATGCAGGCCTCCTGGAGACAATTTGCTTGTAGTTCTTAACCCTTTCATTTAGGTCTGGGACAGAAGTGTCATAAACCGGTTTGACCCAAATCAGTTAAGTTTGATATGACATTCAGCCAGGCTTATCTTAAACCCGTTTCAGCCATTTTGAAACTGGTTTATGTTCACTAAGTTTCTGTTCTGTTACAGGCTTAAACCAGCTTCCGATGCTTAAACTAGTTTATGTGTAATCTCTGTCCCTAGGTTTAGGGGACTATGATTGATTCAGAGCATGCCTAAAGAATTAATAGAGAAACTAACAGAGATCAATCAAAACAAATGAACTCACAATACTGAAGAATGACCGTATTCTGTGAATTTTGTCTCCGTGACTCATGGTATAGACATGGCATAAACCGAATGGTATTGAATGACAAGAGGAAGAGTTCAGTACAAAGTTACCTCAATAGACAGCGGTCTCTCCTTTTCCACTCATAAGTGAGATACCTTCTGTCTTGTATCTACAGTGTTGATGGGTAGATCCATTTTGTGGAAGAGCAAATATTTTGCTAGAAACAGAATTTCCACTAATGTACTATGGTGCAACTTCGCCTAACTCTAGAAAATGCTGGTTAACTTATTAGACTGGGTTAAAAAAGGAGTAATAATACATTTTCCCCAAAATTGCTGAACATTTTTTTTTTCAAAATTATTTTTTCCCAATAACTCTAAAGTTTTGAAATTCCTTCTTTTGAACCCTGAAGCAAACAGGTTTAAAAATGGGGCAGAAACATGCACATTATTGGAGTTTTAGTTTTAGTGAAAAAAAATGACAAAAAAGGTGTCAAATCCAACATTTAGAAAATTTCAACCAGATCTGCATGGAATATTTTCTGGCCCTTATTTTGGTTTGCTTTCTTCTGTTTGCAGATCTTTTGATGAATTGATCCTGATTTCTAGGAATGTATTTGGGATTCTCACACACTTGCCATAATAGTTACAGAAGCACATATGAGTCTGTGTGTTATTTGTGAACACTTCATTTTCACTTTTTGCCAATGGCTTGCTGTGACTGGCACCTTGTCACCTGCTATTGTTTCTGATCCTTGATTGGAGAAATATGACAAGTCACATAGACACTTGGCTGTCCGAATGGAGAATCCAGATAGTTGTGTATTATTCATGTTCGACTTTCCCAAACAAAATGGAAACTACAACAACCTGGCAAGTAGAAGCTACCATGTGTATTTCCGTCAGAAGCTCAAGAGAAAGAAAAAGAGTATCGATATTCAGCTGCTTAAAATTTTCAAAAGGGAGTTGGTTCTAGAAATGCCATTCCCAAACTTGTTCCCTAATGATTCCACTTTCCAGCTCACCGCTCTGCTTCCCATTTCTGCAACTGCATTTCCAACCAGGCCACGAGAATGGCAACTCTACTTGCAACCTATAGTTTGGGAACCACTGTCCTAGAAAGGGTCCTACTGTTGGCTACAAACAGCATTTCTTTATTCCTGGATAATGGCGTTCAGAAGTTACTTGCTTTTGTTTCACTCCTTTTCATCCTTTTTTTTTTCTTTTTTGTGGAGCCCTTCTTGCCTCAAAAGCCAAATAATAGCATTTCTTTTCCCAAGGAAGGCTTTCCATCTCTAGTGTCCCCTACCAATGGTGAAACATGCTTTAGAACCGGGCTCTTCCACTGGAAGAATACTGAATAATGCATGATGAATAGAAAAAGAGCATGAGACTAATAACAGGAAACAAACACCTCAGTTTGCAGTGCACACTTCCAGGTGCATAATAATTCCTTCTAAAATCTGTGACACTCAAGGGATTCTCATATTATTTTCACGAACACCTGCAAGCAATAAATATCCTGATGCCACATTTTGCAGCCTGTGGAATTCTCTGCCTCTGTTTGTGAGGGGGGAAAAAAACCCATATTCATAGCATTAATTTGGCTCCTGTCTCAACCTCCTCCACTCAGTGTGTTGGTCCCCACAACTCAGTTGTTAGTATTAAGCCAGTGCCTTAAATTCATGAGCATTGGGCAGTACCTTGCAGTGACCCATCTTCAATAATTTTGGGTAAGAGATCAAAATGTGCCCTCAGGACCAGATTAAGATAACACACCATGTACTCACACATACATTATGACAAGGCTTCCCTTGGAGTGGCAGTGGAAAGGAAAGCCTCTTCCCTCACAAACAGACTGATATGAGGCTTCCTACTTCCAATGATCTCTTGCCCCTCTGGAGCGGATAATATCCAGGCTGCGTCCAGATGTGCGTAGACATTTGGTTCCCTGGAGACAAGTAGCAGCAGCACACCTTGTGCCACCGCTTCTTGTCCCTAGGGCACATCCATGCCCATGCATTATGCTGGTCCCAGCAGTCTTACCTGGGGTCCTGGGGGTCTCCCAGAGCTGCAGCCACAGCGATCCTGCCGGGCTGGCAGCTGCAGTGCAACTCCAAGTGGGTCAGCTCTGCTTTTTAGAAGTGCATGCTGCCTGTGTGCGCACTGGTCCATTTTTTCCATGGTTTTTTTGATCCATGGATATCCAGAGGTAAAAAAAAAAAAAAACATGGGAAAAAATGGAGCAGAACACACCCGGTATGTGGCGCTGCAAAAATGTGTTTGCAGCACCACATACCGCACAACCATGTTTGTCTGGACATGCCCCTAGTGGTCAAAAAACCCTTTGCACTGCTCCCTTGCAGCACAGAAAACAAATGAATGTGTGGTAGGTGGTGCCATAAACATGTCTGTGGTTCCACATACTGCATGGCCACGCTCATCTGGACACGGCCAAGGAGGCCGTTCAGTATGTATTTATAGGAGGCAGGATATATCTGAGCATCCTGATGAGGTAGTGTTGATTTTTCTCCTTCTGCCATATAAAGGGGTCCTGTTGAGGTGGTGTTGATGAAGCCTAGACGATGAGGAGGCTTAGAGTTAATTTCCATGAGGATGACTGCCTGCAGACTCAGGAAGATTCGCACATCAGTTATACTTGGTCTGGGGTCTCAAGGTTTATTCACACCCAGAAAGGTTAAAAAAATTATTTTAAAAACTGAATTAAATCTTAGATTCTGACATAATCACAAAGCTTTAGGACCCGGCAGCATAGGTCTAGGCGCACACTCCCAGAGTTGCTCCTGTTTTAATGTGGCCCTGTCTCACCCTCTGTGAACAAACATATGCTTTGGTTAATCATGCCTGCATTTCTCCCCCACAGGACTGTCAAAGGCCCAATTCATCAATGTAGGAAACATTTCACACAACTGTAGTTTCTCAGCTTGTTAATTTACTTTTGTGCCAGTGTGGATTTTCGCAGAGAAGTGAGTCAGCCAGAATGGCCTTTGTAACGGATCCGAATAAATTGTCTCCTTTTCTTTCCATAAAACATTTCAATATAGAATGCAAACACTTTGACAAGCCTGTGGCATCATAATCCATAAACGGAAAGCTGGAAGTCCATTAATCAGATTGAAAAAAAAAAAGCAAGAAAACAAAGCTTAACCTAGCTCTGTGTATTTTTGGACTCAATCTAAGCATTTATATATAGTCAGGATAAAAAGAGTACCTTTCCCACTATTTCACTTCATCACAGTATGTTAAATGACACTGTATTAAGATGACAAACTGTATCCCGAATTAATTCTGAGAGCTAAATGAGACAGAACTGCATTGGGAGTGGGGAAATGATGCATAGCCAAGGCAGGGGGAGTCATTTTCAGAGAGATGTTGTTATAATAATTACAGTAACGCCTAGAAATCCCACATAGAGATAGTCTTGATTGTAGCCTTATATGATTGTATGCATAAAACAATGTCAAAGCACTCAGATATCTATTCAAATATAGGAATAATCTTCAGCCAGGCCCCTTTCTCTGAACAGGATGGTGCAACTGATGCGACGCAATTTGAATCTTCCTTTGGTGGTACGGCGAGGAGAGAAGGATACACAGATCTACAAATATAATCTTATGATTTCAGCCAAAGTCATTGATTTCATGATTTCATGGTGCTCCAACTCAGGAGTAGAAGAAAGGCTCAAAGTCGGCAAGGATGACATAGCTATGAAGTCTTCAAATAGAGGAAACCATTTTGCTTCTTAAATGGAAAAGATAGATACACGATAGTGTTCTTGAAATCTGTATTTTTATTTTATTGTATTTTATTTCCATTCCAATAACTGTTTAGGTCTACAAGTCAACTTTACTTTTGAGTTTAGTAGACCAATAAATGGCAGCACAGAGCATTTCAATGATATATCAACTTTTGCATACTACTCTATGGGAAATGCAGTAAGCCCACTGTAGATGAGTGAAATAAACAGTAAAAAAATAGGGCATGAGTGACTGTAAACATGACTGTCCCATAATTCATGGGTGATTTCCCTCAAAGTATATACTCCTTTAATGGGCCTCCTTTAAATGCAGTGATTGTAATTTTTTTGTACACATTTTCCTTTTGAGAAAGCAATAAAATGTAAGTGATAACATCAAAAATCCTTTTTTAGTTGCCGTGCACAGTGCATCTTGAGTGTAAGTTAATGGTTTACATATTAATTTTCTCATTTCTCTGATGGGCAGAAAATTGCTTTAATATAAATGCAGTTAAATTTGTCATTTTATATCTACACAGTTTAGGCTTCAAAATTTATTACACGCAGCCTCAAATTGTTGCTGCATGGCAATTTAGCAGCTTTTTGGGAAGAAAAATGTGTCAAGTTAGATGTGGAGGTAAAATTTCTCTCTCAATATAATTAATGTACTTTTTATGTTTATCGCCTAATCAATTGTTTTAAAGGACGCTGTGAGGCTGTAATAAAGGGGCTTGATCGATGAATGTGACTTTTGGCTGGATTGCTGAGTGGGCAGAGGGCTCTTCTCCATCCAATGAGCACAGTTAAACTCCAATCCTTAAAATAAAAAGGAGGGGTAAAGAAAGGATGTGGGCACATTGGAGAGTCCAGCGGAGGGCAACGAAAATGGGGCTGGGATTTTTGAAGAGAGATCGAGGGAATTGGGCTGGTTTAGTCTGCAGAAGAGAAGACAGAAGTGGGATTTGATAGCAGCTTTCACCTCCATGCAGGGGGTTTGCAAAGACGATGGAGCTGGACTATTCAAAGCGGGGGCAGATGACAGGACAAGGAGCAATGGACTCAAGATGCAGCAAGGGAAGTTGAGGTTGGATATTAGGAAAAACTTTCTCATGAGCAGGGTAGTAAAGCACTGGAACAGGCTCCCTAAAGAGGTGGTGGACTCTCTGTTCTTGGAGGTGGTTAAGACCTGGCTAGACAAAGCCTTGGCTGGGATGATGTAGTTGGGGCTGGTCCTGCTTGGAGGTCCCTTCAACCCTCACTTTCTACAATTCTGTGATTCTAATTCAAGGAGTGTTTCTACCTGGGCCATCAGACATGGGAATCAAGAGGTAAAATAATGTAGCTATTAAAGAAAGCAGGTTTCAGTTTGGGAATTTTACTTCCATTTTGCTTGACAGTTTGACCATCGAGGGTTTAGGTCAGCGAGGTGCTGAACTTTGAGTACCTACTTAATCCCAGTTTCCAGAAAGCCCCAGCTTAGCCAAGCACTCATGTATGTTCCTAACTTCAAGTATTTGCTTAACTGCAGTGCTCAAGCACTCCCCTCACTTTAAGCACCTATATAACTAATTAATTGTTTTTAAGCCCAGCTCACATGATTAGCTTAAATGCTTTGCTGACCCAGGAACTGAATTTTCCAGAAATGGCCCCATCAAATCATGGCCAGGTGTACTCAAAGAAGCTTGCGTTGCTAGTGCCCAGGCTACATGAGAAGCGGCTATGAAATCACTCCGGAATTATTCATGTGAAAGCAAGCACTGGATCTCACCATGATCTAAACGACCCTGGTAGATATCTGGAGCAAACTGCTAACGCACGTGAAACCACTCCGTTCAGCACCTACTATCTCGGATACTGTCCTAAAATTCTGTTCTCTCATTGCAGATCATAAAGACTTTATTCACAGGTATGAGTCAGGAGTTATATACCTCATCGTGGGAAGAGCAGCTCTGGAAAGGAAGTGCGGTCTATCCCACCCCTGGAAGATAGCACAGCTCCGCTATGCTTGCCTGGTACCAGCTGTCACCCCCCTCCCTTTTCTCTCTCCCATCCAGCCAGTTCTGCATCACTTCCCCTGCTCTACTCACCAGCTGTTTTCAGAAGCAAGTCCCCAGTACACAACTTCTGGTCTCCTTCTGCACTCCAGGAAATAAATACTAAAAATAAATGAGGAAATATGGCAAAACAGAGAATGCCATTGCTTATATTTTCAATGCAAGAACAGGACAAGCTGTCATCTTCAAAACTCCAGGAGGGGAAATAGAAAAATGGAAGCGGGGTTTGGTTGGGTTTTTTTGTTTTGTTTTCTTTCTTGCATCCAAAGAGATGCAAGAAATGAAAATTGCCTTGGATTACATCTCTCTTCTCTTCCCACTTTTTAAAACTGTTTATGGATTTTCATAGGTTCTGCCCTGTATAGCATCCAATATAAATATGTGTACCAGTTGCATTGATTTGTGTTCTGCCTGCATCATCCACGGTATGACCAATAGGTCATTATAATTGAGCTCCAAACTGAAAATAAGCAAGTAAAAGATTTCTTGATAACCGCCAAAAGAATGAAATCAACAAGAGAGAAATCAAAGCTAAGAGTATGCCTTGATTCCCAACATCTGTATAGTGCATGCTAATATATAGTATATATTGTAATTTTTATATATATATATATATATGGGGTGGAGACAGGTAATGGGAGTGGTGTGTGTGTGTGTGTGTGTGTGTGTGTAAGAGAGAGAAAAGCAGGAAAGGTACATGCAAATTATGTTCAACACATTGGGAAAAATTTAAATTTGTTTTTCCCCTGATGTATAAAATTGCCTTCTGAAATATGCTGAATTCCTTTCTTCTCCATCAGAGATGATCAGCTAATTATCCAGGTACTGCAAAGAATTGTATCAGACTCTACACAACTGTATAATGTATTTCCTTGTTTGCATATGCACTTTGTAAAACATATTCACAGACCGAAAGATTATAAAGCCAGAAGGAACAATTGTGATCATCTCATCTGACTGTCAGACTTCCCAAATTAATTCTTGTTCAAAGTAGATAGTATCCTTAAGAAAAAAATCCAATCTTAATATCAAAATTTCTATTGATGAATAATCCATTACAGTCCAAGTTGTTCTGGTATCTAATTACTCTCTTTTTTTTAAATGCCCCTTATTTCTACTCTTCATCTGTCTAGGTTTAATTTCTACTGACTTTCTCTTGTTAAACCTTTGCCTGCCAGATTGATGATTCCTCTATTAAATTTCTCTTCCCCGGGTCGGGTAATGATAGACTGTGACCATAATCTTCATAACCTTCTCTTTGGTCAGCAGAATAGATCGCGCTCCTTGTATCTTTGATGTTAACACATCTTTTCCATTCTTTTAATCGTTTTCCAATATGTCCATGCATTGCATTGTGGATACAAAACCTGGACACAATATTTCAATCACAGATCCACCCGTGCCACATTCAGAGGCAGTTTAAGCCACAACATTGCACTTCAGTTCATGTTCAGCAAAACCACCAAACTTCTCCAGTGTTACCATTTTTCAGGGTATAGCCTGTAAAAATGGCCTGTATTCTTTGATGTATGATTTTGTATTTGGCAATACTGAAGCACACATTTGGTTGCTGGTGCTTAACATACTAAAGGAGCCAATCTGATTTACATCAATGACTTAAGCTCATCTATGTACACTACTATCTTCCATCATGTGCACATTTTGTCATTAATGATATTGTGTTCTCCTCCATGTCATTAATAAAAAAAATATATTAAATGATGTTAGGCCGAGAACAGATCTTTTCAGGACCTGTCCAGTGATGGCTCTGTTTGCTATTATATTTTTAGACCCATGTATTTACTGACCAATAATCTACTTAGTGTGCACCATATTGATTCTGTATCACTCCAGTTTTTTTTTCCCATCAAAATGGTGTGAGGTAGGTAGTCAAATGCCTCATGGAAGTCTATTATGTCTCTCAACCAAATATACAAAGTCATAAAAATGATGAAGATAGTCTGAGTTTGACAAAAGATACTTCCTTAAAACCCTGTCAATTGAAATTTAATTATATTACTTTCAGTTAATTCTATATTACTTGTATTTAGTTTTTTATTACATATCAGCTGCTGCATTATTTTTACTGAGGATCAGTGGAAGGATGACGGATCTATAATTACTGGGATATTCTTGAATAATTTTAAATATTAGCTTTCTTCCACTCTTCCGGAACTTCCTAGGAAAAAAATTACCGTTTTCATTACATGTGTATATATGCATACTTGAAAGCTAGACCTTTTTTAGGATTTTTTGTTTTTGTTTTGTTAAAAAAAATCCATTATTTTCCTAACATCAGAAAAAGCTCTGAGAAAAATCAGTCAATCAATCTCTCTCTCTCTCTCTCTCTCTCTCTCTCTCTCTCACACTCACACACACACACACACACACACACACACACACACCCCTGTAATATATATGTAATATTTTCTTTAATTCTTTTGTGAAAAAGGTACAGAAAGTGCTTTTACTGTTGAATTTTAAAAAACCCTGAAAAAATTTATAGGTTTCCTATTTTTGCATTATTTTCCTTTTCACTTTTTTTTTCACTCTCCTTTTCTCCCTGTTTTAATCTTTTATCATCAATATTTCTTTTTTTTTGCCATCTGAAAAATGGGGAGAAGGAGGAAGGAGAAAAAGTTAAGGGTGAGAACAGGGTCGAACAGGAATAAGAGGAGAAAATAAAAAAAGAAAGAACAAAGTACATAAAACAAAGGGAAATGCCTGAAAAATATTCAGGTTTGATTTTGAAAAATGACAGGTGTTCAAGTTTCTGGTTTTCATTTTTTGTCTAAAATTAGAAAAAAAAAAATCCAGGGTGGACGTTTCTGTTTTCAGAAAAAAAGGCTTGTTGTCATTGAGAACATAGTTTTCAAATAAAAATTTAAGCTAGGTTTATTTTTGCGACTGAGAGGGCGGGAAATATGAGTGTCCCTCAGCACTATTCTAACTAACCTTCCATGTAAAGAAATGGAGTCAGGAGGGTAAATGACAAGATAATCCAGCTTAGTAGTTAGCTGGAAAGCCTGATGAAATGATAAACCTTACTTCATGGCCAACAGTGGATTGAGACGTATTTCTGGAAGGAAAGCACCTTATAGGAAAAAGATCTCTTGATCTATTTGCAGTGCACAGATGACAAATAAATGAAGTATTCTTGATGGCTGTGAATATCAAGGAATGAATAGCAAAGGCTTATCCCATCTAAAAAGAAAATGTACAATTTTTTAGGACAGAAAGACATTTAGTTTTCACCGGGGATTGAGAGATAATTACTTAGAATGGTTATTCTTTCATCAAGTGTGAAAAGTCATAAGGTCCAATGGCCCTTCAGCAATATTATTTTAATATAATAAAAGGCTTTGTCTGTGTGTCTGTCTGTCTGTAATGCTTTTGGGCATCTGTGCATATGCTGCTGAAAGGGTGGGCACTGATTGGCTGCACGGCCTGGGCTGCGTAGTCCCAAATTTGAGCTGCTGCTGGGGAGGTTTGTGGTGGCAGTGAATTTGCCCCAGCCACTTGAGCAGCGGGGCTTACCCACACCTCCCGGCCTGAGGATGAAGGGGGGATCACGGTGGCAGTGCCCTCTGCTGCTCAGCCACGACGCCCCCCGGAACAGCTGGTAGGGAGGGGGAGGAAGTGGGATTGGAGGGAGGGACATGGACACAGAGCAGTGGGGGGGATGGAGCAGGGCTGGACCCAGAGCAGCGGGGCTGGCAGTGGAGCACAGTGCCAGACCTGGAGTGGCTGGGCAAGGGGGGCTGGAGAGGGGCTGGACCTGGAGCGGTGGGAAGGTTAGTAGAGCAGGTGTGGACTCAGAGTGGCAGGGGGAGGAGGGCGTAAGGCCAGATGCAGGGCTCTGTCCCCCCGCAATGCCCCCTCATCATTCTTGACAGACAATATGCTAGTAGAAAGATACTTGTTGGCACTAGATTGTAAAAAGAGGTAGTTAGCTGTATTTGTGGGTGGATAGAGGATTTTGAAATGGGGGGGGTGCAGATGTTGTGGTGCACCATCACTTATAACATAACACACATTTTTTCTCCAGTTAAAGAGAAACTAGAATTGTTAATATGCCAGCGATTCAGTGTTCTCTTACTCAGTTTAAAATCAAAGCAAAAATAAATATAATTTATTGGAATGTGTACTAGTTTGCTAGCTTATATGTTAAGTTTAAACAAACACCACAAACTAGGCAAAAATCATCCAAAATCCTGTTTTCTCAGTCATTATAGTAAAATATATTAATAAAAGCACTTACTTAGATTTGTAACACAAAATCTAGCCTCCCGGAGCATCTTGACAGTGCCTCCAACACCTCACTGTTAGTCATTTCCACACATGAATTAATGTTCACTTGAGTTAATGTTACCATACCTGAGATAAGCCACACCTGAGTTACCACATCTGAGCTAGCACTAGAAAGAGTCTGAAGGGTTGTGAAACAGGAGAGATGTTACTGGGAGTGGCTAACATCCAGCAGCATTGAAGAGGAAAGGAGAACTTGATTAATGGAACATCAAGAGCATTAAAAAGGTTAGAGGGGCATTAACACCTATGGAGTAGGGAGAGATTAGCAGGAATCAGAGAGATGATAAAGAGCTATGAGGTCAGTTGACTGACTCGGCGCTGTCTGAATAGAAATGTGGTTGCCTCCCTTGGGCAGCTGGTTTTAAAGTTTGGGCAGAATAGGAATCAAAGGAGGATGGTACTACACCAGTGCACCCCCCTGGATCTGCCCTGGCTGCATGAGTCTGAAGGCATGGTAGATTTGCACCTTAATAAACTATGTATTAGAACAGACTGTCTTGGAGATTGCCAAACATTGTTTCCTGCACCATCTGCATGTTACTATCTTTATCCTCAAGGATTTGGTTTGTGCGTTTATATTTAGCACCTCGAAAAAGTTCGAAAAAAGCCTTAGGGACATAGGAATTTAGGACTGGAAGGAGTATTGAGGCCAGGAAGTCCAGCACCCTGCATCACCAGGCAACCATTGGTCTAAAGGACCACTTAACACCCAGATCATCTGATCCATCTCGCACACCACAGACACTACACAGCAAATGTATTGCATCCCATAAGTAAAGAGCAACAGAGATAAGGATGCCACCAAAGCCCTGTCTCTGCTATGTCATGGAATATTTTAGCTTAGATGATCCTAGGAAGAAGACCTTGTCTCATGCTAGAGAGAAAAGCAAAAAATCCATATGGTATTTGCTGGTATGACCCCGGAGAAAAAAATACATTTCTAACTGCAAATCTAGTGATAGATTTGACCCTAAGCACATCGGTAAAACATTTAGCCAAGAACCTGAGCAGCCCAGAGTGCTGGTAGGCTCAGCTCGGGCCAGGTGCCAGATGATTGGAAGATAGCCAATGTGGTCCCCATCTTTAAAAAAGGGAAGAGGAGGACCCGGGCAACTATAGGCCCATCAGTCTTACCTCAGTCCTGGGGAAACTCTTTGAGAAGATCATCAAGGAGCACATCTGTGATGGGCAGGCATCGGGGATGATGCTCAAGGGTAACCAGCAGGGTTTCGTTAAGGGCAGGTCATGTCAGAAGAACCTGATTGCCTTTTACGATCAGGTCACAAAAGCATTGGATGCAGGTGTCACCGTGGATGTAGTCTTTCTGGAATTCAGCAAGGCCTTTGACACTGTCTCCCACCCCATCCTCATTAGAAAACTTGGCGACTGTGGCATTGATGCCTACACAGTCAGATGGATTGCAAATTGGCTGAAGGGCTGTACTCAGAGGGTGGTGGTGGACGGGTCATATTTGACCTGGGGGGAAGTGGGCAGCGGAGTCCCCCAGGGCTCGGTCCTTGGGCCCGCGCTGTTCAATTTCTTTATCAGCGATTTGGATGATGAGGTGAAAATCAACCTGTTTAAATTTGCTGATGATACCAAAATCTGGGGTGAGGTGGGCATGTTAGCAGGGAGAGAAAGACTGCAGAAAGACCTGGATAGGTTGCAAGGGTGGGGTAACAAAAACAGGATGCGTTTCAATACTGACAAGTGCAGGGTGCTGCACTCGGGCAGCAGTAACCGGCAGCACACTTATAAGATGGGAAACTCCCTTCTTGAGAGCACGGAGGCAGAAAGGGACCTTGGAGTCATCATTGACTCCAAGATGAACATGGGCCGACAATGTAAGGTCAGGGTCGGCAGGGCTAACCGGACCCTATTGTGCATCCACAGGTGCATCTCAAGTAGGGCCAAAGAGGTGATCCTCCCCCTCTATGTGACACTGGTCAGGCCACAGCTGGAGTATTGTGTCCAGTTCTGGGCGCCCCACTTCAAGAGGGATGTGGACAACATTGAGAGGGTCCAGAGGAGGGCCACCCGCATGATCCGGAGACAGCAGGGCAGACCCTGCAATAAGAGGCTACTGGACCTGAACCTGTTCAGCCTTCACAAGAGAAGGCTGAGCGGGGACCTGGTGACCATCTATAAACTCACTAGGGGGGACCAGAAGGGTTTGGGG
>NW_005842052.1:1272406-1317296 GCF_000455745.1 Alligator sinensis
CCATTTGAGCCCAGTTTTCCTCCTGCCCAGGCAGGGGGTCAGAGTTGAAGATCTACAAGGTCCCTTCTGACCCGACTTCTATGATTCTCTGATTCTATGAAAAGAAGTGTATCTTAGCCAAGCTTCCACCCCTAGCTGGGTTCAGTGTTTCCTGCTTCAGAAAAGGAGGGAGGGAGGGAAATTGTCCAGAAGCCAAAGTATTTATGGAGAATGGGAAGAAGTTTCCTGGCCCCAATAGGTTTCCAGCAGAATCACTTTAAATAGATCTATTAACATTTCATATATATGTATATGTATATATGAAATGTTAATAGATCTATTTAAAGTGATTTTGCTGGCCACCTATTGGGGCCAGGAATATATATATATAATGCGTGTGTGTGTGTGTGTGTATTTATACATATATTTTTAGATGTATGTATGTGTATGCCTATATATATGTATGTATGTATACATACATACGTGTGTGTGTGTGTGTGTGTGTGTGTGTGTGTGTGTATATATATATATATGACATGTTAATAGATCTATTTTAAGTGAAATTCTGGCAAGTGGCAGAACACACTGAGCTCAATGAACAAACTTCCATTCAATGTAGACCTTAGGTACATGTTTGAAAAGGTACTTGATCCCACAAATCCCATCAAAAGTTAGTACTGCAGATGCATTGTGGAAATCAGTGAGTGAGGTGCCTTTAGACATTTGACCATCAGTGTTGGATAAATGTGTAAAATCAACAGATCTAGTAACAGAATCCTCTTCTTGTAGAAACTGCACAATGAGGGTAGCGGCAGTGCAAGCTTTCCTCGTGCTGCTTGTTCAATACTATTATTTTATTGTTTTCCCATAGTTGTACCTAGAGGAACTCACCTGATTGTGATAGGCACTATACAAACATTTAGCATAATTTTTAAAGAGCTTAAAATTTTGGTGTTTAGACAAGAGACAACAGATGGGGACGACAGAGAGATGAGGCGAGCACAAGGTAGCAATAAAGAATTCCTTTCAGCATAATCAGGAGATACCTAACCTTTGAGGAGCATCTGCATGAAAGCTGAGTTTAAAAGAGGGATTAGAAGGAAGGTAATTTGGTCTCTTGTGGATTTTATGGAGAGCGCCATCCGCTGTCTATCAGCATCAACTATAATGTGGAGGAATTTGAAATAACAAAGCAATAGGATAAATGAGTGCCCATGGCCCACTCAGCAGCCTGGCCTGGTGTTGAGACCTCTATCCGAATTCCTTATATTGTTGTCCTCTTGATATCTATATGCACTGGCAAGACAAAGACCACTGACTAAGTGACTGAGGCCATAAGAAGTCATCAGTCAATCCCTTTAAATGCAGCTGGATTTCAACCATCTGTTGTTTTAAAGTTGAATGAATATGCATTTAAGGGCAAGTTCTGATCCTGTTACTCATATCACATAGTGATTTTACTCAACATGTGGGTCCCCACCTCCATGAAAGGAGGGAAGAGAGAAGGGTATCGGAAGCAAGAGACCCTTTTAATTTTAATTAGCACTCTATTTTTGAAAATGAACTTAAACAGCATCTGAGACAGGTGGGAGTGACTGCAAAGTAATTAATTTAGAAATGATATAAGCTATTCCTTCCCGCCCACCATAGTCAGGTGAAGAGAAAACTTTAAAAACCCTTATATTGCTCACTTTGCTTCAATGTATGAAAGCCCTCTGTCTCAAGTTTTAGTGAAATGATCCTTAGTAATGGACTATCTAGGCACGACTGAATGTAAAAAATAGTGACTAATAATAATCTATTTTCAGTGAGTTAAGGATTTGACATTGCACACAAAAAAATTAGGTTTTTTTGGTTTAAGCTCATTTGTAGAAACATATAAGCACTTCTGCTTTTGCAACCCAAACGTAATTTGTTAGGTGTAGTCTGAGTTGTCTCAGAGAAGGGGCGGGTCTTGTGGTCAAGGGACTGGATTTGGTACCCAGGAGATCAGAAATGCTGGGGACTCAACCCTGTAAACTTCCTGAGTGACTTGGGCAGTCACGTAACCATGTTGTATCTCTGTTCCCTAGCTGGCAGCTGGGAAAAAGAATACTTCTCTATCTTACAGAGGTTTTAAAACAATATATTCATATACCCATGAGCTCATCTAGCATACCTTCGTGCAGATGATTGAAGTCAATACTATGATGATCTACATTTCCTTCTACATGCTGCTCCTTCTCTCCAAGGTCTACATTTCTTTTTTATTTTTAAATCTTTTTCTTCTCCCATAAGGCAGGTAGTGCCTTTCTTGGGCAAATATGTTACACAGAGAATAAAGCTAAAAAGCAACTCTGGGGCAAGAACAACTGGGTATTAACTGGCTGGGAATAACACCAACCTGGAAACAAGAGGCAGGTTTCTAACCACCAGAAGAAGGAAAATCTGGAATGGCGTTTGAATAGGAGTGGATGCAACTATAGTTTTAAAATGGATCTTGATGAGTTTATGAGTATATGATCTGGTTTTCTGAATTGCAAGTTGCTGCATACAGTGGATATTCCTTCCAGGCATATGTCATGTGTCTAGAGGGAATCTGAGACAGCTAGTTTCAGCATACGCCTCTAGAGGGTATCTGACTATCTGATGCTAGTTTCAGCATGCGTTCATATATTTATCCTACATAAATAGCCGTTCTTCTCACATGAACCATCATTTTTTTTATTGAATTACCACTCTCATACCTGGTTTAACTGAGGTGCAAAAAATGTCAGATAACCCTTGCTTGAAGACAAGGAATGAAAATGCTCTGTCTTTTCTCCCAGGTCCTGTTCAGTTTGGTTTTTTTTATCCTAATCCAGCCAATATAACATATACCCTTTGGTATTGAATGCTCAATATATACGAACACAAAGATATAACTCAAAAGAAATGCACTGCTTTGCATCTTTTTAATTCCACCTACTGAACAAATAGGTGATGTCCCATTTTCAGGATGTCAGAGTGATTCAAACTGTAGGAATGTGAAGGGACTTGAATTACAGGACCAAACTTGGGCTTTCAGAATTAGGCACATCAGCTCTCTAGATGGAGATGTGTTCATTCATCTGGAAATTTTGAGAGTCAGACCAAGTAAGCCTGGTGCTGTAGAATAAACAATAAAGTAATAAAGATAATAACTAGAGAAGGTGAACCCACTGTGCACCTCTCTTTCCTGTAATACGCCTTAAATGATTTATGGTGTTATTCGGATGATCTGACCAATCTGCTTTTACCAGCATAATTTACCAGGCTTCTGCTTAAGGAGAAAAATAATGGCTCCTTAAAATAGATTATTTAAAACAGAACTATGGGAAACAACTGTCAGCGAAACTACTTAAAGAGATGAAGTAATTTGGTCAGGAAGTGACTCGAATGATGTTGTTAGGCTACTATATACAAAATAAAGAAACTGTTTCAACAGTGCTCCCTTCCCTGGGATAATGCTCTGGTTTTTGCCCACAGCTATGTTAGCCACTCTGGGTTTAAGAAGGCCTCCAAAAGGTTGTAGGAGAAGCATTGCTCCATTGATTTAAAAGTGTCACTCCATTCAGCGTATAGCCACAAGCCAAGCGGTGATATCGGGTCCTGCAGAAACTGTGGGCAAAATATAGGGTGGGCTAGGAATGGATAGCAGCACCATCTAGCTCTTTGACATGCAGTTTTAAGGGCTGACATTTCATGAGCTACGAAAATGAGAGAAAACTCTTATAGCCCGGGGAAAAAGGAATTCCTGCCATTCTCAAAACATAAAGCTCACATCTCTAGCAACATCTCTTCTCAGGGCTCATCTTATCTATACTCTGTGCCAGCAAAACACATAGTGCCCCTAAGATATGAATGGCTGAGCAGGGTTTCAGGGTCCTGAACCACCGTGCAGCTCAAGAAGCACAATTTAATTCTGCCAGCAAAGACTGGCAGACAACTTATTTGGCTGTCTTGGCACAGCCCAGCACCTGTGACCTTCCACAACTTGGACAGCTGTCTATCTTTTAAAATTGCTGGCAGCTCCAATGTGGCTGTAAGGGTGGGTGGGGAACAGGATTAAGGGAATGGAAAATGCAATGTTATGGTGGGGAAAACATTTTCAGCATTTAGCTAGTATGGAGGACCCGTGCTATTTCTTGCTTAACAAATCATTACTCACCAGCAGAGGTGAAGTAGCCATTGCAAGCTAAAATAAATTAATAAAATTATTTCAAATTCTGATTTGTGAAACAGCTCCTTCATTATGACAGCTGAACCCAGATCCTGAAGTGGAATCAATGAAGTCGCTCGCTCACCATATTAGCCACATACAACAGAAAGACTTCAGAACGACTTCCTGATAAATCATTCATACCTTATAAATGCATCTGCATCACTTTATACGTGATACATAAATGCATGAACACTTAATTTAATCTGATGTCACTCGTGAGTGCTCATACAGATCTCGTAAGCTCCGGCAGGTACTGTTAGGTAGGTCAAGTGCCATCAGCAAGGGAGGCATGTGGCATGGCATATTTATGGTGTTGACATAATTATCATTGTATACTCCAATTAATATTGAATTTAAAGAAAAAACTTGCTCCAAAGGAACCGATTTATTATTTAAAAGCCTCTCCCCCCACACCCCCAGGGCACCTTCTGACATGGATTGCTGCTACAGCAAAGCAGAGGCACGAAGGCAACTGCAAGCAGACAAACTGTTAGGCAGCATTTAATCCTTTATGCATGTTTTATACATAAACAAATTGGAATGTGTAGATCAGTGTCCTCCAGCTGTTTTTCAAAGCACATTCTGCCTTCGTTAAAGATTTAGGAAGGAAATTTCCAAACATAGCTATAATATCTGGGAAGGCAGGATGTGATTTGTTTTTTTTTGGTTTAAGGTAGAATCTATACTTAAGTTTGCCCTGACACTAAGATTAGTCACTTTAAATCGTAAAGTGTTCCTCTGCCAGGACAGCCAGTGTATTAAATCTTTTACACAACCATGTCTTTTAGCACCGAGTCCCTTTAATTAGCCCAAAGATATAGCCCCCAGATAAAGCGTCCTGAGAGAGTGCCAATTTGGCCACATCAGGCACACAGGGGAGTTGTAAAATACAGGGATCAAATCAATTCCAGCTAAACTAGGCCTCTTTGCAGTGATGTTGTGCTCCACGGCTCTCTGAACATTTATTCCAGCAGCCGCAGTTAGAGTCATTGATTTAATCAGGATGAGAAGATTTTAATTTATTCCTCCTGATAATTAGAGATATTCACTAAAGAGAAAGAAAAAAAAAAAGGTTTGTTCTCAAGACTGTGAGGAGGTGAGCAGGATGCAAAGAGGGCTGGGGAGCCCCATTTGCTGTCAGGGTGATCGAAACGATAGGAATAAGTCACTCGTGACAGCAGAACAGCGCATCCTTTTCTCTCAGCCTGGTGGTATATGATGTGCTTCTGATTCACAGCCACTGTTTCCAAATCTCCCTGTTACTAGGTTGGAGGAATCAGCCCACACTCTTATTTCAATACTTTTCTCAATAGCTCATTGATGGTGACTCCCAAAAGGCTGAAATTGCACCCATGTACCTGCACAAATGTATAATAGATGCTGGTGAAGCCAGTTAAGAACATAAAAACCATCCTGCATTGGGCCATTGGCCTATCTAGCCCAGTAACCTGTTTCCAACAGTGGCAGAAGTGATGCTAGTGGGAGAGCATCGAACCAGATAGATCTGGAGCAGCCCCCAATTCATTACCCGCCTCGTATCCACCATGAATGAGGCTGTGCTGTGCAGAGGTGGTGAACTGTGCTCCGTGCATGCTCCTTTTGGTGGCATTTACCTCTGTCTTGACCCTATTCTAGGCCCAGCATCTATAGGTTTCCATATACATGCATTGTCTGTGGGTACAGATCATTGAGCATGTCAATTAATCTCTGAAAGTGATAGCTGGAGGCATGCGGTTTCAAGCACAATGCCGTGACTGTCCTTTTTTCTAATGGAAATGCTCATCCGTTCCATGGTCCTTTGGTTCCAGGAAGATGACACTCATCTCAGGACCGGGTTGTCCAGTAAAAAATGGGATACGCCAAACAAGGTGTTTTAATGTCTAGCTTCTTGTCCTGCGTGGAATAATTCGACCTTTTCTGATCTATTCCACAGATAACCTTCTGTCCACAGCCTGGCTTTCTGTCTGGGTGTATCTTCAATGAAAAAGGCCTAGAAATGGGTTTTTAGAGGTGTTCAGGAGCACCAGGTAGATTTGAAGTCACCCAAAGCTGTAAGGGCTCAGAGGCCAGGAGGATCATGTGTTTGGTACATGCAGGAAATGAACCTAATTACCTGCCGAAGGCCTACCCACAGCTGCAGTTATGTGCAATATTCTCTTTACCCCCTCCATCCTATGCTACTATTATTCTTGTTACTACTGTTATTATTATTTAGCAATGATACACAGCTGTCCAATCCATCCTTGAGATGGGTATCATTTTGGAATATATTTTTTTATAAAGAACTCAGGAGTGAAAGAGGCCACATACCTATCAGGAACTATTATTTCTTATGACACGCAGGATGCCTTCCAATGCATAAGCACCCTAGCACTCGGATCTTGAGAAATCCAAGTGTAAACACAAGATGTTGCTTTGTTGCCTTCACATCTGGCGCTGGGCTGCTGTTTTCCCATGAATATTTTCAAAACAGCCAGATCGTTCAGCATCAAACAGCAAATATCACATCTGCTCTCTAAGACCTCTGGGAATCTTGAACCCAGAGATAGACAGATGAGAATGGCTGGCAGTTGACAATGCATCTTTAAATATTATATCAGTATCTTAAGCACCCATTGTCATAGTATCTAGGTGCCAATAAACATCTGTAATATGATTATCTTATTACTATGTACACATTCCTTAGGCTTCGTGTTTTCTCTAGCATTCCCCTGCCGTCTTTTCCTCTCCATAATACTAATTATAAATATGAGCTGAAAGTTATAGGTCAGTTTTCTACTCCGGTGTGAATTTTCCTGCCCTAATCAGTATTCCACGGATCTCTTTCCCAGCTCCAGTAGTCAACCACGGCGTCTTTTAAGAATCAACTTCGCCGATGAATGAACATCTTGTTGGAGTGTAGAAAACTGGTGTTCCTTGCAAATGTCTTCCCTAAAAAACATATGTCAATCAAGGCTCTCAAAGCAAGCCTTTGGTAAAGTTTCTTGACTTACGGATTTTAATAAAATGCAAACCACTCTTTCACTAAGTGTCAGCCAAGATACTGAGAACGGATGTTTCCATTTTTCAGTACTCAGCCTGGGTCACTTGCAAGAGTTTTGAATTCTCCAGCTGCCAGGGTACATATTGGCACCCTAGAAACTGCAGAGGGGAATCAGGTAGCTAGAGTCTCTTGTTGATGGAAATGGCTTCAAACACAGCTGTAATGGCAACCTTGCAAGACTCAAAGAGCTCTCTCCAGTTTGTACTAGACTTTCCCTGTCCTGTGCTGATTCCCTGTTTCCCCCAACCTTTCCTTCACCTTCTCTTATGGTCTCTTCATCTCATTTTCATTCTGTAACAAGCCCTCTTAGCCTTTCCTCCCTGTTCCCCTCACCTCCTCCTTCCTTTCCCTTTTCTTTCCATGTAGCTTATCCCTTCTTAAATAAATACTCCAAATGTATGGAACTGCCATGCCATTTTCTGCCATCTCACTGTTCACTCTGGGAGTGTATTTTATTCCTATCCCTGAGCGCCTACACATGAGCAGACTTAATCGAGTCTGCTGGATAGTGATAATTACTGCCAAAGAGCCACTCTAATTAAAGCACCCTGTCCCACCTCACTCCCGGGGCACGTGTAGAAATGCCCTCTGTGTCTATTTTGTCTCTCTAGATTGCAAGCTTTTTGGGGCATGGACCATCTATTCTTTCGTGTCTTCACAATGCCAGGTATTATATCCTTCTGTGTTGACTCTACCATACAAATCAAGATATTTAATAGTAATAGAAGAAAACTTCTGTTACTCTTAGCAGTCTTGTCTTGTGGGCACCAGTATAAAACAAGTACCACTTAACATCTCCCTTTTTCAAAAAAGAAATCTTGGGAGCTTTACAGACTGGATCAGATCCAGTTTTGGGGCACTGGGTGTGTCATAGGAAAACAAATAAATAACCTAACAAATATTGCAATAATGCACTTGGGCTGATTTTACCCTGGGAAAAACCGTCCCTGATAACACAGATTCTAAACGTATTCCCTAAAGCTTGAGAGTTCGTGGCCTCCAACACATAATGCATTATGTACAAAAGTCATTTCTCACAGCACTACCTAGCTCTCTTTATTACAAAATCGCATAGATACATGCTCCTTGACTAAAATGCTTTTATAATATCTGTGCTGGATCATGGAAAAGTATCTATCTACCCATGTGGGTCTAAATAGACTGCCACAGTGGCCCATTTTAATTCAAAGCTTCCACTGGGTTTTAACGCTCTTGGGATTTACCAGAGAAGAATACACGGAGAGAGATGATAATTTGTTATGTCTTCATCTTGCAGTTATTTCCCACTGACTTGAAATCATCTGATAATAACTCAAAAATTGCCCTGTCTTCTGAATCTTTTACACAGCTAGAATTTCTCCTTGCCTTGGTTGTATTTTTTATGTAACCTCTTCCTGCTCCCAAATGAACTAGATGTAGGGAAGTTTGTCACAGAGGTCAAAGTTTTCTTCCAAATTGGGTGGCCTATCAGCTTAATAATGGTCAGGCACACCGGTTTCTACAGGCAATGGCATGATAAGGCCAGTGTCATAGCTGGCCTTCTTTGGCTTTCCAGTCAATAAACTGTTTACAGATGGATCAATAGGTAAATACATCGGCACAGACCTGGAGTAAGCTTCAACATGCAGCTCTGAAGTGGTCACAAGGTACTTGAACAGCACAGCCCCTCTGCCCCAGTCCTCTAACAGATCCCCAAGTAATAACCTCAAACCCAAAAGGGAAAGATTCACTTCTCCCACATCTTCCAGCAGGAACTATCCAAGAACTGCTTGTAATTCATATCCTTTGTAGGTGAAATCCTCACTTTTATTAAGTAATGATCAATTTGGATAGTGTTACTTGTTATCAGGCCTAATAACAGTACCTGGTTTTTACTGAACCTGAGCCATGAAGTGGCAATAAGAAGAATAGGGTCTGTACATATCAGTTGGATACTACAATAATGCCCTCAAGCCCGTGTTGTGCTGTCCAGAACTTGGGCCAACTATATACATCCAGTATAAATTAGAGGAACTTGGAATTTGTGCTAAGTTACACTGATTGAAAATGACTTTCAGTAAGCCAGTAAGGCAAGCAGAGTCTGCAGGTCAGTGAGTAGCCACTGGCTCCCATTGTATTGACATGGGGACAAGGTGGGATTCCCAGACATGGGGTTTGGCGTCACTGCACCACTGGCATGCAGTTAAGGCAACCTGGGGAAACCAGGGTCTGGATGTCAGTCTGAGATGTCTTTGGACACAAAAGATAATCATTGTCCAGAAAATATGTTAATGTAGTATATTTTATAAGTGGGTGGGTAAATGGGGTTAAACTCTAGCTTGAGATTCCTGCCCCAAATTTTTCTCCTAATTTGATTTTTAATGGAAACTACCCTCATTCATTTTAACACAGCTGTAAGGAAAGAGGACCAGTTCCAAGATGCCGCCATCCTTTGCATTAATCAATCTCTGTTTTGCAGTCCAAGATCTATAATCTATAATCTCCTTGGACAAAGGTTGATGAATTACATCATTTTGTTTGCTCTCAATGTCATGGTCATCCCGTTGACCATAATCCCATTGCTTTCATGTGACAGAACAACAGAGAAAGGGCAGTGGGCTATTTAGACCACCAATTAATGATTATGGGGAAAACCACCCAGAAAAGCAAATCCAAAGGATTTCATTGCCTCATAGGGGTTGATTGTTCAGGCTGTAAATCACTTAAAATCTGGCTTTGATGGGACAACAGAGAGAAGAGACTGAGTGTAAGAGTTGGCTCCACATGCTTTAATCAGCTAGAAAATGTCTTCTGTACAAAAAATGTTAGTTTTCTATGTGTCAGATGTCAAAACCCTATCAGTCACCAGAGGCCACAAGATCAAACCAGCAGCTTTGCCCTCCAAAAATACATAAATCAAACACAATCACCATAGCACTTGCTCCTTAGTAAGCAAATAGATATTTTTTTCCGGCAGTATTAGGGTGTCTCACGTGAAATGTGAATCCAGCAGCGCTAGACTCGATGATCTCGTGAGGTCCCTTCCAGCCCCTAATGTCTATGTCTATGAAATGATGTCTGTAAGACTTGTAGGTATTTATGATACTGTCATAATAAATATTGAGTAAATAAAGAGAACTGATTGGAGAGTTTTGATGCTAAGAACAAATGACTGCAGCATTATCTTTGTTTTGAGTTTATCCTTCTCTTTTCCTTTGTGTTTGTGATCATGGAAAGAAGATGCAATTGCCAAAGATATTCCTAAGTCAAGTCAAGTTGGTCCAATCATTTTCCTCACATTTTCACATGAGGAAACGCTCCACATATAGATCTGGGAATAGTTGAATAACTGGGTTGGACCTTCATTCAAGCAGTGGAGGGCTCTCTGTGGTCCACATGCCTGGAAGAGGAGGGAGTCAGAGGAGATGATGGCTCGGCTGGTAGGGTTATGCCATATCCATTATGCTGCTCCCTGCTCTACTGAACCATTCAAATTCCTGGAGGTCCCATGGGGCTAAGGAAACCTAGTCTGTAATGGTACCATAAAGGGGAAAAAAAGGGCAAGGAGGGAACTCTGTCTCTTTCTTTCATCCAGAAATGCTTGCAAAGCATGTAGTTATTTCCTTTCAAACGTCAATAGCTAAACTGGTTGTGCTGGATCATTCCATGGGTGGAAAGTGTTAATTGCTTTTGTGCTGCTGGAGGTTTAGTTGACTGCACATTTTTCTTTCCGGCTGCAGGCCTGCAAACTATTATGCATGCAGGTACATTTAAACAAATACATAGCTGTATGCTGTTCAGTCAATGTTTCAGAATATACATATGTGTTGGAAGGATCAAAGGTTTAATTAGTACAAAATGAATGCCCCAGGTTGGTGCAGTATTGTATTTCTGGAGGTTGTAAGATCTGATGCCTGCTTGCTTAATCAAAATTCCCTGATGCTTTTCAGAGTAGCAAGAGCATTAGGTGCTGTATCCTGGGTGAGTTTTAGCTCTCACATACATTTTGATTCCCTGAATTTCCCCTGGAGCGTCATTTGGAAATGCCACTCCTTGCTAAGTAGTACAATGTTTCCGTGCATTGCTAAATGAGAGGCAAGAATTGCACCAAAAACCAGAACTATAAAAACTTTAGGGAAGAGAGGAAATGCCACATTCCTTCTGCGTTTTGTCCGTTCTGACAAGGCTCCATCAAGCTGCTAGTAGTCTGAATAGGAGATTTAAGTGTAAAGCCTTGTTTAAAGTACCCAGTATAGCCAAACAATCCCCAGACTTCTGTATTTATGGATCTCGTTTAAAGCCATTTCAGTTTTGCAAGTTCCAAGACAGTGTAAAATGTGCAGTCACGTTATAAGTATCACACAGTGGTGGCAAGATGCATAAATATTTATTCAGGAAAATCAAAACAAAGATAATCTGTCTTTTGAACGACTCTTTTCAGACAAAGAAATGAAGTCATTTAAATGTAACTGAATGAACCTCAGGTGATGAAACTGAATAGACAAAAGCAAAACGAAGAGACAAGTTAATAAAACGACCTACTCTCAGACTCCAACAAGCACATACGAAATACCCACTTTCCAATGCTCCAAATGTTTTCACCTGCAATTTATGACAAGGTGTTAATTATAGTTAGCATCTTTTTGTCAGTTCAGAGCACTCTACAGACCCAGAGTAATTCTTGAAAAACCATTCGGAGATAAGACATATCTTTGGGCGGTAAGTAGGAAAGAAGTATAGTCACTATTTTAATCACAGATAAGCATGATGACATGATATGCCAAAGGCAACAGAGTGAATCAGTGGCAGAGTCAGGTCTAGCATTCAGGACCTGATTCACAGCTGGGTGTTTGCTTTTCCAGACCATTCGGCCTTTCCATAAGGGCTGGCATGGGACAACCACACAGAAAAGCGAATCCAAAGGACTGTCCACCCAACCTTCTCCCTGGAGCTCCCATCAGATAAGTCTGGACACGCTAGCATAGGACTTCCCAAATTGGATGAGACACCAGATGCATTTGATTCAATAGCCTGCCTCTGACAGTGGCTGCTACTGGGCAGTTATGGGAACCCTACAGTAGACAGATGCAGGCTTATGTTGTCCACATGCAAACTCATATTGCCCAAGAGTTAAGGACTGGCCTCAGCCC
Source organism: Alligator sinensis (assembly GCF_000455745.1). Taxonomy (NCBI): domain Eukaryota; kingdom Metazoa; phylum Chordata; order Crocodylia; family Alligatoridae; genus Alligator; species Alligator sinensis. The sequence continues at coordinate 1,284,780 of NW_005842052.1, forward strand.
TGAAACCCAAGATTTTCTATCCTTTCTGAACTTTAGGTAGCACTGATTGTGCTTAATCCAGATTCCAAGTGGGTGCTTTTGATGGCCATCAGTACTGCTTCATGACCTGGACATCACAAATGGAGACACGTATTTTAAGGTAGACCAGTGTTTGGGTCAGCTCAGTGTGAGACGTACAGAGGTGAGCTCTGCATCCTTTCTTGTTAAGTGTGTATGAAACAACTGTAGTGTTTCATGTGACACTTTTTAACGACCTCTCCCACTGTTGAGTGGCTCAAAGAGTGTGCAAACCTCATAGTTGAGTGATAGTGTTCCTCAGAGCCTGAGGGTGTGGAAGGTGTGTTGTTCTCCCCAAAGCTCTCACTTTGACCAAGATCCTCTTTTTGGTGACTCATGAGTGCCAAATATTGAGCATGGAACAAAATGTGAAGTCATTACTCCTTTAGGCAAATGTTCCAGTGAGAAAGTGGATACTAATGGCCTGAAGTACCCATCATAGCCAGGTAGAAAGCTGAATATCCCAGAGAGTCCTGGAAGCAAGAGCCATGACTGACTGGAAGTGTTTGCTCAATTTGGCCACAAGTAAAGGCTTCTGGATTTGCTGCGTTGTACTTTTTAGGGAAGGACTCAATGCAAAATGCCATGGCCAACCACCTTACACTTGGGAGCAGTTTCCATCATCCCATAAATCTGAAGTGTGTGGAACCAGGCATCATTCTACATGGGGAGACAGCTTTGAATCTGAACCTCTGACCCATATCTTTGGTCAGAATGCAGGTCGGACCTTTGTAATTCAAGCCCAATAGCAAGTAGGTGAAATTCATCTTCTCTAACCTTTGCAACTCATGCTCAGGTTTGTGGGGGAAATGCAAAGCTTCTGCAGCACTGCATCTCAACATAGGGGATAACTGGGGCATAAGCAGTAAATTAGTTTTGTTCTTGCTATCTGCACAGGCTAGAATTTCACTCTCGCCGCATTGTGTCTGGAACAGGACTGTCATTAGTATAAAGCATTTAAAAATATCAATAAATAAGACTTTTTCTTTACATGGCTTAAATTGTGGACTTATTCTGTATTGAATAAGGTAAAAAAATATATCATGAGATTATTCTTTCTGTAAATTATTCTCAACAATTTAAGCTCATTCCCTTAACAAAATTTTATAGCCAGAGATTACACTTACTTTTTCCCTTCCTGATTTTCCATTTCCTCACCTGGCCTACCAGAGGAACACGTTTTAAAGCAAAAATTGTTTGTAAGCTTGGGTTCAAATTTGCACATTCATTGTTTTGCTTTGCTGTTTGCTCCCTTTCTTTTCATAAATGACAGGATAATTTTCCATAGGAAATAGATGTTTTTGCCAGCAGTGATAAGCAATGTCTGTGGAACAACAAAGAAGGGCTTATCTGCTTAGAATGCAATTCTGTCACCTTATTCAGCAAGTGCTAACAGCTTGGTCCATTGCTGGTGATGACTTTGAAAGTGTGGTATCATATGGGAAAGAGAGATCTCTTCCACTGAACTATTGATCTGCATCTCATTCTTTTACCTACAACTCATTTTAGTTTAATTCGACAGTGGGGGTAGAAAGAGAAGTAACCAATGTACCATCACTGGTTGGCAATGCATTAAATATAGATGTAGAGAAAAAAAAATGCACTGTATAGTGTTAGGGTGTCAATAATTTGGCTTTTGGGGAACACTGGATTTTAGGGAGCGTTGAATCTGCAGCTGAATACAAAGGCTTTTTCCTGAGTCTCAGCAGAGCTGCTGGTCACAAGGCTAAATGATGTATTAAAATAACCTTGCAAATGCTTAGGCAAGTAGGTTCTTTAACAATGGGATAGTGTGCATGATGCATGACTCCTTGTGTAAGAAGAATAAGATGCAGCCCACCAGCTATCGCAGGAGATAAAGCAGAAGCAAGACCTTGGAGATGGTGCAGAAATCAGCAAAGACCAAGAAAGAACCAGCAAGTGACCGGGAGTGCCCGAGTTCATGGTCTTATGTGCACGCTCTTAGCTGAGAGGCATGCAAAGGAAGGAAATGCATAGGCAATTCCATGTTAATGAAGTAAACAGTAAACCGGGGCGGCACTTGAGATGGGAGGAGAAATGAGTGGAACAAGAGGAGGGACATGGGTGGAGTGAATGTTAATATGTATGAACCAAGGTATATAAAATGTAAAAAACCCTATTGTTCAGTGTGGCTCCCCGGTTTGTTGTTTTTTGGGAGCTAGTCTGAAGCGGTCTCCGTTCTGAATAAAGCTGTCGCGGGCAATGTGTGCTGGTGTTTGCTCCCAGCTTGGTCTGGCTAATGAGTAACAGGATCCATGAGTAATTGGATCGTCATCTCCCTAGTCATTGGGCGCCGCATGGAGTTGGGATCTAACGTATAAATCAATGTTTCTTTTCTTTTTCAGGCTGCCTTATTTGAATAAAAAATCTTTTGTGATCCTTTTACTCTTAAAGTAAGAATAGGAAAGGTTCATAAAAACCACAGGCTGCCTTATTTGAATAAAAAATATTTTGTGATCCTTTTACTCTGAAAGTAAGAATAGGAAAGGTTCATAAAAACCATACATTTTTATGAGTGTCTCAAGGCATAACAGAGAGCTTGTGACTCTGAAGGGGAAGATCATGTTGAACTGTAAACTGTTCTTTGCTTTAGACTAAAATGCCATATGAATCTTCTCTTCTCTTCTCTTCTCTTCTCTTCTCTTCTCTTCTCTTCTCACCAATGGTTCATAAGAGATTTCATAGATTTCATAGAAATGCTAGAACAGAGTTAACAGGGGTGTTGTTTGTTTTTTTTTATATTGGACGGATGTTTAAAAAAATCCTTGGTAGTCTTTTTGTATGCATTGTATCATGTTTGGAAGACATTTGATTTTTCTCTTTTAAAATGTAGTAGCGTAGCATGTGTTCATTTCTTTCTTGAGTTGATCTCTGTTGAAGTTGGTTATGTGAAGGAGATAATTTTGAAGTTTGTCCAAAGGTCTCCTGCATATTTGTGAAGAATATTTGGAGTTGTGTGTAGTAGTCAGAAGATTGTAGATGTTCAGGACTCAGGAAATGATGTTGTGTTTCTTGCCTAGGCTTAGAAGATAGATGTCGCTGTTGAGTTTTGCTTCTTTCTTCTTCATGTTGTGAAGTTTCCGTTTCAATCAGCAAAATCTGATATTTTCTGTTTTGGGGGTGTTTAAGGCTTTTTTGGCCTTGGGTGGTGTGGAGAACTATTCAGTATTCTGAGGACAGGCAAATTCCTGCATTCTCCAGGGCTCTTAGTCCTGTGTCTATGCAGTCCTAGGTGGCATTTCAGGTGGTTTGCTGCCACATAATGATTGAGCCTCCTTCAGCTTTAGCTAATGGATAAGGATCTTTTATTTTAAGCAATAGGGCAGCAGTTCCCATTCTTTCTGGACTCACAACCCCATTTCTGGGCTTACACGTCCCACTTCCAGTTGGGTTGGTATCCCTGGTGCAAGCCCCACTTTACCAATTGAATTTCCATGAGTCTTGCAACTCTGTGTGATCACCCTAAGCTTGGGAATCATTTCAGAAGAGACTCTGTCAACCTGTCCTTGGCATCAGGATCCTAGACCAGACAGTACCAAATGGTCATCACTGACCCAACCAAATAGTTCAATGGCCTATCAGTGGCCTAACCAAATGACCTAACAAAATGGTGTGGGTATCCTACCAACTACCAACAGCATTGTAGTGTTGTTTTTTTTTTCTTTTATTCATAGTTTTCTAGCTCCTGAGGAAGTGTTGGGTTTCACACACGTACCACCCGACTGCTGCTCCCCTCATTAGAAATAAATCAGATGTCAAGGTCTGATGTCGTATTGTCAGAGACTGAGAATCCCCACCTTGGAAAAGCAATCAAAATCAGGACAGGCATGATGGTAGGGCTGGGGGAGGGAGACAGCTGCAAAAACATTTACACTCACAAGTTTAAGCACCGTGTTTGGCTGGCTGAAGTCAGTGGGATCAAGGCATTTGCATCATTTGCCACTGCTCCTTCTTCTATAGAAGGAGGCCAAAGCTGTCCATTGGAAATACAGGGCTGTCACAGATTAATTCACTCTGGAACAAAAAAGAACCAGAGACCAGAGACTACAGTTTTTGCTACTTGAAGTAGGGAGCTAATTGGAGTATAGTTACACAAGCTGCTATCACAGATTTAGCGTGGCGTTAGAAGCAATGATAGGAGCAGAGCCTCCCTCCTATTTGATTATTCACATCAGGAGCCATTGTGAAATGTTGAAAGAAATCCAATCCCTTATTCCAGGTTGAATGAAATGTTTTGTTTCATCTGAAATGAAATGCATCCGTTTGGAGGTTAAAAAACAATAAACCTGAAGGGAAGATCTAAACAAAATGTAGCTTCAAATTGAAAAATTAAACCCTGCCATTTAGAAAATGCCACAACAAAGTATTTTGAATTAAAAATCAAAGCCTTTACTATAAAAATACTGAGATTAAACATTTTTCAAGACTTTCTTCCCACCAGTGAAAACAATTTTGCAAAACCAAAAAGATTTTACAAATGATTTCAGCATTGTCAAATCTGCTTTCTTCACTAGGACATTTCAGCTAATTGTTTTGTGTAGCTCTATTATGGAAGAGGGGACATGAAGGCTACGACATTATTCCATGTACCTTTCTGATTAATATTTTAGGCAATCTAAAGAGACAGTAAGTCTGATGTCCATAGTGCTAAGCTGGGAAAGCCCCTTTATGCCATTCAATCAGTGAAATCAATGGATATTAGGCACCAGCAAACCTTGAAGGATCTGAGCCAAGGTATCTTAATGTACGTGTGAAGCAGGTCCAGGATTTTAAAATGCCATTATATGGTCCACATGGATAAAGCTTACGCAAAAATAAATAGCCTCTGCTTCTCCACGATGCCTTTCCGTGGTTATGATGAAGAAAACCTAAAACAACAATACATTGACCTAAATAGCAAAAAGCCCCAATTGAAATGGGAGGGGAAAAGCATGAAAAATACATCACATGCAAAACACACAGACAATATAATAGGTAATAGGAGACAAGAAGGTGTGTATACAGATTTCCTACAGTGCAGCTGCAATGATCTGTTAAATATTTTACTCTAATGGCTTTCCTGACATTATTTTTCTTTTAGGTTTCTCTCTGTTTGCCAGGGGTGAATTTGTCACATGCTACAGGAGCTTGCAAACAAGAGCAGCCCCTTTCCTTCCTCACAGCTGAGTCTCAGCCTCATTAATAAGAAACCCATCTCCACCACCCCGCCCCCCCCTACATCCATTTCTCTGTAGATAGGAGCAAACTTTAGACAGTTCTTCAATTATTTGTTTCCGAAGAACACTGGCCAAACTTTCTGGGTAGGGATAAAAGTATTAAGGGAGCCTTGTGGCTGTTTCCGCTGGGGTCATAGAGTTACATCTAATGCATTCTGTTGTTATTGAAGGAGAAAGGAAATTATTCCAAATGCATTACAAGCATTTTTCCTAAGTGTGTACATAGAAAGAGCTTGTGGGATTAAAAAACTAATAACTGATAACAGAACCAAATTTCAACTTGGGTAATAATATTCTGCCTACCTAGATTCCTTCTATATAGTTTGAATTTGGAATCGTGCATTTTGCTTCATTTGCCAGCCACACACAGAGCTGTGCAATGTTTCTTTGCCATTTTAAACAATTGCTAAGTTCAGTGGTGAGTGAAGGGATCCCCGTATTTATTTTGCAAAGCCACACGCTCAGTCTTTGTTGGCACATACACAGTCAGTAGGTGTGAAGATTAACTGGATAATGCCTTGCACTTTCCATAAAGGAAGTTGTGACAGACATGCAAAGTAAAGCTATTACTGTTTTTTTCTGTCCAATACATTGGATTTTGGAGGAACACAACCACTGATGTGGGTCTGTAAGAAGAAGCCCTTGCCCTGTTACGGGCAGAAGGCTGGGGGATGAGCAAGGCCTTGGGGAGACTCTTTAACAGTAGAGACTTTGTGGCTTGAAGAGACAGGAGCACAGGCAAAACCAATACAGAAAGAGGAGACAGGCTTTCACCAGTCTCCATCAGCCCTGCTATGGGTGCTCTGACCCCAAGCAGGGCTGAATGGACCAATAAAAGGACGCTGGGATCATGCTTTGTGATAGGCCAAGCTGGCTGGAAGAGGAGGGACTTACCAGTATAAGAGACTTCCTGTCAGGCCAGCAAGCTCAATCTACCCCTGACTGAAGAAAGGAGAGGACCTCCCAGGCACATTGCTATGTAGCCAGGAGGGGATGGCAAGGAGAACCGAACTATGCAGGGCAAAAAGCTTCTTTTTTCTTTTGCTTTGCCTTAAGTGTTCCCTGGGGTGGGGGTGAACCTGAGTGATGTCAGATGTTGGTTTTGTGACACTTAGAGGGACTGCATTTTCTTTTTTCCCCACAATGATAGAGACCATAAAAACTGGAGACCTGGGTATGGCTAATAAGGGGGGACTGAAGGCTTGCAGGGGGTGCCTGAGAGGCACTCCAGGTGCTGAGCCCAGACAGAGTGAACCAGGGGCAGGATGCAGTTGAGAGAGCCATGGGTGAGATGGGGTGGGCTATGGGCCGGGAGGATCCGAGTCTGCACCCAAAGGCAAGACTAGGGTGGGCTATTGGCCAAGAGGGTCAGAGCTGGAGTCTTGATGGAGTGAGGCACAAATGAGAATAGGCTGGGACTAAGAAGTCAGGCAAGAGTCAATGGGCTGTGACTTAGGAGTCCCCAGATAGAGCAGCCAGCAGACCAAAGCCAGGACAGCTGAAACGTGTACAACTTGGTGTGTGGATGGAGGCATGGGTGTGCCTATAGGGGTGGATGGAGACCAAGAATATAGCCCATAGTAAAGCACTAGTAAGGCCAGAATGGCCACAATTTAGTACCTGAGCAGTAAGATAGCAAAGGACCAGACTCACTCTGGGGACCCTGGGGCAGCCTCCCAAGCCCTGTGCACAACATCAAGGCATGGCAGATGAAACAGCAAGGAAGGATACCCTGAGGAACCAGAGTGGAGGCAGGAATCACATGGCTACCACAGGATATAATGGCCACCCCTGGGGTATGGCTCCTGTTGCAGGGTCAGAAGTGTCAGGGATTTTAGAGTGTTATTGCTTTCCAAACAATGAGGGGCCCTATGTTGTGCCAGCTACATGACAAGCCCCAATACTGCTAAACAGCCGACGTTACTCTCACACGTTTTGTTCCCCCGGTTCCCTTAAAATCCTGCTGCAACTGATTATGTCTGTCAATTTTGCCTTTCCAATTGAACGTTCTCATCAAACAGAAATGAGAAGTCCACAATAAAGTGCTCACTCTCATTCTTTTTTATAACCACTATAACTGATTTCTAGCACATACTTCCTGAACAGTAACAACTAAATAATCCCATAATATTTTTGCATTCGTGCTCCCTACAAATGTGTAAAAATCTGCAGTGGTAATGCTTTTCTCCTAATGGTAGGAAAATGTAAGAAGTGCAAGTGAAAAAAAAGGAAAGAACTACTAGCTGAAACACGGAGCTGGACAAATCAGAGCTGTAAATGATAATCCCTTCTATTCTGGCATAGGGTTCCCTGCATTTTTGGAGCAGGACCTCGCAAGCAAGGTTTTAGATTAGTTACCTGCCTGCAAGTTATAGGAAAGAAGCATCTAGAATGGCTGGGAGATGCAATAGTCATATCTTTAAAACTCTGTTGAGTAACAGATTTTACAGTAATGACAAATCTATAGCTGCTAAGTGATTGCCATTGGGTTTGGCCCTATTTGGAATTTCACAATAACAGATGGGACCAAGAGAGTCCTCAAACTACAAGTTTTCTGCTGTCTTGTCAATCTGGACTTTCTTAAGCTATGTTCTGGGCCATTACAAAGGATCCATGACAAACTTAAATAATACATACAGAAAGTCTGCACCCTTTATTAATAACCATGAGTTAATTTACAGTGCTGTCTAAAGGACCTACTTGAGAGCAGGAGCCCATAGTGGTAGGCAGTAGAGGCTAAATCCTATTTTACTTTACACACCTGAGCAGCTAAAATAGGGAGGTATGTAGAGCGATAAAGAAGACAAGCCAGAAGTTGTTTGGCTCAAAGAGTGGGAATCTGAAGACCAGACTCCAGATTCTGCCCTCAGCTCATGTTCTCAATGGGCAAGAAGCTTTGCAGCTGCTCTCCATGCATTTTATTCAGAGAAGAGTAAATGCAAGATGCAGTGACTCAGTATCAAGAAGCAGGGCTGGACCATGCCTAATCTGTGGCCTGGTGGATAGAAAACTTCTCTTGGAAGCCCATTTAAACTCCTATGGATGAACCTGAGTGTCTCACACCCTGGGCAAATGTCCTAACTACAGCTATTGGATTAAAACCTGGGCAGGGCCTTTCTCCTCCACTTTGCTACTGAGAGATGGGCACAAAGGCCAGTTTCAATTTCGCTGCAGAGTGGAAGAGAATCCCAAACTACGTGTAAGTGCCCAAAGCTGCTGTCACACAGCTGCATATAAGGTCTATGCAAAGTGGCTAGTATTCACTTTGGATTCGGATTTGGCTGATTCAGGGGACAGTGATTCGATCCGGTGATTTGAATCGCTGTCACGCCCACTCCCCTAGCCTGGCAATGGCTGCTCCGCCCACCCCAGCTCCCAGCACTTTGAAAAACAAAAGGCCCTACTCACTGACTGCTGCCAGGTGGGGGGCCATCCCCGCTGCCCCCCACTGTCCCACACTGCATGGGGGGGCTCTGCCATGAGCCCTTCGTCCCATCCCCCCTGATCCCCCAGCCCCCTGCCCAGCTCTGGCCCTACCCATCCCCCCGATCCCCCAGCCCCCTGCCCAGCTCTGGCCCTTTAAAAAAATAAACAAAAAACCCTGGAGTCACCAGCACCAGCCAGGCGGAGGGGCGATCCCCACTGCCCTGCACAGTTTGGGGGGGCTCTGCACAAGCCCCCAGAAGCCCTGAGGCTGCTACAGGAGCTGTTGAGTCTGAGGGTATTTTTTGTTTTTTCCTAAAGGGCAAGATCTGGGGTGGGCGGAGCAGCCATGGAGGGACCTGGGGGAGCCGATGGGAGGACTCCCGATGGGAGTCGGGAAGCTTGTGGCAGAGCCCCCCACACAGTGTGGGGCAGCAGGGGAAGCAGGGATCACCCTCCTGCCAGGCAGCAGCCAGTGAGTGGGGGCTTTTTTTTTAAAGGACCAGGAGCTGGGTCAGATGGGGCAGCCATGGGGCTGGGGCCGGGGGAGGTGGAAGGGGTCGGGGGAGCAGGCAGGGGATGTGGCCTAGAGGGGGTCCCCTCATGGTCCCCTTCCCCCTCCTCCAGCTTCTCCTCCCCTGCCCCCTACTTACCAGCACTGAGTCTGAGTCCAACTCCCTGGTGCAGCAGGCGGGGACTGCCCAAATCACTGAAGATCTCTCAATCAATTCGGACCTTTTAATTGGTCTCCTGATTCAATTTGGATTCAGAGATTTGGCCACTGAATGGGCTGAATCTCCTCTGAATTGAATCAGCATCTGAAGCTTTGCACAGCCCTCCTCCACATGTGTCACTCAGGTGCACAGAGTTAATTAGGATTCTGCCATCAAGGTACAGAGCAAGAGAGAGCACCTGCCTTGAAGAGCACTCGATCTAAATAGAGATACAGAATGTATGTAAGTTGACAGCAGCTCAGGGGAAAAAGGCAGGCCGAGTCCATGGGTCTCCATGCCACAAGCAGTCCCATTGTGCCATCATTGGCATTATTATGGACAATCCCTCACAGTCTAGGATGATTGTCTTCCATAATTGCTTTATCTGTGGGTGCAAAGATGGCTAACAAGGCCAAACCAGGACCAACAGGTTCAACTGCAACTCAAGCATGTGTTTCCATGTGGGGATGGGTGGCTCTGGATTCTTGGTTGGGTCCACAACAGGCTAGTTCTGCTTCTCCGACTTTTCCATCTCCTGTCGCCACTGTAAGGTTTCAAAGTACTAAGAGTCTTGTAGCAGGCTCTTCCTCCATTTGGGGCGGCACTTGCAATTGTCTCCCAGAAGTTGATGTTGCATTTTTTTTCCAAGTTGGCCTTGAAGACGTCCTTGGAGCACTTAACCTGCCCTCTCTTTAGCATATGCCTTGACTGAACTTGGAGAATAAAACATGCTTCAGGAGTCTGGAGTCAAACATCAAGATGACATGGCCAGCCCAGTTAAGTTGATGTCAGATGATCATTGCCTTGATGCCCGTGGTGTGTGCTTGCGCGAAAACGTTAATGTTGGCACATCTGTCTTCTCAATGGATTCAAAGGTTCTTCTGAAGTCAACATTGATGGTATTTCTCCAGTGACTTGAGATGTCTTCTGCATGTTGTCCATGTCTCAGCTCTGTACAGTAAGGAGGGGATCATGACGGCTTGATAAAACATGACCTTGGTATTGAATCTGGTGTTGTAATCTTTGAACACCTGTTTCCTAAGGCATCTGAAAGCTGCACTTGCACATTTGAGGCGATGTTGGATTTCTTCATTGATGTCAGCCTGAAGTACTGGATATAGTTAATGTTCCCCAGAGTCTCACTGTGAATCTGAATCAATGGAGCTGGGGACTACTCATGAAGAACTTGTTGATGGTCTTCTGAATGTTAAATGTCAGTCCCATTTTCTTGCATGCCTCAATAAAGATGTCACCAATTGGCTGAAGATCTGCTTCTGAGTGGGTGCATGTACACGAGGTGCTACAGCACAGTAGCAATAAGCTACTGCCCCGTATTACCACGCAATAGCATTGCTGGGCACTAACCGTGATGTGACGCTACTGCACAGTATTAACAAGCTACTGCACAGTAACATCAGGAGAAAACTGTGTGGCTATGGTACTGCACAGTCTTTTAGTACTTGTATTTAGTCATGCAAGTACTAAATGACTGCACAGTTGTTACTGTGCAGTCCACTGCGCATGTAGACGTGGCCAATGAGCATACACTACAGCATCATCAGCGTACTGGAGCTTGATGACTGAGGTCAGGGTAATCTTGGTTTTGGCTTGGAGTTGTATAAGCAAGCATTGAAAATTGGGACCAGGAGGTGTCAACATGTTGTTAGCCTTTTCCAGATGACTGTCAGGAGGCAGCAACAATACTATTAACTTCCAAGCAGTATGAACAGTTGCCAAACCAGGCCTATGATAAGAGGTTTATTGCTACACAGAGAACTATAATGCAATCTGTGTCAGGCATGTCTGGCTTCATCCAGACACCTAGAATTACAGTCTTTATTAGGGTAAGAAGGCTGCCAAAAAGTAGAGGGTTTATTACAGCAACCATGAAATGCTACACGTAACACTCAACAAATTGTGGTGGAGGAAGAAACAGTGCCAAACACAGATGTTCAGGTTATAATTAGAGAACCTTGGATGTAAAAAAGGCCTTTTTAAATAAGGGTACTGATCCAGCAGCCTAGGAAGACTTGGGTGTCAGGTCACTTGAGGGTAATTAGGCCTTTCCTGTTTTGCACACAGTGACTTATCTCAATCTGCTTTTAATCTCATTTGTACAGAAAAAGTAACTCAGTGTGATTTTTTCCTCCACTTTAAATTGGTTTTTAAACCCCTCTAGATGTCCGAAAGGAAAGGAAAAAAAATAGGCCTGTGAGATCCCACCAACTTCATCCTATGCAGGACTGTTGCAAATAGGCAATTTCTAGGAAGTACCTATTTTCCACCACTGCTTTTGTGAATGCTCTTGCACGACTCAGTACATCTCACTGTCCAGAAACTCCTCCACCTCCATCCCCCTCAAAAAAAAATGTTCAGTCTAGATTTTCCTCTTGAGTTCACTCTGTTACTTAATGACCTGGGTAACTGAGAAGAGGGCAAGCCTCCCTCATAGAATACAAGGATTTAAAAACATTTAATTTCAGACTTTTTAAAAAATGGGATTGTAGCTTTGACAGTGTGATCTGTGAAGGAAGGGTAGGAACTAGGAACAAAGGTAATTCAGTCTTGAGTTAATTTGATGTGATAAGGACTTTTTTTTGGCTTTTCTTATAACCATGATGGATGCACTGATGGTGTGTAGGACTAGAATAGTAACAATTGGTTTCAGGGGTCCACACACCATCATTTTATTTTAATTACAGAACATTGGAGATGCCATTGTAGCAGTGAATTTATCAGAGTCGATGCGCTCAGGTTTTACAAGTCTTCCATAATTCCTCTAAAAGGATTCCTTTAAGTTAACAACAAACTAGTAAACTGATAAAGAATACTGCAAAACAAACCTGCATGAAGATCAATTGTGTAACTAAAAGGTAGCGCTCATCCATGGCTTTAATACAGCCCTAATGTTAATTGATTTTCCTCTGCTTATTTGACATGAGCATCCACCTTAGATAACCAAAGCAGAACTGTAGTAATGTTTTCCTATGCTCAGCATGTCCCAGTTGTGTTTACCAAGACCATGACTATTCAATATTATTTTTGTTATTATTCAAATGATGCCAACATCATCAATTCCTAGCAACAAACTGGTACAAAACAAGAACCTTATGAAAACAAGTTCCTAATCTAGCCAAGTGTTTGCATATGCACGTGAATGCATGAATTAAGACCATGAATAGTCCTATTGAAATTAAAGCACTGTCCTACGTTCATTTGACAGGACTATGTATATACTGACGTACTTTGATGAACTGGGACCTGAACAAGCAATGGGGAAGGTTATAACAAAAAGCAGTGTGAATGGGTAATAAAATGGCGTGCGCATCTTATTGAATTCACAATCCTGTGGGTTTCTTGTTCTTTTACAATATCTATGGTATCAGTGAATAGCACAGAATAGGGTTGAGCTGGGGCTATTACGCTCTTTACAGAGGTGTATTTGAAGAGAAGACTTAAAAGATAAGAAAGCAAAGGCATTTCTTACCACTTCAGGGACGGGGTTTCGGGCATATGAGGCAGGGAGGAAGAGCATCTGAGGATGGGTTTCAGAGATGCTCCATAATGATCTGTGAAAGCTTCCATGTATCCAGTAGAAGGAAAGGGACTCTGTCTGGTTTTGTATGGCTTTGTTTTGCTTTGCTTGTTAGCCCGCATCACTTTGGTTCAGACCCCAAAGCTCACTGAAGTCATTGCTTTGCATGTGTCCATGACCTGAATTCAGACAGATCAGAAGAATATATTTCCATCCTTTAATGTTATATCCCCTGGCCCCAGAATAAAAATCTTGTGTCCTGCAATCTCTATGGCTGCTTCTACATGCCACGGGGGTTTAATTTGGTTTAGTACTCCCTAAATTGAAATGGTGGGTTTTTAAAAAGACTGCTTCAATTTAGGGAGAATTAAACTGAACTAACCCAGCATTCAGTGTACACAAGGGTGGGGGCTCCATCCTTTCCTGCCTCTTTGGCGGTGGGGAGGGTGGGCGAGCTGCCGGAGAGCCGAGTGGTGCCTGAGCAGTACAGGGGCCCCCCAGGTGGCACCCACCCACTGGCACCTAACCTGGGTGGTCCTGGGGGGCACTGCAGCTGTGGAGGGAATCACTGCTCCTCCTCCCCTGCAGCCACAGAGGGAAGGACTGGGCCCCCGAGCATTCAGTGTACACAAGGGTGGGGGCTCCATCCTTTCCTGCCTCTTTGGCGGTGGGGAGGGTGGGCGAGCTGCCGGAGAGCCGAGTGGTGCCTGAGCAGTACAGGGGCCCCCCAGGTGGCACCCACCCACTGGCACCTAACCTGGGTGGTCCTGGGGGGCACTGCAGCTGTGGAGGGAATCACTGCTCCTCCTCCCCTGCAGCCACAGAGGGAAGGACTGGGCCCCCGCACAGCTCAGGCAGTCAGGCAGGCTCTGGGGAGGCTGCTGCTGGGTCCCACAGCCCCTGAGCTGCATAAGGCCCACCAAGCCTTGACCACATCAGCTTCCAGCACCCCGGACACTGCTGCGCTTTATTAGGTAGCAAACTAAAACACCTTGGAGGTGTTTTATCTTGCTATATACCAAAGTCATTTAAAGTGGAATACGCCACTGAACGTGCAAACAGCAATGCTGTTAAAGCGGAATACGCCACCTAGCGTGCAAACACCAACGCCATTCAAGTGGTGCAAAAGGGCATTTAAGCCACTGTAAAGGCCAATTTTGTGGCGCGTACAAAGGCGCTATGTGCTACTTCCTAGAACTGTGGTCACAGATTTACAGAATTCACAGAAGTTTTGGACTGGATGGGACTTTGTGAGATGATCATATCCAGCCCGCCTGCTCTGGGCAGTCTGGTCTCATGACTCATAAGCAACACGTTGTCCACACATTCCTTGCTTGCAGCTGGAGGAAATATTGCTTTCCACGGATAACACATTTTCTCAGCTTGACAGCGAGAACAAGGTATGATATTACTTGCGATGCATTAGTTGCTCAGTATTGTTGCCCATGGACCAGCAAAGACTGAGCTTAATTACTGCTGATAGACCAGCATCTGAATTCGTTTCCATATTGCTAGCACCAAACCATGAATGCCACTTAGCACATGGCACATAAGGCTGATTCCCTCCCACCTCTATTAACCTGCCAGGCAGTGGTTTCCCAAAATGCTAATATAATGTGAATCTGGATGTGTGTTGTAGCTACCAGATGAGGACAAGGATAAGATGTAGACAAGAACTGTGTTATTTGTTTTATTCTAGGTAGAGCTCCACTAGATGTGAGTAGTAAAGTTGTTTTCCTCTGAAATTACATGCCTACAAGTGAACTCCATCCCTCATAAGCTATTTAAAAGACCATTTCTAGTATTGCACCTGCATGAATAATATTGAACACTGCACAGAAGTCTCATTAAATGTTTTAGCAAGAAAAAGCCATAAGCAGTAGAAGGTAATAAAAAGGCTTGCCTTAATAGGACACTATCCTCTTCCTGTAGGCCTCATTTTTTCTATATTTACAAAATAATAAAATCTGATGTGCAAAGGCAAAGTGGTTAGGAAAGAAATCTGATACTGAACTACTAGGGCCTGATTTTTTAAAGGCACATTTTCTCTTTTTCTGACACTAGCATTACATGTTAGCATTACTTTAAATCTACATTTTTAGTACTAGCCAGCATTTTTCTGACACTTTGCAAGCATTATATTATTAACTACAGTTTGATTACAATAAATCAAGGCATCAGGTGGATGTGAAGAATCAATCACGAGGAGAAAAATTTAAAACCTAGCAAATCGTAGTGAGAAAAGATGCTGAATGCTGGCAAGGGTACAAATAGCATGCATTTTAGATGCAAATAAGCAACAGAACATTATGATGAACATTTCCATGCATGGTAAAGATAACATGTATATGCACTCATATATGGACAGTTTTGTGATGAAAGCACCGCATTTCAACTTGGGAGGTCTGAAGTTATTATTGATTACCAGTTCTTAATGGTTCCCATGTCACAGACGTTCTTCTTGATGTGGACAATTCACTTTCTCTCTCGGGATGAAAGTTTCTGCTGTGCCTCTGAGAGGCAGAGAAGAGAACTCAGCATCCAGTGGAAGGGGAGATCATGTTAGATTTAAAGGCACCTTTGTGCTCTGCCCAAAAAATCCAACGTGGGCATAATTAACCGTAAGGAACACTTAATGAGAGGCAAAGAGGGCCAGGCTTTACTGCACATCAGTTACTCTGTCATAAGAGCTCATATGTGCGTTCTTTTCCTGCAGAAAGTGAAAGCTAACCTATGGCAGTTGGGCCATTGACTGTAGAGGTATAAGTGCTTTCTCCTGCTGCAGGTCACAGGGCATGTCTACATGTTCTTTAATGCACCTTAGATACTGCACATTTAGTTTACTACTTACTAAATGCACATTACCTAGAGCTATCACGCAGTAGTGCTGCACATTAGCCTAATAACACTGCACAGTAGGCAATTAGCATGGTTTTTAGCCGCCACACTACTGCACAGTGTTATTAGGTTACTAAATGCACATTACCTAGAGCTATCACGCAGTAGTGCTGCACATTAGCCTAATAACACTGCACAGTAGGCAATTAGCATGGTTTTTAGCCGCCACACTACTGCACAGTGTTATTAGGTTAATGCTCAGTAAGTGTCTCATGTAGATTCATAGATTCATAGATTCATAGATGCTAGGGTCGGAAGGGACCTCAATAGATCATCGAGTCCGACCCCCTAGACGTGCCCTCTCTGTACACACAGGTAGTTACCACAGAGCAGCTGATGTGTGCTAAATCTGTCCTCTTCTACTCTGTGATAAGCTGTTTATCTGCCC
This sequence comes from Alligator sinensis, assembly GCF_000455745.1. NCBI lineage: Eukaryota > Metazoa > Chordata > Crocodylia > Alligatoridae > Alligator > Alligator sinensis. The sequence continues at coordinate 1,301,031 of NW_005842052.1, forward strand.
ATGATCTAAGACAACAAGAAGGGTTACTTGTATGGTTGAGGGCCTGCAGGTAAGATCCTATGAAGACAGAGTGAGGGACCTGAATCTCTTCAGACTCCACAAGAGAAGGCTGAGAGGTGATCTTGTAGCTGTCTACAAACTCATCACGGGGGTCAGCAGCGAATAGGGGATACTCTGTTTTCCAGGGTGCCCCTCGGGGTTACTAGAAATAATGGCCACAAACTAAAGGAGAGTAGATTTAGATTCAATATCAGGAAGAAATTATTTACGGTGAGGGTTGCCAAAATAAGGAATGGTCTTCCAAGGGAGGTGGTGCTTTCCCCTACCTTGGCGGTGTTCAAGAAAAGATTAGACAGGCACTGAGCTGTGGTTATTTAACCCCAGTGCTCTTTCCTGCCTAGAGCAGGGGGTTGGATTCGATGATCTACAAGGTCCCTTCTGACCCTAGAAATCTATGAACTGTGAAGGCCCATCTAAGTTACGCCAGCTTACCCTGAATGCCCCTTTGCAGCACTGTATGAGCTGGTCCCAAATGTGACACTCACCTTGACGCTCAGTTGCACCCTCAGCCCAATAAATCTGATTACTTATGACGGGGTCCTTAAAGGTCAATCATCTTATGCAGTGACTGAGCAAAAGGAAACACCTCCAGTGGTGTTTAAAGCTTTTAGGGCTCCTTTGTCGATGAAGCTCTTATTATCTCATCTCCATTTCACATTTTCATCAGGGGAACAGTGATGGGTTCTCTCTTTTACCATGTGTATGTCTTTGCCAATTTAATCCAAATCTCTCTGAAATCCATGTCAATATTCCCATTGAATTCAGTGGAACCAGGATTTCTCCCTGGAATTGTGAGCTCACCAAAGCAAGGAAATGTTTTGCTATAAGTGTACACAGATTCCAGTCCCATAGGGACTCCATCATAGTGCGGGCTCCTTAGGAGTCCATAGGGACTCCTATCATACACATAATAATAATTGAGACTGGGAGCAAAGTGAAGACCATTTGCATTTGCCCAGAGTGCTGATAAACTGCAAGGGAGTGAGTTTGCCCAAGGACCATTGGTAGGTCAAGGGGAGACTATCTCTGTAACCATAGCAGTTGCCCTCCATAAATCCTGTAGTGAAGATCTAATGATGCAAGCCCTCCAGGACTTTCAGGAGATCCAGAATAGGTCTCCACCTTATAGCTTCTGGTGTAGACTTAACTCACCAGGTTTTCTAGTGTTGGATATGGACACAAGATATCACTAGGATGTTGACTTTTTGGTTGCAATGAGAGAGACTGTTGTTAATTCACCACTGAGTGAAGTGACAGACAGCACAATGGAGCTGTTCTTAAATACACATGTAAGCCCATTCTCAGTAATCTCATCACCATGCTGCAAAGACAAGGCTACACCATTCCTACAATGTAGCTGATATCTGTGTTAAACCCCATCATTTTCAGTGAGAAATTTTCCTGTTTTTACAACATCAGCTAAGAGCAAACTGTGAAATATTTAAAAAGAAATACAAAGTTTCCTCAGCCCTGATCCCCACTGTAATACAAAATTTATACTGTGGAGAACAGATAATCCTCTTAGGAACAGCATATGTGTTTCTCTCTCTCTTTTTTCCAAACTTGCAGCTGGCTGATTCCTTCCTTTAATCTTATCTAAAAATCACAAGGCTGAAAAGTCTAAAGAGGAACAAAAAAATGGTGCGGACCAAATTCATCCCTTCTGTAAGCAGGTGCAATTCCATCTGACTTAGTTCAAGTGAAGCACCAATGATCTTTAATGTTTGTGTGTTTCCCAAATAGAAGAGAGAATCTTGGCCTATTCATTCAGCGATAGTTTCTTCAGCCTGATGAATACTTTCCAGGTGACTTCAATGCAATGCAAGTAGTATAGTCATCTTCAACCCATTCACCCATGTTGTATCACAAATCTATCTATCAGTACTCTGGAACATCATCCATGGTGGCGGCAATCCCTCACGATCAAGCATGATCACTCCCACGGGTCAAGTAAAGTGGAATAGATGAGTCCATTGATGACTAATAAGGTGGATCCTAGAGCCATAGACCCTCTGGCAGATGCCACAGGTAGTGGGTAAAGGGATATTCAGATGATGGACTTCTCAGTCTTGTTTCTTTTCTTCTGTTTCTGTCCCTTTTCTGCCTTTGAGGTGAGATGGTTTTCCTTAAAGTAGGATGTACCTTCTCTCACAAGGTATTGCCATGTAGCCCTGTCCTGGGTTAGTTCTTCTTCATTTGTGATGCCAATGCCACACTTACGTTTGCACTGAAGGTGTTCTTGAAGCATTTCCTCCAGCCCCCACACGTTCCTTTGTTCTTGGCTGAGTTGGGAGTACAGAAGTTGTTTTGATTAATGTACATCAGAGATGTGCACACAATGCCCTGTCTATCACAGCTGATGTTGAACAATCAGGGTTTCCATACTGGCAGTGTTAAGGTCAGTGAGGATACTGGCACTTGTGCAGTGATTCTCCCACTTTATGCCAAGGATCTTCTGGAGGTAGCGCTGGTGAAACCCTTCACATTTCAGGCTTTTCAGATGATCCCTGTCGGTCACCCAAGCTTCACAGCCATAGAGAAGAGTTGGGATTTCACAGCCTTATATAATAGGAGCTTTACTTGAGTTCTGATGTCGTGAACATTGAGAACACAATGATACAGTCTTTCGAAGGCAGAGCTGGCACATCAGATCCTATGCTGGATCTCCTTGTCAATTTTGGCCTTCTTTGAGAGATGGCTGCTGAGGTATACAAAGTGATCAATGTTCTCCAGCTACTGCCCATTAATGAGGACCTTTGCCAGGGCAGTGGATTGGTCTGGAGCAGGCGGGTGAAGCATCTTTGTTTTTCCAATGTTAAGGGTCAGTCCTGAGCACTGGTATGCTTGTGACAGTTAAGGGTTGCTTGTAAGTCCTCCTCAGTATGTACAACAACAGCACAATCAGCCTGCTGAAGTTAAAAAATGTAATGTTTAACAAAGCCCTTATGGAAAGGCATTTTTAGAGAAGGTTGTAAGCAGTGTTAGGCAATGTTTAGAGTTTATTGAAAGGACAAAGCATTAGAAATGCTGGCGATGAATGATGATTCACTCATTATGACACCAGGCTTAGGAAACCCAGAGTCATTGTTTTTGTTTTTCCACCTACTCCCTCTCTGCCCATGGACAAGCCAATCCCTCTGTGCTCCCCAACTATACAATGAATATAAATGCTCTGCCATGTCACAGGGGTGCTGTGAAGTTAAATGCATTTGTAACAGGCTGGCCTCTCAGGGCTGGGTCTTGGTACCAGCTGCCCACTTGTTCAGGGCTAACCCCCTGCATTGCTCGCCTGCCATGCCATGATGGAAATAAATATGAATGCTGTTTCTAAGGTGGGAGGCTGCCCATTGCTCGCCCTCCTGATGCCAAGGGCCCTGGTACATGTTCTGACCTACCCTTACACATGCCCCAGGCCTCGCAGATGTTCATTCTCACATCCGGTATTTCTATATTGTCACATCCGGTCTTTCCATATTCCCAATGTAGTAATTCTGCCCCTCAGTAGGGCCACTCATCTTTACTGCCCTCAACTGGGCCACTTACCTACTAGCCACCTCACTGGGCAGCTCTACACTCTGGGCCTTCTGCCCCTTCACTAGGGCCACACTCGGCCCCTCACAGGGCCACTTCATTATCACACAGCCTCACTCCAGGCTGCTTCTGTCACCCAGCCCCTCTGGGCTGCTTCTTTATCGCCCCCTCACTGGGCCACTGGGGTCTTTAGCCCAATGGGGCTTAGGTGGCTATTGCCATACCTGGCCCTTTACTCTGGGGTCTTTCACCCGTGGGGCTCAGGTGGCTGCCACCATGCCTGGACCCCTGCACTGGGCTCAGGTGCCCTTGGCTGGGCTGGCCTGGTCATACTCCCCTCTCTGGTGTTGGTAACCCACCCATGGGTGGGGCCTGGGGTTTTTAGCCGCCCCTCCTCACCTTTCACCACCTGCCTGCTGCTCCACTACCAACTTGAAACCTTAAAGTGTCAGGCACTGCAAGTGCCTTGCCACAGCATTGAAGACGAAGACAGACAAAACTCTTTGCCAGTAGATCCAGGGAAGTGATTCTTCCCCTCTATGAAGCACTGATGAGGCCACATCTGGAGTCCTGTCTCCAGTTTTGGGCCCTGCACTACAGAAAGGATGTGGACAAATTGGAGCAGAGGGCAACAAAAATAGTTTCGGGCCTGGGGGACATGACTTGTGAGGAGAGGCTGAAGAAACTGGGCTTATTGAGTCTGCAGAAGAGAAGACCAAGGGGGGATTAAATGGCAGCCTTCAAATACCTGCAGGGGGGTTGGAAAGAGAATGGAGCTGGATTGTTCTCAGTGGGGGCAGATGACAGGACAAGAAACAATGGGCTCAAGTTGAAGCAAGGGAAGTTTAGGTTAGATATTAGGAAGAATTTTCTCACTAGGAGGGTAGTAAAACACTGCAACAGGCTACCCGGAGAGGTGGTGGACTCGCCAACCTTGGAGGTTTTTAAGACCCGGCTTGACAAAATTTTGGCTGGGATTATGTAGCTGGGGCTGGTCCTGCTTTGATCAGGTGATTGAGGATAGGGCCTGCTGAGATCCCTTCCAACCCTCATTTTCTATGATTCTATGATTTTCAGAGTGCCCCCAAACAGTAAAGACAGTAACATATGTAGAATACAGACTGAGAGTTGTGGCACCTCCCTGTTCATAAAAGGACATGCTTATCCCTGTAAATGTAAGAAAGAAAGCAGACTGGTGGGAGTGTATTTTTACAAGTTGGAATTTTTTGTAATCTAAAAGAAGCAACACAATGTTAATAATTAGAGGTGAGAGGCTGGGATTTAATCAGCATAGACAGAAGGAAAATACAATCAGCTGAATGATTAAAAATAAAAGATAGCATTTGGAAACAGTATAAATTTTAATTTGCAAAGTAGTGAGAATCCAGAGATTTGACATTTACAACTCTCTGTGGGGTCTGATGGTCCATTGACAATGCCATTTGTTCTGTGTTATCCAAATGAGTTAATTATGAATTACATCTCTACTGCTTAGCATATCACGTGGATCAACTATGTACTTAACATTATAGCTCAGGGGTTTGGAGCTAGGAGAGCTTGCAAGGTGAAGTTGGCCATACACAAGGAGTATTCCCACATAAGAGCAATGCTGCTTTAAGTGTCATACAGATACGCAACTGCTTTTGTACCTGCAACTATATTTACTCCCACTTACTCCTGCCCTAACAATGACTTTTACCTGATTTTTGCTGTCCTCAGAAGCTTGGAAACTAATATGCTTGCATGCAATCCTGCATTTAAACGTGCCATGACTAGAAACTCCTAACCACCCAATCCTGCGGTATTTACACGGGTCTCAAGCAAATAAAAGCCTTTATTTACTTCAGTAGAATTTCTGCTTGAATAAGACCTGGAGACCTGTCCTATCACAAGTTATTACATACAGGAGAAAGAAAACTCAATGTTGGCCAAATTCCTAGCTGATGCACATCAACCGTGCTCCACTGAAGTCACAATGAGCTACTTCAGCAGGGTGTCTGCTCCTGTGATTATCCTTCTCTGATGGAGTGATCAGGGCTAAATTTGTCTTTTCAGTGCTCCAAGGAGGACTTCACCTTGAGTCCTGGTTTTCTCCAGCCTCTGCATTCAGCTGTTCCCTGTGGAGGCCCCTTTCTGTCCACTGCCCCTATACTGTCAGGAGAAGACAAGATGCTGGGGGTGGTCCAATATGCTGACATTCATTACATCCACTCAGGGGCAGATCCAGAGGCATGGTTGCATCCCCACTTTCAGACCACACTGCGGAAGGAGCAGCCAGGACATTTTTTGAGTCCCCGAAGCAGGTTAGACCCCCCTGCCCCATGTTCAGTATAACCCTCCCCTCCCTTTCCATTCATCCCACCCTCACCCACTGCTGCCACTCTCTTTGGCTGCCCTGGGGGACTGTGAAAGGCATGTTCCTTCTCCCTGCCCAATCCCCCCGGTGTTCCCCGCCAGCCTGGGAGCAGGCACAGGTTGGGGGGACCTGCCTGCTGCCAGTGCTGCTGCCATCATCTCAGGCCAAGCGTAGTTCCCTGCACAGTTTGCCTGGGGTAGGGCAGGAGCAGCTCTGGAGCTCCCTCTGCCCCCAGGACACCCAAGAACGGGGATGGCAAGGGGGGGCAGGGGGGGGGGGGATGGGACAGGGTGAACATAAGGATGTGCCATTGAACATAGAGGAGCAGGAAGGGAGTGCTGAAAACAGAGGGAGTGGGGATTCTGACCTCATTTGGGGTCTTTAAAAAAAGGCCCAGGCTCCTGCTCCTGTGGTGTGGTCTTCCCATCCAAGTATCAGGGAGGAAGCTGGGAGTGGGGGTGCAGCTCTCCATGCAGTACCAGTTGCTGCTTCTGTACCCCACAAATACAAAATCCTGAAACCACCCGTGCACCCTCTGTTTACAGTGGGACAGATAGGTTCTCTGCTTCCCTGCAAGTCATGCCAGTGTGTTCATGAGCCTACCGAGGCTTGAAACATATTGCCTGATATGGGCTCAAATGGTATTGTATTGTTTAAGTTTCAACATTTTGGGGTGAATTTTGAGAACGAGAGAGAAACCATTTTCTTCATGTTTGCCCCTGTCTTGCAAAGCAGATCAGAAAGCTGTGCTAGGAGAGAGGAATCTTGGTGGCATGAGACCTGTTCTTGCTCTCTTTATACACCCAAAACATCCAACACTTTTCTATCACCAGAAGATTTCATCAGGTTTGTGTAAACCTTTGGGTGGGTACACTTATATTTTAAAATGAGTCTATTGATTTAGTTTTGCATCTGGGTAAATCAATAGAAGATGGGTTTAAATTGATGTAAAATTGCCCACAGGTGGATTTAACTATATCAGTAGTAAACAAACTAGTCAGAACATTTTTTTTTCCCAATTAAATTAAATTTGGTTGAAATACATTATTTTCATTGCAACTAAAATGATTCATGGAGATGCATTGGCCTACTGGGAACATTGTTGAGATTCAGTGTTTGCTGGTCACTTGATATCTCACCCCTCCCCACCCCCCTTTTTTAAAATTGAACCTGTTTCTATGGTACATCTCCCCTTTAGGAAAACATTCAAAAGAGCTTGGTGTTATTCCAGTATGAATCAAACACAAATACTGAAATTTGGAAACTTGTGAAATGCAATGGTCATCCTCTGCATAGCCCTAGTTTAAACATTTTGGAAAACTGATGCAAATGTAAATGCACTTGAGGTCTCCATTACTCCATGGAGTGACTTGAGGTCTGTGTGACTCCATTGAGTGACTTCCCATTACGGTAAATTTGCACATTTAGATCTATTCACTGTTAATTTCCAGAATCCTCACGTACTCCTGAGATACTTACAATATTCAATAAATTATGTTAACCCGCTTCTCATGATTGTACTTTTTGAAGTAGTGCAGTCCTGTATGTAAAGTCCTTCTTTTCTTAGGAGCTGAAAATTGGCCACAGCCTTCCAAAAAACTTTGCATTTACATTTATTTCCTGGGAAAGGAGACAGGCTCTTTGAAAAGCACCTTAGCATATTTGTTTTTACAAAAGTTGCTGCGAAGTGCTAGTTATCAAATGCTTGCCAAGCTTAGTAAAACATGGATCTCTCAGAATTAAGTAGATATGCCACTAGCAAAAAGACATATTGAATAATAAAATGCTCTGTGTGCCTAGCATTGTTTTGTGTAACTCTAAATTTATTTATAGATTTTTGACTTTATAATAGGTTTCAGCATATCTCTACTTTATGGTTTGCCAATGCACCCAGAGGGAAAGTTCATTCTAATCAAATTTAGTATCACAAAAATAAGCACAGAAACAAATCAACAGACCTCTGGCATGGTAAACATTGTAAAAAGACAAATGATTATGTTGCTAAGTTGCTTCTACCTTGAAACTAATTCTCTGTGGTTCAGATGTTGCTTTCCTAGCCATGTAGCGCTGTGCTGACTTGCTTCAATGTTATTCTTTAGACACAAATGCCGTGTGTGCTCAGGCTATAGAGCAGCATTTGAGACAGCTCGCCATAACGTTACGGTTACGGTTATGGGTATAGATTCACGGGTAATGGAACTGGCTGAGAGACCTCCTTATATCATCTAGTTGTTAAAGAAATGGATGAAAGGACACGCTAGGAAAGTAATGTGGCTACTGTAGCTTTTCATAAACCAGAGTGAAAAAACCTGCAAAGACACGAGGGGAAGTGGCAGAACCGGAGAGGGCTTTTTTGTTTCTAGCTTTTTATAATCATTTGTTTCTCTGCTTCACGGAGAAGGAATGAAATTCCTCTTCCTATAACTAAATTGAATAATTTTTCTTAGGCCAGGTTTAACATGAGAATTTTATCACCAGAACCTTTGTCTGCTGATGGGTGCAGACGTTGCCGGAGCACACGGATACTTGGCTGTTGTTGCGTGTGTTGCACACCCTCTCTTGAGCGGTGCTGTCAGCAGGAGAGACTGAACCAAAGCCATAAGCCCACGGCTTAATGCTACTATGGTGGCTATACTGCTGAGATGCCCAAGGCGCTCTGCCACCTAAGGACTTGGCTCTTTTGGAGAGGTGCTTTTAGTCCGCTGAAAAGCAGGCCACATCCTGCAAACTTACAGCAAAATGGCAAGCAGATGTCTCCAAACCTAGGGTGACAAAAGCCAACTTCTCTCAGCAAGACACTATGATCTAAGCCAGGCCGAGCTTGAGGGACCTGTTTGTTGAGCTGAGGAGCTGTTCAGAGTCGATGAGGATGGGCAAAGGGACATGTACAATAATTCCCCTTTGCACTTCTAAAGCTAATCTAAGTGAACACTACAATCAAGAATGGCTTAGGCCTCACACCACCTTTCTTGGAGGCAGTGAAATAATAACATCCCCACTTTATAGATGAGAATTTCAAGGCCTGGAGAGTTTAGGCCAACGTTTTCAATTTTAAATGCCTCAGGTTGGGAAACATATCCCGTAGTTTGCTAGCCAAATGAGTCTCATTCAGCTGGACTCGCCACCTACAACTCTCTTGGATGTTCAGCATCCAGCCAAGTCGTGTTTGGCAGGCTCAGACTCTTCAGCATTCAATTGCATTGAACAGGAAACATATTATTTTCTGTGTATTATACAGCATCATTCACCCAGCACTTTTGTGAGAGAGTTGTAGGCCTCACTAGAGTATGGATCAATACAACCTCTGGTCTGTGCACATCCAAATTATATGGAAGCCCTACTAACAGCATGAACTGAAGCAGGCTTCATTGACTACAGAACTGGGCATATACAGCTTGCACAGAAATGCTAGAAGAGGAGCTCAATAGTTTTGGAGGGGCCTGCAAGGTCAGCAGATAGAGTGAGTTGAGAAGACCACTATAGGACACCAAAACAAAGGTCAGAGTAACCTGGCCACAGGTATTCACATGTTTTGGGAAGAATACACTAATTGATGAGAAGTAAGATGTGGATGATGTCCACTGAATATGTTTTAGTAATTGGTGAGGACTAGGATGTCTCTTCTGTAAGCATATGTGGCAGTGGACTGTGTGTGCCTGCCACTTTAAGGGCCTGGAGCTGGCAGCCCCCAGGTGCCTGATTAGGGCAGCCGTTTTGAGGCCTAGGCTGCCTATATGAACAAGGCAGTTTGGCTGCTGGAGGCCAGGCAGCAACATTGCCTGGCTGAAGGGCTGGTGAGAATGACCCGGAGGTAAGGGGGGGAGCTGCAAGGGGATGGCAAGGAGGGTCCTGGTCCTGGTCCTGGTCCTGAAACTGCACCCTGCTGAGAGTGGGTGGCCTGGTGGGGCTCTCAGTGGCGCGGAAGCCCCCAGGAAATGCCAGGCCAGTTATCACCCCGGTGAAAGGCGGGTTGGGGTGCCTTAACCCCTAGCTCACACCACCACTGGGTGGGTTACCCATGTGTTTGTTGGGGGGCCCAGTGGGCCAGTGTTGTGAGGGGTCTGCCCTCTCTGGGCTCCTCACAAGAGAGTGGATGAGTACAGGGCGTGGTGCTGCGGTTGCCCCTAGGAGAAAGGGAGTAGTGGCATGGTGAGGCCCGAGGATGTGAGTGAGCGGCTAGAGACCCAGTCCGAAGGGGAGAGTACCCTCGACTGGCCCAAGCTGGGGTCAGGACTATGGGAGTCAAAAGGGCCAGGGGCCCACCGTGAGGGACGCCCAAGAGCTGGGGGCCTGGGGTCCTGACTAGCCTGGAGGTGGGCCAGGGCAAGAGGCTGAAGGTTCTGGGGGAGCCACACCCGAGAGGGGAACATGGCTTTGTGGGGGGGCTAGGTAGCCCGGATGACGGCGGAGTGGCCGCCCGAGTAGAGAGAATCGTAGAGAGGGGTCCTGTATGGATGATTCTGGGGCCCAGTGAGGGGCCGGTGATTATAGGAACACCAAGATGCCATCTGCGAGGCTTGGGCTGTGGTATTAGGGGAGGTCAGAGCTGCAGAGCGCCCCCTGGCATCGGGGCATTACAATGGGTAGCCTCCCGCTTAATTGACATCGGAATTAATCAATTATCATCAAAGGCATGGCGGGCAAGATAAGTGGGCGGTTGCCCAGAGACAGGTCGGTGAGCCACGAAGAGCTCGGCCCTGAGTAGGCCCCCTGTCACGGTGACAGGCGGGCGGGCCACAGACCTCGGCCCCAGGTGGCCCCCTGTCACAGCATGTAAGTGTATAAAAAGGGACCTGGGAACCCGTACTACTTTGTACTGGACTTAGGAGTTATGTTCATGCCTGTGCCATGTCTGAAAATGACCCAGTTAGCAATATGCACCATCTGGTCATGGATGCTAGTAGGCTTGTCTGTGGATAATAAACCTGGATGAGTTTTTGTTACTAAAAATGAAGCCTGCAGTCTTTCTTGGAATAACAAGCTCATTAGGGGCAGCACAGAGTATCCTAATGGTACGTGCGCTGAGGGAACCTGATGTGATCAGTAAAACATAACCCCCAAACAATACTAAAAGAGCCAGATAGCAACACTGACAGAGACCTGCACAAGGCTAAATTTTTGCAGTTTTGGTATGGGCAGGAAATGCACCCTATTTTCTTACATACCACATACCCCCAAATAAGACATGCCCCTTTTTTTTGGGGAAGGCAGAATGAAGAAAAAAGGGGTTTCTCCAGAGTTGCAGAGCCAGGGACAGACCCTACTCTTCAGTCACCCTCCCTTTCCTGCTCAGGCACTAGCCACCAGTTATCTTTTGCAGCTAAATTGCCTGCTTTTGCCTGAGCTGGAAGGAGAGGGCAAGTATGCTGAAGATTAGGTGATTAGAGTCTCCCCCTACTCTAATTCAGCTCTGAATGGGGTTGAAAGGTGGTTGCTGCTGAAGACCGGACTTGGCTCCATCATGCCCACTGGTGTGGGGTGGGAAGGCGCAGGGAGGAAGGAGGTGAAGCAGCAGCCATCTTTCAGCATCTCCATGCTTGTATTCCAGCTAGAAAAATCCACGCTTAGCAAACACACCGCAGTTTTGGAGGGTTATTTTTTTGGGGGGAAAGGCGCATATGCGAGTAAATACTGTATGTGGGGGTGGATAGGATGGTCAATCCAATTGGAATCATAGACAATTAGGGTTGGAAGGGACTTCAGGAGGTCACATCTAATCCAACCCAATTAGAAGATCTCATTGGAAAATTTGGGGGCGGGGGATTGTTTGTTTTGGTTTTGTTTCATTTTGTTTTGTTCAAATTGCAAAGCATTATCCAAATCCAAAATCTTTCGGGATTTTATTTTTTCATACAGCCACACATATATAAAATGAGGAATAAAGACATTTGGTTCAAAAAAATATTATTTTTAACAAAAATCCAGTTTTTAGTTTAAAAAAAAAAAAAAAAAAAGCAAACCAGTTTTAACACAATTTCAACTGGCCTTATTAATTGGATTAATGTGTTCTCAAGTCACCATATGCTTCTGTTCTGTGTGTACTATGCCTTTTCATCTGATTGACGGCCTTCTCCAAAGAGTTCAGAGTTGGTTGCAATTAAAGCAGATTTAGATTAAATCTCATGAGGGGAAAAAAAACTCCCTCCTTGTAAGAATATTAAGTGGGGAAAACAGGCCTGCCTAGGGAAGTTGTGGGATCTCCATCATTGGAGATCTTGAAGAAAAAGCCACACGGAGTTGACTCGATGACCTTTGAGGTCCGTTCCAACTCTATGATGATTCTGCGATTCCTCTCTAAGCAACCAAAGTGATCATAGTTCGCCTCTTAACTTTTTATTCTGAGTGGAAAATTTAAGGCTGTGTTGGCAAATTGCCCCACTATTTGTAAAACTCCAGACAAATAATCATGTCTTTCTGAGGCAAGAAATGCACCATAACTTGAACCAGGTCAGGGTTGCACAGGGCTTTTCATTCAAAAAAATTCAGAACTCATTTGCTGGGCGGTATTCTCAGCTTTTGTAAATTAATTTTATCTTTTGTTTTGCCTGGAATTCTGCTAATTTCCAACAAATTAAGACCCAACCTCTATTTTGAGATGCACTTGACCTTTGGCCTCCTGCATAACTGTACACCCCATATGCTTGGTTATAATTCACAACAATCTCAAGACCCCCTGCTGTGAGTTATTCCTTACTTAAACTGCACTTAGGAACCTACAAGTACAAGCAGCTGTTAATTACCTGTAACTCTACAGCATTTTTTCTCATGGTTAAATATTTAAATAAATTAATTTAACAGCTGGGGGTTCAGATTCTACCCCCCCACCCCCGCCCCCCATGAAAACCACCTCCCATGTAAAAAATAGGAGCAGGCATGAACAAATACACACATGGTATCGAATCTGAAATACTGTACCTTCCCTGAAATTGGTAGAACTAGGTCAATTTACACCAGATAAGACTCAGGTGCATGTGTGATGAAATTGAACTTGGCTAAATGAAAATGCCTGCACTGCACTGGGGTTCACCATTTTAAAGGAAAAAATGGATATGAAGTAGCTTTGGAAATGGCTTAGATCAGGGCTATCCAACTTCTGAGTGGCCAGGGGCCATGTGCCAGGTGGAGCAGATTTCCTCTTCCCCACCCAGGGCATCCCCGCTGCTCTACACAGTGCACTAGGTGCTCCACTCCAATTGTGTTGTGTTGGCTGCACCTCAAGGGGAGTCCTGAGCCCCTCAGGTCCATGGGCTGCAGCACCCTGCCATGCCCCCAGGGGCAAAGGCAGGGCATGGAAGTCGGAGAAGGGAGAAGGAGTTTGGAGACCCCATGAACAGCAGCAGAAACAATGGGACAAATGGTGCCTGGACCAAGAGTCAAGGGGCCATGAGTTAACCCCTTGTAGGCTACATGCAGCCCACTGGCCGCCAGTTGGATAGCCCTGGCTTAAATGATTGTCTTTGGCAAATGAGAAAATCCACCTGTAGGAACATGTTGTATGGTGAATCCTCTGGGACCTCGTAATATTTAGTCATAAGCAGGGAACCTGGTTTTCTCTGATGATGATAATAATAAAAAAATCACAATTTTTGGATTAGTAACTTTGGAAAAAGTAACCCCAAATCCACATTTTCCCATGAAACACCACTAATATATATATAGATATATATATATATATATAACAGTGTTTCATTTTAATCATGGAAAAGTGTGGATTTGGGATTACTTTTCTTAACATGAAAATTGGGGTTTTTTTTTTTAATCGGAGAAAACCAGGATCCCTGGTCATAAGGCTAGCCAGCAGCAGGGCTTCTTGGGTGCATGTTTTGCATTTAAGATTTTATCCATGTCAAAAAAAAATAAAATAAAAAAAAAAAATGTCATCATTATGACATACAAAGTATGAAATACAGAGAGAACGAGTCAGATCCTGTCGCCTTCGTGCATTGTATGAGCCTAAGAGGTCGCAGGCTGGTTCTGTTTCAGTCCACGCAGGTATAAGCATCAAAGGAAACAATATTTGAATCATCAGTTTGGTGCGTGGGAGACAACCACGCTGCAGGTGAAAGTACATCATTTTTAAACTTCCTGCAAGCTGGTGGCTCAAGAACCAGGGCAGACTACAGCAGAAGGTTCAGAGACGTGAGCAGTAGGCAACATGCTAATGACTATTGAGACTAACATTGCTAATCACCTCAGGGCTAACAATCCTCAATGAAAAATAATAGTAATTTAAAGAAAGAATAGGTTTGATCCTATATTTTTCATTAGTTTCATTCGGCTAAAAACAGGCATGGTGCTTTACTCGTGTTTGAATGTGCATGTCCATGGCAGTACTGTAGAGTAGGTCATGTCTATCAAGTGATATAATATATTATATGCTATTACTTCTGACGTGTCATAATAGGACATAGTCCATGAAATAAACTCTTTAGATTCTTGTAATTTTTTTTAGCCTTTAAAAATATTGTGGGCAGCTGCTCATTAGTACTACTCGAAACTGCTTATCTTATTTTATCTCCTGTGCTGAAGTGTCTGTGATCACGTTGTGTTTTCAAAACCCTAGAAAAAGGATTCCTTCGTGCCAGTAGAATATTGAAATCGGCTGCATCTCTAAATAATATGCGAGCCACTGATGTGTTGGTTGCCTGCTGTTTGTTCAGATGTGAAAAGTATCAGACCATTTCATTTGGGCGGAGGCAGGGAAGCATCAGATGAAATTTCTTTTTGATTTTTCCACAGTAGGATTTTTAAAATTTCCTGCTTTCCCTTCTCCCCCCTGAATCAAACCATTTAAAAACATTTTTCTCTGGAATAGAAGTGGTGTGTTTCAACAAATGATCCTGCTAGCATCCTTTTGAAGAGGGGAATACTATCATCTTTATTTAAAAAATTGGACCTTGGACACCGGGAGATCAGCTTTACCTCCCTGTTCAGATGCCTAGATCCATCTCAGTAGTAGTGAAGCATCTATCTTTGTTGTTTTGGGTTTAAGTGACTTGCCTAACATAAATAACACAGGGATTTGGGGTGGAGCTGGGAGTTTAACTCAGCCCCCCAACTCCCAAGCTAGTGATCTAGCCATTAAGGCACATTTCCTTCAACAATAATATGCGGCATATGGAAGAGGCCCTTGCACCTTCTCTTTACTTTTCAGATGAATGCAACAGAAGCCACAGGCTAATATTATATAAAAAAGTCAAGTCCATTTATATGTAAAAAATCATATGCATTAAAATTCATTAAACGTCATTAAAATGCATTTTTAGGCTCGAGTATGACAAAGAGTCTAATCGAGCTCGGCACCGACATTCCATTGAAGTTCATTAGTCCTGCACCTGAGTCCTAATTATCATCCATCAGTCAGCTATTGTTACTGGTTTGTAATTAAAAAAAAGACAGAGACTTGCAGTATTTGAGGAACTTTGGTGCAGCGGCCCTGGCATAGACTGAGTGGCGCAGCGGGTCATTCATCTCTGATACTGTGGAACAAATCAAGACATGGATTCAGATTTCTGGGGGGTTTGAAATGATTTCCATGGGACGGTTGTCAGCTACATACAGGAACGCTGTTCATTTCACACTCTCTAGATTACATATGAGGCTCGGTCCACATTGCAGCAAATCATTTCTCTAGCTAGTATAAAGCCTCGCAGTCAGTAGATAAATGCTAACTTTCAGGGGCATCCCATAATTCAGATACAGATGTGGCCGTTATATCAGAGTGGGTCAATTCTTCAGCCCATGGTCTCATTTACAATAGCAATTCTAGCTCAGATATGGATGCTTAATCTTTTTTTCATTATTCTTCTTTCTAAACAAGAATCATTTCTAGGTTGAGGACACCTGATGTTAATCCCTTTGACTTCTGTTCTCAAAGGCTGAGTAATTTATGAGGGTCCTATTTTGTTTCACGAGAGCTGATAAAGTTGGTCTTTGGTGGAAAAACAAGGGTTTCGTTTCCATCTCAGAATCTTTAAAGCTACATCAGATTGCATTAGAAGAAAAGCACTCTAAAGCGTCTCCTGTGAGATATTCATATTTAGTTACAGCAAAGAAGACATGACTGCTGTGACAAAATAGAAACACGAATACCTGTATGAATTGCATTTTTAGGTCTGCCTCTAAAATGTGACTGATGTGCATGATAGGTACGGCTATAGGCAGACATGTACTAAAATTCAGCACTGGGGAAGTAGCACTGGATGGGAAAGTAGCACTGGATGAGGCCTCCTGGGTCCAGTCCCTAAGGGAGTGGAGAAAATAATAAGCATTAGAAATGTATCAAGCACTAGCCATAACTATTAATGGTCTTATTGTTT
>NW_005842052.1:1317327-1332213 GCF_000455745.1 Alligator sinensis
TTTTTTCCTTCCCTACACAGCACTCCCCCTCCCTCCCCTTGCTTTTTGGCATATGAATGTCTCTAGTCTTCAGTTTAATTATTACCAAATTCCTACTGTAATAATTTCCAGAGGATCCCGCTAGGGCTGAAAGCCCACAGAGCTGAATCCCATGGGCTACTGTCCAAACTGTGACTTCATGTTAATGGACCTGGGCTGATTTATACTCATTGGCCTTATCTACATGAGATGCTAACTGCACAGTCATGTCACACAACATGAAGCATGACACGATGTTACTGCGCAGGAGTAATGAGCTACGGTGACAGTAGCATCCCCAAATGGCTGTTTGGTGATGCTGACTGCATGTGCAAGTACTACTGTCGTATTCAAGTGCTAAAGGACCGCGCAGTAACAAGTATGCCGTGTAGACATGGCCACATTTCTAGCAATAAGTCCAAAAGACTCTATTCCTCGCTTTCTCTCCCCCTCTCCATGGACCATTTAAGTGGCATCTTTTTGGAAGACGATGACAACCTACCACAAATTGGATCCATCCTGACTCCTGTGCATACCTCGAGCCTCCAGCAGCTTGGTTGTTTCCATTGCAGTCTGTTTTTGCAACGGAGCTGCCGGAAAGGATGTCCAGATGAACTCATTAAAGGCGTGGGCTTGGAGTTCGACAGCCTCTGTGGATCGTGTACTGACCATTAAGTTTTTAAAGTACCCAGTTCAGTTCATTCCTCATCCTGCAGCACAAGAGGAGTAAGGCTTCTTAATTAAATGGAGGAGCTGTGAGGCCCTGGCAGTGCGCAGTGTGGGGCTTCAGAGCCATTTTGAGGATGGCACTCGACAATCACAAAATGCACCGCTCAATAAATCAACCTGCCTGCTGTTTTTTTTTTAAGAGGCGATTATCCAGCCGGCAAAGAATCGTACCAGCAACAGTCCTGAATATGACTCCCGGCTGAAGTCGCCCTGTCCCTGAAGAAGCACCAAAGGGCACCAGACAATAAAAGGAGGCTCAAAGTCGAACTCTAGTGGAAGCCCTCAACAGCTTCAAAGACCAATTGCTTTGTGGTCATGACATACAAATCCCAGGACTGCCCCTCTTTCCAGCCTTGGAGCAGCACTTTAAAAGAATGCAATTTCAGGTATAAATAAAGCCCACAGTGCCGTAATTTGAGAGCAACAATGGAGCAGAAAGGAGCCCCTTTTCTGTCTTTTGAAAGTAGCTGCTCCTTTGTGCATGGGTAGCAGTATGCGGTTCAGACAGCACACGCTTTAAATATTGCTGAGTTTTCGACTGCTGAAAGAGCAAGTCAGTGAAAGAAAACCATTGGGGAAGGTAACAACTTAATGAAAGAGCACCTTCTGGAACAGGCAGCCATCTCAGTCCCTTTGAAAGGCTCTCCTTAGTTAAACCCTCTTCTAAATAAGGGGTTTTTTTTGCTTTTGCTTTTTTGTTTTGTTTTTTTAATCCCCACCTTTGGATTTTATGATTTATAGATTCCTAGATTCATAGACATTCAGACTGGAAGGGACCTCGGAAGATCATCGAGTCCAGCCCCCTGCCTGAGGGGCAAGAAGTCAGTTGGGATCATAGGATCCCAGCAAATGATAGGATCCCAGCAAGACAATTTAAAGAAAAAGTTGCATCAAGGATTTCTTAGCAGTCTCTAACCAGGGGAACATTTGCACAGCTTTTCAGCAGCCCCATTTCTTGGGCCGCTATTGTGGCTGCTCATTGCTCAGGTCTTTTTGAGAGCTCCTGCCACCGTGGTGTATTATCCCTTCCTGTTCTGGGAAAGGAGCAGCGCCTCGGCCAAGAGGAAGCCAAGAGACAAGAGAGGGTGGCTTTGTACCAGTGAGACAGATGGACGTGATGCTGAGCTTGGGGCATGTCCCCTGGCGGACAGACAAAAATGTCAGTATGATTTTTACATTGCACTTAATTACAACGGGCTTGATAGCGATCTCACATGTGCGGTGTTAATCAGGGATGAGCCTGGTGATTTATGCTGGGGTAAGGGAGAGGGGAATTAGGTCAGTGTGTACATGGGTGCTTCTACTGGAAGAAAAGTTTATCCCAACAATTTTTGCTGGACCAGCTGAAGGTAGCGTTTTGGAGGAGAATCTGTTTCATAGAGGGGTCCAGACTTTTGATGCTATTCTCTGGGATAGAACAAGACCATGATTGATATCCACCTTAGGTATCTATATATCCTCCATTACCATAATACCTTAGTACCTCACAGGGCATGTCTACATATGCACATTTACTGCGCAGTAACATAAATTATTGTGCAGTATGGGCATGTTTCTACATGTGTATGCCCATACTGCACAGTTACTATGGTGACTTATACTGACTTGAGCAGAAATTTAATACCTGCATCGGCAGGTATCAAATTTAAGCTCAGTTAGTTACTGTGCAGTAACGCACATGTAGACACCTTACTGCGCAGTAACACTGTGTGTGTGTGTGTGTGTGTGTGTGTGTGTGTGTGTGTAGACTGACATGGGACTAAAGTTAGACCACACACAGCGTTAATGCACTTTAATGCTTGCATGTGTAGACGCTGGCCTGTTTCCACTTACTGCACAATAACTTACTGTGCAATAAATTTAATGCGATGTCAGTGCATGTGTAGATGAGCCCACAGTTTCTTAACCATGCTGTAAAATGGCTGGTCAGGTTGCCAATAAGTTTTTCCTAAGACATGATAAATTTAGGGAAATCACAACTTTTGATGGGAGTTTTTCAATGAACGTTCAGCAAGAAAGCGAGAGAGAGAGAACTTTGGAGCCGTTTGAATCCTTTTGATGTTTTGTAAAAGAAAGGTTTGGTTTCATCTCAAAACAACCGTTTATTTTGGGGGGGGGGTTCTGAAAAAGGATCCAAGTTCAAGTTTCAAACCTTTTCAACAAGACCTTTCTTAAATAGTTCAGTTGATCCAATCCAAGATCTATTAAAATAGAGAGGATTTTGAATCGGCACAATGATTTTTTCCAACTTAAATATTCTCCTAAGGCAAGAAGGAAAGCAAGCAAGGGAGGGAAGGAAGGATGGAACCTGCTGAAGTCTTTTGGAGCCATCCTATCTTAAATATGGGGATTGGAGGTGCAGAGAGATTTGAAGCACAAATTCTGAAAGAAATGTAGGTGCCAGACTCCGGTTTGCTCTTATTGGCACACCAGCTATTGACCTTCTGCTTGATGCTTGCCTCTTGCTCCACAAGTTTTGTACAGACCCTTCCATAATGCTCCCTTGTCGCGTGCCCTTTCAGCGTTGTTAGTTGTGGTGCTATTTATCAAACCTACAATTTCCAAAGTTCCTGCTAAAACTGCTTCCCAGGAGAAGTCTTTTCTTCTTCAGGCCTGACAATCCCATAAATTATTTTAAGATGTTATAACCTTCTCTATTTAGTTGTGAGTTATACTGCTCGCTTAAAGAAGTTCCCAAGTTTCTGAAGACTCGCCTAGCTGATTGTTTGCTGGCAGAAGCATTATGAAAAGTAACATGGCCGTTGGTCTTGAGCTCTGATACCATCTCCTAACAAATGATCTCAATTAAAAGCAATCCAGGGAGGTCTCTGGAAATAGGGGCTGGGAGTATTATATTTATCAAAATTGGAGATGGAAATGCTTGGAGAACACAATTGTATTTAATTTAACGTGCTAACAGAAGCTGGGCAATATGTCTAGAGCAAAGAAAGGTGTAAGTTGTAGCCGTGTTGGTCTAAGGACAGAGGCAGACAAGGTTCTTTGGGTGAATCTGATATCTTAGACCAACTTAAATAGCTGGAAAACAATTTTTAAGCAAGCTTTTGGGTTCAAAAACCCTTCGTCAGTCTGAGGAAGTTTCAGCAGTTGGTGTGTGCTCTTCCTGGATTATAACCTGCCTGACATCTGACTGCCCAGGTACTTCTCCACTATTCAGCCCACTTCTCTCCCCCCGCACCCAGCCTATCTCTCACCCAGTGACTCCTCAATCTACATCTTCCCTGACTGCCTGTCTTGTCTGCAGCCCAGCCCAGCCCCTGGCTGCTTTACTTTTCTTTCCATCCAGGAAGAGCACACCCCAACTGCTAAAAAAACTTCTTTAGCCTGACGAAGGGTTTTTGAACCCGAAAGCTTGCTTATAAATTGTTTTCCAACTATTTAAGTTGGTCTAATAAAAGATATCAGATTCACCCAAAGAACCTTGTCTGCCTAGAGCAGACAAATACACTTGTGACGGGAAAAATGAAGAGTAGGAATATCGATAATCCTTGGTTTTCCCTTCCTCTTGAAATCTCTCTCACCCTTCACCCCTAATAACATGCAAATTTTTTCCCAGTAGTAACTGCTCAAAGAAATGTCCACATCGCTCTGCCTAGTCTATTCAGATTTTGCACCTAATGTGGTAAGCGTGAGAAGTAAAACGCTAGATACGGATAGAACTGGCCGCACCATTTTGTGCTAGGAGAGAAAATTCCTTCCTGACCGCAGACGGGCACTGTTATAATTACCCTAGGTTCATTGGGCTTCTTGGAAATAATAGAGAAATAGCTGATGGATGGAATATAATAAGGTACGTTATTAAGTTTATGAAACTGCTCATAAATTATATTTGGACGTTAACAAATGTGTTTTGGGATGGAAAGAAATGGTGGGTGTGCACGTAAAAAAACATATCGCAGGCACTATTACGTGCAGTCTGTCTTGATATTCACTACATTTCACCTACAAAATTGTTAGGTCCCAGAGATTTAAAGACTCTGAAGGAATCATAGGTCGACAAGATGGGCACTGGCTATAATAAATGGTGTGTGTGGGCGCTGCTTATGCGCGGCACGTACACTGTGTTCCTGAGGCAGAGAGAAAAGGTGTTTTATCCCACCAGGAAGACACCAGCAGAGGACACACAAGAAAGTGAATATACTTTCCATTGGACACGGCTCTGAAAAATAATAGAGACATTTCTTTGCATCAAGTTGTGCTTCCAGTTACTGATTTTCAGCATCATCCAGGAGAAATGCAGTAGCTCAGCCCCTTCGCAACTTAGGCCAGCTCCACTCAATCTCCTCCTTCGGGAAGACTCTGTTTGATTTGCTCCTTAATCAGCAAAGAGCTTAAGCACACGCTTAATAGGACGTCAATGAGATTTTAAGCATATCTAAGTGCTTTGCTCTGTTTCTATACAAGTTTCGACAACTTTTAGACACCTGAGTTAGAAGAAACAAAAATGTCCGAACAAGCTTTTCAGTGAGCTACCCAACATGCCCCTGGCTGCTGCAATCCAATGAATAGCAGTGGTAACAATCATAATAAATAGTAAATATTTAATGCCATCATCACAACAACGCTGAGTACACAGCTTTCTGAGCGACAGATGCGTGGTTGTTAGTCATATTAACTAAATGCAGAGCTCCTTGCCATTTCTTTAATAGTTGCAGAATTAATTAAATGGATTAATAAGGCTGCCACTCACATGTAGGGGAGGGGGGCGCGGGAATGATTTCTTTTCCATGCTGCCTCTCTCTTTGATAAGAAGAATGTGTTTGGTTTAAACATGCCGTGACACGTGAACAAGTACCTCGACTTCTTGAGATTGATTTTCTACGTCTTTATAAATGTCTTTCAACAGCTCCCGGTTTCATCCCACGGGCTTTGGAAAGGAATCTGCACATAGGGCTGGTTTGTCCACGTCTTAATTTGGGGGTGCATGGGACTAAGGGGAAAGTCTCCTTGCATATTGGTCCCCATTCAGGTTGTGACCCCAGCTGAGAATAGAAATGGGGAAGTACTTAACTGATGCTGTTCATTTGTGGAAATAGATGGGGGAAAAAGAAAACGGGACTTTCCCTCGCTCACTGCCAATGGGAGGTGGTCTTCTATAGCAAGTTGATCATTATGACTGAGTCTGCTCCTGGGATACCGTTGCTCCTTTCCCAGGGCAGAGGTAGAGTGATAAATCTAGCCGATCATTACCCTGATGCATTGAAGGCAGGAGAAGTTTTTCCCTGTTTGATGCTAGCCTTTTGTCGTTCCTGTGATATCTCTGCAATTATGGTAATTTTTTTTTTTTTTTTGCTATGAAACGACTCAACCTCAAATGTGTGACCTGATGGGAAGTGAAATTCTGTACAGCAACTGAATCCGTTTTTAAAATATAGCTAAAAAAGTCAGGTCGCATGTGTCAAATATCTGCTTTTGATGCAGCATTTTCTGGGCCACATAAAGGCCAGTTCAAATTGTATCCAGAAACTGTGTCGCATCTCCCTGCAGGATCAAAGTACTGTGTACCGCCAAGCACTAAATAAATTATGGAGAGACTGCTGGGACTAAAACCAGGGTCACTGGCTTTCAAAATGAAAGCTTTACCTTTGAGTTAATAGTCTCCACTAGATCAAAACAGCAGATGCAATCAGATAAGCTTACCCTGTTCTCTCATATATCAGAAACCAGGAGAGTTACACACACATGCTTACACAAACTCACACAAACGCACAGAATCTCCACTTTGAGACTTTTAATGTTGCCTTATGAAATCTGGAGAGCAAAGTGGGTTTCAAAGGCTACTGGAAAAGCAAAGCATGGGGGAGAGGGACCTCCAGATGTTTCAGCTGTGATACAAACTGGTTTCCTTGCAGAGAACGGGGAAGATTAAAATAAGCCCTCTTACCAAACATTGTGGATATGGGGTCAAACACCTTACGGCATGCAATCAAAGCAAGATTCACCAAAGCTGAGCATTGTTCAGCTGATAAGGGCAGATATATTAGACTGTGGAGATGTGGTCACCAAGGAACACGAGATAGCATTTTACTGCTGAGAGATTTATTGCAGACCCGGTCAACATTTTCAACAGTGTGTTTGTCTGTTTGGAAGTGAAAACAAGTCCTCTGTCAAACATGAAGCTTAAAAAAGTCAGTGCTGTCATTTTTTTTTTCCTTTTTGAAGAAAAGTGTCCCTTTCCTTTCTTTCCCTTAATTGTTCCTTGATCAAAACACTGTGCATAAAAAACAGAGGTGGGGCAGGGGGTATACGGGAGAGAGAAAGACAAAGAAAACAGAGACTTCAATTTTGGATGCTTTATAATGGGGGGAGAAGGAGAAACTTTTCTGAGTCTTAGGGTTTTTGTGAAATTAAGTAGGTCTTCCATTTTTGGACCCTGTAGGGGGTATAAAATAGAAGCACTGGGCCCCAGAACAACTTTCCAAATAGCTGGAGTATGAGGACATCTATGCCACGTGCTGTTGGCACTGCCACACTCCTCTATTACTAGTTCCAGCATTTATTTTTTCTTTTTGGTGCATATCACCTATGTGCAAAGGGACCCTTGCCTGTCTGTAATTCTCTGCCCAGTAGGCTTTCCATAGCCTGATGTCTCTCTGTTCAGCCCATGGCTTTATTTACTACAGCGCCTTCAGTACAGGGTTGCATGCAGATGCTGGGAAAGGCTGGGCAAGGGCCTGATTCAAAGCATGCTACAGTCTGTGGAAGAATTTCCTTTTACACCATTGATCTTTGGATGGGGCCCTAATTCCACAGAGGACCAGCCACATTTTCTGCGCATATTCCTATCTCCCCATTTTGTTCCTTTATCTTTGAAATCTAGGTACCTGCTGCCATTGCACATCAGGGACATCTGCTGAAGGTGCCAACCTCCCCTTAAATCAATGGGCTTTGTACACAGCATTGATACCAAATTACCCAGGCAACAGAAGCCTTTTCAGAGACTGGAAAGGAAAACAGCTCAGTCAGCTGAGTGCTGCAGCTGGAAGGAGTTGTTTTATTCTGCGTTTGCAGCGTGCAGGAGCAGATGAGAAGGTTGCTCTTATAAAAAGTGGGCAGTGATGTAGAGAGTGGGCAACTCCTGTGAATGGATGCGTTCACCCTTCAGCTGGTCAGCTTGTCAGGCTGTTCGACTCTGATGCAATGTCTGCTGTGCCAGCAGGAAACCTTATGTGGTCGATTGAATTCAAAAGATAGTGTTTGGTAGGGCTATGTAAAGCTCTGGTCCCTGATCTGATTCAGCGGTGATTTGGCCCAATTCAGTGGCTGAATCCAAATTGAATCAGGAGACCCTTTAATCTCTCCAAATTGAATCAGAAACTTCCAAATCAATTCAGAAATATTTGGTGATTTGGACATACACACAACTTGAATTGTTTTTTCTACGGACCTCAACGTAGCAGGCAGCTTGTGAATGCTGAGATGCTGGGGTGGATGGAGCGTCCCACAGGAGTGTGGGGTGGGGTGGGGGGGTCCCCAGCATGCTCGGCAGCAGCCCCAGAAGCGGACCAGAAGCACTTCCAGTCCACTTTGGGGTCTGCTGGGGAGTGCGTTGGACCCTCTCACCCCCTGCCTCCTTGGCTTAGAGACTTGTGCCCCATAGGTCTGGGGGGGCACCCAGGGTCCCCCTGTGGTCAATTGCCAAGGTGGTGGGGGCACAGGGGGAGGCCCCCTGCACACACAGTGGCAGACTCAGAAATGGACTGGAAATACTTCCAGTCCACTTCCAGGTTCGCCATCGAGCGCACACGGAGGGGGGCCCCATGGTCCTGTGGGACTCTCCATCCACCCCAGCATTGCAACATTCATGAGCCATGCCTGGTACCTCGAATTATGTAGAAAAAAAAAAACATTTACAGTTGTGTCTAAGGCTGAATCACTGATTCTCCAAATCAGCATCGAATCTTCGGATTCCAATTCGGCTGAATCAAATCAGGGACAGCAATCAGAATCAACAAATTGAATCACTGTCCCTGATTTAGGCTGAATCCAAATCGAATACGGCCCATTTCACATGCCCTTAATATTTACTCAGGAATAGATGCCATAGGCATTTAGCAGCAATACCCGCTGATGGTTTGCATGCTTAGAAGTGAGAGAGATGTCTTATGGGTAGGGTACAGGGCTTGGCACATGGCAATCAGGCTCACGTGGAGGCATACATCTCACAAGGCAACCACTCTCTCTCCAATCTCTCAGTTCTGTTCCTCAAAGGGAATTTACAAAATACCTTTCATAGATGAACCTACGAACTTCACTTCATAAATCTGCTGGATACAAAAAAACATGGCTTGAATATAGACATTGGATTCATGGCACATTATAACCTGCCTGCCATCCGATAACCCCAGGTAACTTGTCTGCATTTTACCAGCTACATTTTATCACGAGGTCAACACTCCCCACTTCCCCCCCCTGTCTCATACCTATTTACTCCTATTCCCAATGATCTTCCCTGCCATGCATTTGCATTTTTACAGACCTGCGTTTTGTATATTGGCTTAACTTTCTACTCCACCCAGGAGAGCACACAAACACCAGCAGATAATCCCTACAACTGAAGAAGGGTGTTTGTAAATAACAAATTTTCCAACTATTTAATTGGTCTAATAAAAGATATCACATTTACCCAAACAACCTTGCCTGCCTATGTCCTTAGACCAACATGGCTACCAACAACACCCCCAGAAGATGGCTTAAAGGCAGACATTCCACTCCCAAGCCAGGTCTTTGTTCAGGGAGGAAGGAGGCTGACACATCACAAACCAAAATAAAACTACTTTTAAGATGGTCTCTGAACTCCTAGCCTTTTTGGTGAACTAGAAGGCAGGCAGACTCTTCCTCTTTCTCTCAAGCAGATGGTTAGAGAGAAAGCAGAATAATGAAGTTCATAAACTCAGAGGCCAAAGCTAAGCAAGGAAACCTACAGACAGAAAAACGTCTCTAGTGCCCACGTCAGCCTAGAGTTCTGGTATCAATACAGCCTGCAGCTCAGACCTGCCCACGGGTCTTCAGCTTCAGTTTCTCTTCCTCCCATTCCCTTGGCTTCTCCTGCTTATGTAGCATGAGGCAGGACAGGAGACTTGTTGAATACATCTAGGTCTGCATCATCCAAAAGATCCAGCTGGTTCCTTAAAGAAGCATTGTGGTCCTGCCCCAGTTCTGTGTCTGCTGCCCCAACATGTGCATATCCATCCCATGGGTTTTGGGTTGTAGCCGTGTTGGTCTAAGGACATAAGAAGGCAAGCTTCTTTGAGTAGATGTGGTATCTTGTATTAGACCAACTGAATAGTAGTTGGAAAAAAAAGTTGTTAGCACACTTTTGGGTGCAATCACCCTTCTTCAGGTATAGGAAGTCTCTGCTGTTCTGAGACTTTGCACCCAAAAGTTTGCTAAGAACTTTTTTCCAATTACTCACTTGGTCTAATAAAAGATATCACATCTACCCAAAGAACTGTGCCTGCCTATATCCATTCTCTGTGAATGTATTCTCCCCCTTGAAGAGAGTATGACAAAAAAAAAAAAAAAAAAAAGAAAAAGAGCAAGCTGCACGGGACAGATTATAATCATGTCACTGAATGGATGGGGCTAACCTACCCTGGGGCAATAGAAGAGCCTCAATGGAAGCACAGACATGCTTATCAAGCCCTCCCTTCTTGGCACCAAATGTACTCTGAATACAATGCTCACACAGCCCCCATGCTTTGAGCTCAAGTGAAGAGTGCATTTGCCCTCCTCATTTCTGATCTAAGCTCTTTACCATGCTCCTTTTCTCTTATGCTGGCTGTTCTTGGGAAGACTATTAATATTATCATCATCTGAGGAGTTCCACATGGCTTCACAGCCTCTCCCACGAGTGCCTATGCAAACAGATTAGCTGTCGCTGGATTTCCCTCGGTACATGGAGAAGGAAATGTCACAGACCTTTTCCGTTTGCTTGAGAACAACCACAGTATGTTTTCTTGGCATTCCTCCTTTTCTCCAACTGCTCACAGAAATAACAAGAGCTTGCAATGAAATGTGCCTTCCTAGAGTTGGGCACGAAAGCTGGGGGCTGGGTCCCGAGGCTCTGTAAATCCATGCATATCCATTGAAGACTATGGATCCATACCAAGTCACACTAGAAGAGGATCCATTACTCAGAGGGACGGATCCTTCCTTCGCTGGCTTAGTTCAGTGTATAGGACTCTCCACCCTTTTACACAAGTTTCATGACAGATGGACTTGCACCGTTGTAAAATGAATGCAACCAAATGGTGATTCGGGATCGCTGCTGTCAATGAACATATTTTTCAATAACGTTAACATAAGTTAGGGGGTATCAGGATCCCAAACTTCCTGAGCATGACAAGAAAATGACTATCATCCAGCATATCTACTAGCTCCTTATATCCAACTCTAGCCAGCTTGGTATGTGAAAAATACTTCTTCCCAAGGTTTTAATACAGTGAGTTGCAAATAGTGCTGCTTCTATATATTAAAAGAGGGTGTCAGAAGAGATTTTTCAAACGCATGGCCTGTTGACATCAGCTTTCAAAGCACAGATGTTCAGAAAGATGATCTGGTTGTGGTTTGTTTCTTTACCATGTCATGAAACCTCAAGTGGTAATCTCAAGTACAGCTCAAATGACACACCATGGGTTCATGAGACCAGGTTACCTGCAGTGGTGAATTCAGAAACTATGGGATACCCAACCAGAAATGATTTACTAGACACAGTTCCTTCCGCTATATTATCACCAGATAATGCTGAATGGGATGGACATGGTGATAAAAGTAGGAACATTGATCCCTTTCTTTCCCTTTGATTGTTAAAGCTCTATAATAACTGTGATAGAAACATAAAGGTATTGCTTCCTTCATCCAGAACTGTCTTTTCTGTGTTCCTTCTTGTAAAAGTCTTGAGATTTACAAGGTCTCATATAGATTGTGGTTCATTTAAAATGGAAATTCTGCTTTATTTCACAACAGTGTCAATCCAGACACTTGTGTTGTTGTTATTCTCCTCCTCCTCCTCTTCTTTTTCTTCTTCTTCTTCTGATGTTACAGCAACAACACAGAAAGCACAGCTGAAATCTTTGGCTAGGAAGTATACAAATAGGTAATGAGAGAAGTCATGTCCTCTGAACTTCATGATCTAAATAGACAAAAATTAGAAGGTGGAAAAGGGACCAGCCAGAGAACAGCGAGGAGACACAGAAGGACAGAAAAGTGGGAAAATCAGGTTGAAACCCAAGATCTCCTGACTCCTAGCCCAGCTTAGACTAAGCTGTATGTTTTAATAAACCATGTCCTTTCCTCTCTCTACACCACATTTGATCATTTTGTTATGCATATTTGTGCTCATTTATTGTACTTTGTGAAATCTTTCATTGCACGCGGGTCTTCGAATAGCAGGCGTTGCAAGATGTACAGTCTAAGGCTGTGCGCCGCAGTCACAGGTGGTTGAACCAAAGGTAGTTCATCAATTCCTTGGAGCGTCTCACTCTGGTATGTAGGCGGTTGAGATATCACCACTTTTGACGTGGCTCGTCAGCCCCTGGTGGCAAGGACTCGGCAGCTGGAAAGCCCATTTTTTATTGCTGTCAGTTATATTTTTTGGCCTCTTGTTTCATATCTGTAGTTGTGTCTCCTTGGCCGTGGCATTGAGAGGTTGGCTACTGGTGTGGAAGCTCCTGCATGATGTCAGACATTTGTGCGCTGTGGGATGGTTGTACAGCGGTTGTCTCACATCTTCAGATCATCTCAATTACTCTATCCTGCTGGCCACTGCTCTTCTGATGTTAGGAGGGGTGATGCCGGCCAGCAGGCACACGCTGTTTAGGTTGGCAGGCTCCAGACATCTTGTGCTGCTGCATCGGCAGCTATCGTTCAAAATGGGGTCAAGGCACAAATCTCTCCCATACGGGGCATGCATACTTGGCAGAGAAGTTGAGAGCCAGAGCAGTCCAGGTACAAATTTAGGATCTGTGGAAGAATAATTGCAATTTTTGTTTTAATCCCATCTTGAAATCCAGGAGACTGGAGTTCTACCGTGGCTATAAATCATAGCCCCAAAGGATGACAGTTTTGAGGTTATTGTTATGTGAAAGTGCCTGGGTCCCTGGACAAGTCAGGGTCTTTGATGTCTGCACCATTTTCTTTATAATCCCCTTTTGATGGCCCTCTTAATACATATTAGCTTTACAGCTCCCTATAGACAGCTGCTGGATAAAACATTATTTGGCGATTTATTTGTCTGCAGCCCTTTATACTGTATTTTTCCCTCTTTTATGAGAAAAAGCTACAATAAACTCCCTTTTCTGGAGGTAGTTGTCTTGAATTGATAGACCCTAACAAAGCAGGCTACAGGTTTTCATATGTTTAGCTTGGGATCACCTATAATAAATTGACTGTTTTATTTGCTGTTTCTTTAATGCAGCTTCTGTGCTGCTCCCACAAGCTTTAATCTTTGTAAAGAGCACAAAGATATTTACTTTTTTTTTTTGCTTTGCTTCAGAGCGCATGGGGCGCGGGGGAGAGGATGGGATGGAAAACGGAAATGCAACTTTGAACAGCTGCTTCCAAGAGCAATGGTAAGAAGTCACATTCATTGCCTATAATCATCCTGCTTGTTATTGAGGTGATAGTAGCAACATTTATAGTTAAACATGCGTTGAAATTCACTTTGAGGCTAGAGACGAAGTTCAATCATTAAAGTCTAAAATGGAGGGTTTCTAAATCTGCTTCAAAGATCAACTACTGAAAAAATATAGTCAAATATTTCCCTGTCCCCTTGATTTTAATGGCAATAAACCAGGTGGCTGTATGGCTGCGAGACCTGGACACTCACTAGGGCACTGGAAAAGCAAGTTGAAACCTCTGAAAGGCAATGCTTCAGAAGACTTCAATGCATAACCTACACTGCACATAAAACAAATGAACCCGTGAGAGATCAAATCAGACAAGAACTCAGCAAATATGAACTCTTACTTAAAATCATAAGAAGAAGAAAGATGAAGTGGTTTGGACATGTAACAAGAAAGCCCGGTACCCTTGCCAACACCATCCTGTACGGTGCTGTGGACGGACGAAGAAGAAGTAGAAGACCTAGAACAAGCTGGACCACCAACATGAAGGACTGGATGGGTTTAAAATTGACTTATTGTACAAGGATTGCAAAAGCCTGGGAAGAATGGAGGAAAGGTATCGCTACATCAAAGATGCCCCAATAGTTGGTGTGGTCTGAGGATTGACTGACTGGCGGAAAAAAGGTGGTAATAGTAAGCATCATTTGTGAACAATTCTTTTGAAAAAAGAAAAAGTCCCTCATCAGACACATCAAAATACTTCCAGGTAATGATGGGGTTTTTTCCTTTCTGAGGAACACAAGTTGGGTTATGGGTGAGATCCAAGAAATGATGCCATTCTGCCCACTGCACATCCTCTACAGCCCGGCCTTCATTACATGTCTTGTGCATCCTAATGAGTCTCTAACAGGGGTGGGCAATTATTTGGGCCTACTGGCCACATAGAGAGTTTTGGGGAGCTGTTGCGGGCCAGGTCAGCACTCTCTCCCCCCATGCAACAACTCAGCAAACTTCCCTATGTGGGATAGGGGTGCAGGTGGGCAGGGAGCTGGCATGGGCAGGTGGCAGCTTCAGCAGGGGCAGGTCAGCCAGGGTCCCCCCACCATCAGCGCTGCCTCCGAGCCACTCTTCTGCCCCGAGGAAGGGCTGGAGCTGCCGCCCAGCTTCAGCATTGGCAGCCCAGGCATGGAGGCAGAAGCTGCAGCTGGGAAAAAGCGGGCAAAAGCTGCTTTCCCCTAGATACTACTGGGGCCCTTCTTGCCATGGCTGTCCGGAGCCTGCACTGGTCCCAATTTTGCCACCAGGTCCCAATTTTTCTCAGTGTCCAGCATCAGCTTCTGCTTGGCTGCCACTGCCGCTCATCGTGGGAAAGCAGTTCTCTCTTTGTCTCCCTCCTTCCTCCCCACCCAAACTGTCCCATGGCTACAGCACACCCCACAACATCCCAGCCATGTCTGCAGCTTACACTAGCTCCCTCCCCGCACACCAAAAGCAGCACCAGGTGGGTGCCAGCATCAGTTGTGGATGGGGGCCACCCACTCCCTCCTGGGGGTCA
>NW_005842052.1:1332244-1352487 GCF_000455745.1 Alligator sinensis
CTGCCTGGCTTTGCAGGTGTTGCTGCTGCAACCCCAGGCAGTCACCCTGATCCCCTGCGGGATCCTGCTGGCAGCATCCACAGCTGATGCTGGCGCCCGCCCAACGCTGCTTCCAGCATGCGGGACAGGAACTGGGAGCTGGATTAAGCTGCAGATGGGGCCGAGATATGCCCACCTGCCCAGCACAACACAACAGTTAGCTCCCCCCCGGGCTAAATCCCATGACTTTGCACCCACCCACCTATGGGCTGGATGCAATCAGTTGGTACGCTGGATTTGGCTTGCAGGCTGTATTTTGCTCACCCTTGCTTTCTAAGGTACATACGTACCCTGTCTTCTGCCATACATTTTGTGGGCCAAGTGCCAAAGGACACTTATGTTCATTGCTACTGAAGCAGTGAATTATCTTGTAATTTCTGGTTTTGAATAAGACAGCATGGAAATGCTGATGATTACAAGTAGTTAGTAGAGATGGTTGTGAACTCAACAGGCATCCGGACATATTGAAAAGATTAGCCAGACGGGAAGGTGTCTGGGCTCGACGACTGTCCTTTACCAGTGCTTGATGGAGAATTAGAGGAGTGAGGGTTTTCTGTGGTTTGAACTGTGCTTAGAACAAGAGAGGGAAGAGTTTGGTTGATGAAGACCTCTGCATTTCATAGCCTGGCTACAGGTCCTTTTACTTTCACTGTGCCCTGAGCAGCCTTTTATCTCCATTCACCCAGAGTCCCCAACAACCCATGTACAGGGTTGCTCTGATCTATCACAGACATTATCTTATCAGTTCCCCTATTGTCTTCAGTCACAGCTGTCTGCAAGACGGATGCAAGCTTTTTTTTTTTCCCAACCTCAGTTAGTGAGCACATCTTTAGGAGTGTCAGCAAAAGTGCATTCAACTTTGTACATCCTCAGTAAAATCAGCACAGGACTTCCCTGCCCTACTATAATGGAAGATTTGTGCCTTCTCACTGAAATGTGGCTTTCCCCAGTGTTTCTTTTGCTTGCATTTAGTGTGTGAGATCATGGGAGGAGTTTGTCGTGACAACTACTACAGGAAAATACTGTAGTAAAAAGCTTACAGAGACAAATTAATAGATCTTTAGAGGCAGCTTTACTTATTAACTATTCATAGATTTCATAGATTCCATAGACATTAGGGCTGGAAGGGACCTCGGAAGATCATCGAGTCCAGCCCCCCGCCCAAAGGGCAGGAAGTCAGCTGGGGTCATAGGATCCCAGCAAGATGAGCATCCAGTTTGCTCTTGAAGGTGTTCAATGAAGGCGCTTGAACCATCTCCGGTGGCAGGCTGTTCCAGACCTTGGGGGCTCGGACAGTAAAGAAGTTCTTCCTTATGTCCAGCCTGAAACGATCTTGAAGTAGTTTGTGACCATTCGACCTAGTCGTCATCCCTTGGGGCGCTCTGGTGAACAAACGTTCCCCCAGATACTGGTGGTCACCCCTGATAAACTTGTAGGTGGCCATCAGTTCACCCCTGAGCCTGCGCTTTTTCAGGCTAAAGAGCCCCAGGGCTCTCAGCCTGTCATCGTAGGGTCTACTTCCCTGACCTCTGATCATGTGCGTGGCTCTTCTCTGGACTCTCTCAAGCTTCTCCACATCCTTTTTGAATTGTGGAGCCCAAAACTGGACGCAGTACTCCAGCTGCGGCCTCACTAAGGCCGAGTACAGGGGGAGAATGACGTCCCGGGATTTGCTTGAGAAGCATCTATGGATGCAAGCCAGCGTTTTGGTCGCTTTACTAGCCGCAGCATCGCATTGCAGGCTCATGTTCATCTTGTGGTCAATGATGACCCCCAAGTCTCTTTCTTCCATAGTGCTAGCCAACATAGCACTGCCGAGCCTATAAGGATGCTGCGGGTTTTTTTTCCCAAGGTGGAGAACCTTGCATTTATCGGCGTTGAACACCATCAGATTCTCGTCCGCTATGTAGCCTACCAAAGCACAGGAAATGCAGCTCTGCAGTGAGGGACCTCCAGGCACATAAAAAGTCACTGGTATGGTAAGATGGGAAGGAAAAAATAGCCAGACTGAGAGACATAGTGATTATTTCAATACATGGGTGTTGGTTGTAGCCGTGTTGGTCTAAGGGCATAGGCAGACAAGGTTATTTGGGTGAATCTGATATCTTTTTATTAAACCAACTTAAATAGTTGGGGGGAAAAAATTTGAGGAAGCAAAAAATGTCAATACATCTAATTTATTCCAATACATCTAATGTATTTCAATACATCTAGTTGAGAAGAAGTGATAAGTAATCAAAATCGGTGTGAAGCATCGGTACGGCTTACATCTCACACCATTTGCTCTCCCCTTACCTTGGGATCCTGTTGCCCATAGTTAACCCAGCTGCAGCCTCACCGTGGCTGCTTTCTCATAAGACTCAAAATGGATCATTAGTATTTTATGAATTTTAAAATATTTTCTAAATATCTCTTTTGTATATTTTGCGAAGGAAAAAGCAAAATAAAATGCATTTTTTTTTTCCAAACTTTTTTTTTTCCAGAAAAGAAGTAAAGACCTTCAGGTTTCCAAAAATTCAAAATGGATCTACAATTTTTGATCAAGTTCTGATCCATATTGAATACTCTGTCGAAACAAAGACTTTCATTAAAGAGTTCACCCAGACTTGCAGCATGGCTGAATTTGGACCAGCATTTCCTTCTTTTTCGCCTGATGTTTCCTTTTCCCCCCATGCTGATCCTACTCAGCTTCTGAAGCAGACCTCCTTTTTCACTGTTTGCCAGGAGACTCCCCGCTTATCCTTCAAATCTCTTCTGCAAACTTATTTATTTCTGCTACCTTCTCACTGGTACTTGTCTCCACTCACAGTCTGTTGCCCAATGGTTTTAGGTATGTGTGATAGAAAATCAGTTTTCTGTGGGGGAGGGAAATCCCTTGTTTAATCTCATGTTATTCTCTGCTTTTTTAACAAGGGGAGTCCATTATCGATAATGATAGCGGAGATTGAAAAAGATTAGTAATGTTTAGCATAGAGAGGAAAAGAAAAAAGGGAAGAAATGACAGTGGTCAAAATGATATGAGTAAAGTAAATCAGAGTTTCTTATCCTCTTTCATTACAGAAGAACAAAGGGATTGTTTTTAAAAAACCTTGAGGAAAATATTGCAATTTATGCAATGCACCGTTCATCTTTGGTACTCCTGGCTGCAAGACATTGAGGCCAAGAGCTGGGTAGAAGGAAAAAGCGGCATTTGCATCAATATTAAAAATACCCATTGTTAAACTGCATGAATAGAAGGTCATGCTTCAGGACACCCGCGTAGAGTGATTAGGAAGTAACTTTTTGTTGGCAGCTCATTCCGTTATTGCCTTGGGTTTCTCAAACCTTTCTCCAATGCATCTGGTACTGGCCACTCTTGGGGACTGAATATGACCCACTGGCCATATCAGGTATGGGAATCCCTGTGTCCTTTTTTTTTAAAACACATTTGAATCTTTTTTCTTCATTGTATTAGCTTTGGTGAAATTCTCAGTTGCTTGCATGGAATAGCTGGTACAAAATTTGTGACGTGTACAAAGAGATGCCAATATTGCCGGGGCTACATGGATGGGTCAGAAGATGGTATTCAGCTCTGCTTCCCAGGCACAGCTCAAGCCACCCCATGCATGGCTTAGCACTATCCTTCTTGGATGGCTTTTCTGTGGCTAAGTTGAAAGGAACCGTCAGGCCAGTTTGTACTGGCAAGTATCCACATTGTGACTTTTGAGCCTTGGATCATGATCCTAGAGAGATGCAAACTGATGACAAGAGCACACAGCCACCCACCGCTTCCCATACTGCTAATTGGGATGGTTGGATCCTACCTAGGTCCTGACTACATGGGTACATAGGATGTCAAAGAAACCCTCTGCCATGAAATAGGTTGGGAACCATAGGCTTGTATCACTGAAACCACCAGAAACCTTGGTGCCAGCTGGCACCTTCACTGAAAAGAGGTTGCATGTGGTCTTCAGAGTGACTTCCCTGTTTTATGCACTAGAAGTGGTTTCCAGTGGGAGACCAGTGACAATACAGTGTAAGGCAACCTCTCCTCCTTCCCGTGCCTGTTCAGGGGTTATAGGACACCACTTTCAAAACTGATTAATCCGGTACATTTTACAAGCATTAAAAGAAAAATCAAAGAACAAAAAAATGCATAATTCATGCTCTCGTTCTGCTATGGAGGAACTGGTACATGATATTGTTAATATTTCAGATAAGGATCGGAGATGAAAGAGAACAGGGGTCTGAGAGATGCTTAGCTTCCTTCACATGCTGCTCCTGGCTGAGACAGAGGCATGTGACCTCAATAGTTTGTTGCTGTTGCTTTGCTAGCTGGTCAGCCTACCAATGGGTGATGTGCAATGGGGCATTAGCTTTTGAATTTGCATTAGCGCACCGGCCAGAGATTGCTCACAAAATACCTCTCTTGTAAAATCTCAAACCTTTCTTCTGCTCTCAAATACATCAAGGCTATTTCATGGAACAAAAAATACCACCGTACATTTTATGGAACAAAAGGACCAGAAGCAAGTCTAATAATACAGCAGTCAGTCACAAGTGAGGGCAAAAGCAACATCTATTCAGATTAAAGTACACCACTGTTGCCTGCTCTTGCAATGTTATCACGGATTTCACCACTTTTTGCACAGGTATGAAAAACACGGTTCCTAGAAACAAGAAGCTGCAAGAGCATCTGAGTTTTCATTTTAAAGGATGCAAGTTTCTAACCCTCATGGCTGCAGAACAAAAGCTTGAAAACCTGAAGGGAGTGTGACCAAAGGGCTCAAGAACAAGAGGAGACATTTTTAAAAGAATTATAAGGTTCGATCAGAGTTTCATGATTTTTAAACTTAATTTCATGATCTTGGAGGAGATCAATTTAGGATTTTTGGGTGTCTGCAGGTGGAAATCATGTCTCTTCCATCACCAGGGTAGGGGCAGATGTGGAGGGAGTGCAGTCACACCCCCTCCCATTTAGACCACAGCATGGGACTTTTTGTGGGCTCCTAAAGCAGGTAAGAATCCTTCCTCTACTTTCCCTTCCAAGTTCAGCAGCCCATCTAACTCCCCTCCCATTTCTCTCTTCCCCTGTCCACCATTGGCACTGCCCCTGGCAACTTCGGGGACATGAAGAGCTCCAGAGATGCTCCTGTCCTGCTTCTGCCAAGCTGCGTGGGGAGCTGAACTGACTCCCCTGGGGACAGCAGCAGCAGATGAGGGTTTCTTCTTCCTTCCCAGTCCCCCCAGTATTCCCCACCAGTTTGGCAGCAGGCTTAAGGAAGGGGAACCTACCCACTGCTGTCCCTAGCTGGGCTCAACTCCCCATGCAGTTTGGCTGGAGCAGGGCAGGAGCAGCTCTGGGGCATCTCGTGCTCCTGGGGCAGCTAGAGACAGCAGGGAGAGAGGCCGTGGGAGGCAGAAGCATGGGGAGGTGAAAGAGGAGATGTGCCATGAGCATGGAAAGAAAGGAAGAGGGTGCCGAGAAGGGGAAGGAAGCATTCTTACCGGATTTGGGGACTTAACAAAATCGCTGGCTGCTCCCACAGCAAGGTGTGCCTGCCCCAGTGTGTGAGGGTGACGTTGGGAGTGGAGGATACATAGCATCTGAGCTTTCAACCTCCTAAAGGAGGAAAAGGTGAGAGAAGCAAAACCCAGATAGTATGATGGCAAGAACAGCAGATTATAGGGTGAGACTGTCACTTGCCCCTCTGCCCAGGCTAGCCAAGGGACAAGCAGTAGCATGCAGAGAAGAGCATCCTCACGGGGACCAGCAGGATCCATAGTGTTCAGGCCAGTGCATATAGAGATAGCTGTTATAATTTTGAGATGTTCTCTGCTGTAGAAAGCTGAAGAAGTTAGGATTTGAGATATGGTCCCTCAGTTAGAGAGCGATTGGTTTGTTAGAGACAAAGGGCCTGCAGAGGCTTGCCTAGTGCTCTGCAGTAAAAGTTGTTGTTTAGGTCTTCTCATGTATGCATACCTGAACCCAATGAACAGTACAGCACGTAGGTCCTCCCTCTCAAGTTACTAACCATTGCAGCTGAGGTGATGTGGAAGAACCAGGAGTGATTTTCTTCCTTTTAGAAACAAAAAGGCAATTAGGGAACTAATTGTGACTAACTGGGCACATCTACACGCGCCGATTTCAGGCACATTAGCCATCTTAAAGGTACATTTACATGTGTGCGCCTTTAATGCGCCTTAAAAGTGGTGATTTTAGGCATGAATAGCTAAAGCGCCTTAACACACGTGTAGATGTGCTAAGGTGAATTAACACTGTGTACGCTGACTGATTCAATCCCAAGTTGGTCCGAACACCACATTAATGCATCTCAGTGTGCACATGTGTAGACATGCACCTAAACTTGCCTTAATGCACATTAGGCAAATGCACATTAAGTTTAGGCATGAATAAGCATGTGTAGACAGTCCCATTGAGCTTCAGGCTAGTTCCTAGCCTGGCCCTCAGCAGTATAATTACCCGTTGCCACAGTGGGGAAGATTGTTAAGAGAGAGCACTTCCTTGTCATTGTCTGCCAGGTGAGAGTAGTTGAGGTCTTTCTCTTCCCCACCCCACCCCATGTAATTTATAGCACATACTCAGTTTTGAGGGCAAGAAAACTCCTCAAAAGCTGGACTAGCCCAGGTGTCTCATATATGGAATAATACACTGTATGCACATTATT
Organism: Alligator sinensis; assembly: GCF_000455745.1. Lineage (NCBI taxonomy): Eukaryota > Metazoa > Chordata > Crocodylia > Alligatoridae > Alligator > Alligator sinensis. Next base: position 1,338,952 of record NW_005842052.1, read on the forward strand.
AGATTTTCGCTCTCTCCTTGCAATGATCAGCTTCCCCTCTTGGTTACACTCCTGCCAATCAAGAATAACTCTAATACAACTGGCAGAGTTATTGCAGATTTATCCCAGTGTAGCTGGGGGCAGACTATGGCTCATTACTCTTTACTTAAATGAAAAACACCATGAATAATTACAGTGCTGAGTTAATAATAATAGACAGTGCATACCTAGCACTGCTTTGTGTACTTAAAATATGGTACATATATATAAACCTGCTCTGAATCCCTGTAAATATAATACAATCCACAGGATTGGATTCCAGCCCCCAGACCTCAGCATTTCAGATCCCTTTTGGACAACCCTATGGGAAAATGAAAGATTTCTCTGAGGATTTCAATTATTGGTCAGATTTTCTGGGCTTGCCAGATGCAGATGATGCAGCCATAACGTTTCAAAGACAAAACTTGTAATTAAACTGACCAAAATGCTTTTCTTGTCTTAAAGATTTGACAAGGAAAAGTTCAGGGAGCTAAGATTCAGGTTTCTTTTTGGTTTTCCTTTTTGTCACTGGTCTCCCAATGACACCCACAGATCTATGTCCCAGCTTTTATTAAGTGCCTGTGTACACAATTTATACAGATATGCTAAATAAGAATCAAAGAGCCAGGCAGGAGTTCCTCCATTCATCTGTTTGACAGCAACAAAGGAGATAGAAGGAGATTGTGGGCAATGGACATTTTAACGACAGAGTACAATCTCCATAACAAATCTTAAAACTATACCATAAGTATGCAAAGGAGGCCATTCAAACTTGAATAATCAGAGATTTCTTTTAAAGGGGGAAACTGTTATCTAAATGTTCTCCCCTACCTCCCAGGTAGACTGTCTGACTTTTATAAAGAATGATCTTTGGGTTTCCCTATCTAACTCCACATATAGATAAGAAAGGTGCCTACCTTTACTAATTTTCTTCCTGAATTTGATGTTCTTAGACATCTAACATCTTGTTGGAGCAAACACAGGTCTGATCATACCAGATGTTTTGCATCCAAAATCCATCGCATCCAAAGTCCCTCTTCATAAGCAAAGCAATATTTTTGCTTTGCCTGTCAATCCCAAGTGGAATCCTTTAGACCATACATGAAGCAGCATGCATGGTTTTTGTGCCCATTGCTGCAAAAGGAGCTGGGAATATCCTTTATCCCCATTAATCTCTGAAAAACCTGAAAATGTTTGCAGTTCTGCATCCAAAAGAGGCCAGGAGCACCCCATATGCCCTGGGGGCAGAAGTATCATGTGGTAATGACAAATAATGGTGGGGTGTTTACCTGAAATTCATTTTTTCTGCCATTTATATGCCACCCTTCCCCGACAAAGTCTCGAGGTGGCTTACAATAAGAGAAACAACAACTTTAAAGACCAAACGGCATAAATAAAACAAAATAAAGCACAGATCCAGCAAATGATGTCTTGGTCTAGCTATGGTTGCTAAATGCCTGTCCAAATAGAAAGGTCTTGCAGTATTTCCAAAAGATGTCCAGGCTCAGGCTCTGGTAGGCCTAAAGTGGGAGGGAGCTTCAGAGCTGAGGAGCAATTGCCAAGAGCAAGCTCCGGCGTGCTTTTACCAAGTGCACTTGGTGTACTGATGGTACTTGAAGGAGGTTGCTCTTGGTCAATCTTAAGGATCACAATGGGGCAATAAGAGCAAGGGCAGTCCCTTAGGTAGCTAGGGCCCAGAATATTTAGGGGCTAATAGATCAAAAAGACATTCCCAGTCATGGATACCACCTGAAGACTGACGTTCAGCAGACCATCCAGGAGCACCAGAAGGCTGCAAAACTGAATTACAAGGACAGCCTGCACCCAATCCGTGATAGGTGTCCCAGTCCTGTGATCCCAAGTCATGTGGTCCCCCTGCCACCATTGTCATCTCTGTCTTGTCAGGATTCAGTTTCATTTGGTTCACCTGCAGCCAGGCACTGGGAAAGGACTGAGACTTCGGGTTCAGAAAAGGAGAGGTAGAACTGGAGGTCATGAGCAGACTGGTAGTATCTCACCCCAAGTCTCTGCACAGTCTCACCTAGTAGTCTCATATATATATTGAACAGGAGGGATGATGAGATAAAGTCCTGGGAGACACTACAGGAAAGGACCCAAGGGAATGGCAAGCATTCAGCTATCACCACCCTCTGGGCCTCCCTTTTACAAGTCAGGGTGGGCATGGGTCCAGTTCACAGCGAGTTGCCCTCAACCCTCCAAGCACATCCTCTGTGTCAGTGGGTGACAGCCATTTAAAACAATCCAGGACAAGACTGGGCCTCCTCAACCCCAAAATTTGACTCTGCAGTAAAACTAATAGTCCCCAAGCTGTGCTAGATATGGGCAATTTTTATCTACAAAGTACGAGGAAAATTCATCATAGCAGACTGAGACAGACTCAGTATCTGAGCAGAGACAAAGTGAATTAACCGGGTCATTCACCACCTAGAACAGTTCTGCTGGACAACATTTTGCAGATGCATTGGTGAATAAAGATTATTTTTTTTATGCTGCCACTGCCATACCACAGACAGGTCTAGGCTGTAATAGGTTGGCTCCAACGTGGGTCAAAAGACACCAGCTCTTCAGCCACCTATTCTCTTGCTTCAGTTGTCTCAGTTCTCCAGTGCACCGGGGGCATATGAAAAAGGAGCTTTGTTAGGGCTACATTAAAATACAAGAGATTAAAGAGGCAGAAAGAGAGAGAGAGAGTACAACTTCCCTTTTACTCATAACTCCTTTCCAATCCACAGCTCCCACTCCCATCAGCTGGTGTGGTGAGCGCTAGTCCTGTACCAAACGGAAGTGTTCTGCTTCGACCAGCGTTTCAATGGAACAGTGTTTCGTTTTGACTTTTGTTTCGAGTCGAAACGGCTGTTCCGTTCCATTCCATCGAAATGTTTCGCCGTTTCGACCATGTTTCGCCGTTTCACCCATAGGATATAATGGGGAAGTTTGAAACAGGCTATAACATTGTCATTTCTGGCCTGATTTGGATGAAACTTGCATAAGTTTGAGGATGTCCTAAGAGCATGAAGTATACCAATTTTCAATAAGCTAGGTGCAGGGGGTGGGAGAAACCGTACTCCAAAATCTTGGAAGCAAAACTCATGTCACATGTATGTATTAAGCCACAGTGAGGTAAAAACTGCAGGGGTGGTGACTGTTGCTGAGGCCATGAAGTCTGCTGAGTTTCAAGGAGATTGGTGCTGGGGTTTGGGGGGAACTGCACCTCAAGCTGTGGACAAGCAAAACTTGTGCCATGGGTGACCCTGTGTGTGTTAAGGCGCAGTGGGGTGACAGCTGCAGGGATGGTGGCCCCTGCTGTGGCCATGTAGCCTGCCAGCTGTCTGGGAAATCGGTACAGGGGGGTTCAGGGGCCCTGCACCTCTAGCTGCTGACAGGCAAAGCTCATGACACGGATGCTTGTGCAACCGCACCTTGTGTGTGTCAAGGGGCAGTGGGGTGACAGCTGCAGGGATGGTGGCCCCTGCTGTGGCCATGTAGCCTGCCAGCTGTCTGGGAAATCGGTACAGGGGGGTTCAGGGGCCCTGCACCTCTAGCTGCTGACAGGCAAAGCTCATGACACGGATGCTTGTGCAACCGCTGCCTCCCATCAGGCAGCAGGACTGAAGATCCCCCATCACTTGCCACCACAGACCTGGGAGTTATAATAGACCATAGTATGAACATGAGCCGGCAGTGCAATGCTGTAGCCAGCAGGGCCAACAATACGCTGGCATGCATCCATTGATGCATCTCCAGCAAAACCATTGCAATGAAGTGATTCTCCTGCACTGCTCACCTCTTCTCAGCACTGGTGAGACCGCAGCTGGAGGACTGCGTCCAGTTCTGGGCTCTGCACCTTAACAAGGATGTGGTAAAGCTGGAGAGAGTCCAGAGAAGGGCCTCCCATATGATCAGAGACTTGCACGACAAGCCATATGAGGAAAAGCTGAGGGACCTGGGACTCTTCAGCCTGAAAAAGAGAAAGTTGAGAGGGGACTTGGTAGCAGATTACCACTACATCACAAGTGTGCATCTAGGGCTCGGTGACCAACTGTTCACCAGGGCACCCTTGGGAAAACTAAGAGTAATGGTCACAGTCTGGGCACCCTAGCTGTGAAGTAATTTTTCCTAATATTGAGCCTGAAACGAGCCTGAAATGATCTTCCAGGAGTTTGTGACCATGTAGTATGGCATCATCATTTTAAGATTAAGAAAGCCATTTTTACCCAAAAAGGCTTTTTTTTAAGGGACTTATTGGTCTTGGCAGTGGAAAGAATGATGAAGCCATCTGTTAATCTTTGTCTCCAATATAAATAAAAGGTGAGGAAGAATGAAGCAATACAAGCTTTTAAAATCCATAAGAATCGGATAGGGCCCTTCATTTGTGTACATCTCAATTCTCCGCGCATAAAAAACGGGGTTTAATATCTTGGATTTTCAGGAGGTAAGGGCACGTTTAACAAAAGTCCTGCTATCATATTTGTGTGACCCCTATGAGGATTTCATTAGCATGGGAATGCTAACGAATATAATGATACTACAGGTTGGTATAGGTTTGGTTATTCCTTTGTCATCTATTTTTGCATGAGTGCAAGGACAAAAAATGTAAAACCCTGAACTGCATGATAAAATGCGAACTGATATAATAGATTAAATAGCAAATTTTAATTACTATTATTGTGAGATTACAGGGTGATTTGTGACTTCTAATTATAAAATGGATGAATGATCGTGTTAGGGCAACCCCTGAAGACTAAACAGCGACAGGCTTTGCTGCATCCTGCTGCTGAGCAGGTATTGGGAAGTGATGATCTATCAGTCAGAAGTAATGTTCTGCTCACAGTGATCACAGGCTTGGGAAATCCAATGTATTGATTTAATCGACTGGCTCATTTTATCACCGTTTTCTTGATAATTATTGCTCTTTGTTACAAAATGCACTGTCAGAGCCTGATCCGAAGTCTGTTGTATGCTAATTTTAAAGGATCTGGCAGCCCCGAATCGTTAAAGTATACTTAACCTCCTGCTTATGGTTATATTGCTGTGAAGATGGTGTCAAAACCCCACTATATGTTCCAATTCAGCAAACCCCTTTCAAGCTTAACTATGTCTCTTTGCATTTTGTTGACTAGGGATGGCCTTGCGCACACACACACACACACACACACACACACACACACACACTCTTAAAAACTCCATTGGTTGGAGGCCTCTCTGTAGTTTCTTATGCCATCCTGGATTAAATATTAAGGCTTTATTAGCTAATGCTGAAGAAGCACAGATCAAATAGAAATCTGAGAGAGGGTTCACCAGATTATTGGCGACTATGGGACGAACACAACAAAAACACTTTCCCCAAGGCTTGAGCTGGGATGTTTTAAAGTGAGAGGGTATGGCCTCATGTCATTTTAAGGAGATAAGGATGTCTCATCTGGGAACTCCCTGACCTTCGATTGCTTTGTCTGGAGAAACGAATTAAAAAATTGGATCTGAAACCTCAGCCAGGAATCGCTCTCTTCCTTTAAGACAGAAAGTCAGCACATCAGTAAAATTCAGCTTCAAGCGGGGAGGTAGGAGCCTGTGTTTGCATGTATAAAGATTAAATATTATTCCAATTAAGAATCAATCAGGTAATAGATGCCAGCCTGTTACCTTCAAGTCCCAAACTGCATCAAAATCAAAGCGATCGTTAATTATAAGGGAATTCCAGTAAAGCAGTTACATACCTATCGATTGCTGCTCTGTGGTTATGCATCCTCTGGCAGGAATAATAACGTTGCTTCCCTGCAGGCTAAAGGGATTGAGGGGAAGAGTCTAGCTTTCGGGAGTCAGGTGGACTTCAGGCCCTACGTGGTGTGGCTAAGCCGTTTCCTTTTCCCCTGCCCAATTATCTGTGCTCAAAGGTAACCCGAAAAGCAAGGATCCATTACAGTGAGGACAGCTGATAGAAATCATTGTTTTGGTGTCAGACGCCCAATCTAGCGTGCTCAAGGCAAAAGGTGCCCTCTTTGCCATAAGCAGAGGCGTTCAGACCTCTTTTGTATTAGTGATGGACATCTCATTATATGTTGGGGGTGCTCTCTAATGATTATCCGTGCCTGGGTCTGTCACTAGTGGTGTGTTCTGTGCCAGAAAAGGGAATGGATATTTTGTCCTGTAGAGCTTGCTCGCGTATTCATAGGGAAAACGGTGCCCTAGGCGAACTTGTATTTCACCCCCACCTTCCTTCGACCAGCGGCGCTGCCGGAGGCAGAAACCGAGGCAGACGGGCAAGGGCTCAAGGTGCTGTCCAGCAAGGAGGTGGAGGGGCATGAAGCAGATGCCACCCCATCCACACATGCCCAGCCCGGAGGGGAGCGTTGCTGTGAGTGCAGGTTGCTTACACACGAGTGTGCATGGGTGCATGACCACAGCGCCCTGGGCAGTTGCCCACATCACCTCCCACTAAAGGCCGGCTCTGCATATGTTGGAGCTATTCGGCTCTAGGATGAGCAAGGAAAACTCTTTCTAATCATTAACAGCTTACACTGAAGGGAGACCCTGCCAGATGGGGTTGCCTTCACGGCTCACTTCGGGAGGCGCTGAAACCTGCTTGAACCCGAGAGGTGGAAATAAATGCAGAGACCAAAATGTGCAGAGGAGGGGTGGAAATAAATGCAAAATGAGACCAAAATGTGCAGAGAAGGATCTGGGCTTTGTTAGCAAAGCAAGGCCATTTTTTTTCTGTTCTCTTCTTGTCATTGAAGAGGAAAGCCTGTCTCACTCAGCCGGTATGTGAGGTATGTGATTAGTTGAGACTAAGCACGCACACAGGCTGTTCATTGTGTAAACCCCCCACTGCTTTTTCCTCTCTCTCTAATGCTTTGCTTCAACTGTTAAATCAACATACTCCATTCCTAAGAAGTCCGCTGGTCCCTATCACAGGATGGATGTTTCTTCAGGGGGGAAAACCCTCTTGGGACAGTGTCAGGAGTCGAAAACCCTGTTGGGACAGTGTCATGCAGTCCTACTCTCGAACGGATGAATCGTGAAGTACTGCTGCAAGAGAGGCAAGGCCAGGAGGACAAATACCAAAGGCAGCTGCAATCAGAGATACCGGAAAGGGGGCAAAGATGCAGCTAGTGCCATGACCCTGACACTACTAGTGCTGATTAATTAATTCCTCCCTCTCCATTTCAAACGAACGTGCGAACTTCCAGTAGTTTCTGTTCTCGGCATACTAGATTCAGAAACATAGCCATCTGGTGGCCACATTGCAGATATGCAATTACTACCACCGACTGTGTTTCTTTAAGGAAGATAAAAGACATCTTTTGTCTTCTTTTTAATCTAGAATATGTATCTGACACAATGCAAAACGATTGTTCAAAGGCATAGTTCATCATAACTTGTTTTAAACCAAAGTTTATCCCTGGGTTCTGCTGGGACACACTGGCCTAGATCCTTGCCTGGTATAAATCAGTGTAGCTCTGCTGAAATCAATGCAGCTACATCGATATACACCAGCTGAGGGAATCATTAGAGCGATGCCAATTTGGACCAGCTGAGGAGATACTCGGCTGTGCTACATATTTTGGCTTAGTTCCCTGCTCCCAAACATGCTGAAGTTTAAAGGAGAATATTGCTGCTTTTAAGGCTACATAGATATCCACCGTTCAGGTTTCCTCACTTGTGGCTGGTAGCTTTACAACACTGATTTGTGACTATATTTGGCAATGTTGCATTACAACTTTTTTTTTTTTCTATATCAAATTTGGAGGAACATAGGAACATACAACGGGAAAGGATTTCCTTGACCATCAAGTCCAGTCTGCTGCTGACACTGGGTGCATCTACACATTCATTTATGTACCGGAGATGCTGCACATTTAGTGTAGTACTTCCTTAATGAAGCACTAGCTGAATGCACAGTGACAACATTTATTGCGCAATAGCACTGGTGCATGGGTTTGGGGGGGTTTTGTGATGCTTACTGCACAATAGCCTAATAACACTATGCAGTAGGCTATTAGCACAGACTTTGACCTGAACGCTACTGCACACTGTTATTAAGCTACCGCGCGGTAAGCATCTCATGTAGACGCGCCCACTGTCATGTCAACATTTTCAAAGACATGTCAAGCTCTATTTTGGAAGCAGGTAGCTTTTTTGCCCTTCCTGTCTGAATGGGAAGACTGTTTCATAATCAGGGAAAAGAGGTAGGGACTTTCTTTAAATTTCTGGCTGAAGTTGATTCCTGGCCACTTTCTACTCACTTTGTGTGGGGCCGAAAGCTGGACTCTGCAATGAGAGTTATAGTTGCCAATGCACCTTGGGTGGCTAGTCTCCAGATGTGATCCAGACAGTCCCCACTTGAAATTCATAGATTCATAGATGTTAGGGTCAGAAGGGACCTCAATAGATCATCGAGTCCGACCCCCTGCATAGGCAGGAAAGAGGGCTGGGTTTAGATGACCCCAGCAAATAGCAGGGTCAGCAGAAATAGCAGGGTCCAGCATGCCCTAAAGTGTCTGGCTGGTGTGAAATCTTGGGAAGACATTGGGATCAGTCTGGTGCACAAGGAGATACCGGTCCCTCCTTCCAGCCAGAAGAAGAGTGGGGTGCACTGAAGGAAGCGATCCCATGAAAGCCACCAAGGCAGCAAGACTAAGCATGAGGATATCCTATTGTTGTTCAGCTTAAATAGTGCTTCTCCCTCCCTCATCCTCTTCTGATTTTTATAGATGAAGAACCTGTAACTGTATTGAAGTATCCTTGACTTCTCTCTTGTCAGTTCTTGCTTTCTGTCCCCCCAGCCCTCCTTTTCTTTTCATCTCGGAGCCAAGGCTTTCTTTTCTGATCAGTCTCTTGTTATACCCCTTTTCTTTTGGGGCTTGCTACCTTTTCTTAACATTGTTCTCAAGGTATTCATTCTTCCACGTGAATCTAGAGCCTCTCTCTCCATGGTCTGTTTTTCTCTTAACTTTCTCCCCTCCCCAACCCTTGCTTTCAAATACAGGAACCTAAGAGTTTCAGCATCTTTGACAGGAAGAAATTCTAGCCCCCGCCACCCCACACTCCCTTACCCCCATAGAAACCCAGACATTTATTGATTGATGAAACCATCCGGATAATGCAGAGGGCAATAAACAGAGACAAACAAACCAAAAAAATAAAAAACAAACCCAAAACAGTGAATCAATGATTTTCTAGGAAATTAAAGATTCAAACATTAACAGTGAGAGGGGGAAAAAAAAAAGCTAATACATTTTCCAGGACACACTTCCGCTCTGACCTTCAGATCTAAGATAAACCGTTGTGGGGAGGTTGGGATTTCTGTTCAATGGATGTCTTACTGGTGCTAAAATGCTTTGAGATAATTCAAGGAAAAGTTATGATTATAATTGATTTGCATTGTGGTAGTATCTACGATCCCTAGTCAAAGACCAGGATATCACTGTGAGAAATGCTGTTCAGTGCTTCCAAAATTAGCCCCCACACCAAACAACTGATCAAAGCTCAAAAGACCACGACTATTTGCAAGGATGATCAGCAAAATAAAAATAAATGAACAAGCAGCTGCCTCTGCATCCAAATTAGAAGTTTTAAATGCATTTTTTCTCAGAATCTCCATCCTTGCATTGTTTCAGCCAGATCTGAGGATTATAATGTGGGCATTAAAAGATGCCTAGCTCCTCCAAAAAAGGTCTAGAGAGAATAGAAACCCATAATAAGGTTGGGACCCTGGAAAGGTGTTGGAGACAAGAAATCACAGACATACTGGGAGCTTGAAATTGGAAAGGAAAAGGAGAAAGGAACTGGTCTGATCGGAATATGAACACACTCTTGGAGTTGGGTTAGGGGATGGGCATGTATGTTCCTTGTCCCGTCCCTTGTTGGCCAGGCTTAATTACAAAATAGCCCTGATAAGAGGTGCAACGTGCAATGTTATTCTTTATAGCATGTTTGTTTGGCGTGTAAGAGAGCATGCAGAGGTCCAAGCCAAGGACCAGGGCTCCACGTTGCTAGGTATAGCAAACAAGGCATAAAGATGGCTCCGATTTGAAATGATTAACAGCCTCACCATAAGGCAAGAGACTACAGATTGATACAGACTGATGGTGGGAGGCAGCATATGGAATATGCTCAGTAAGTAGGCCTGGTTTAAATTGCAATCTTGTGCTTTTTTGTGAAAATCACAAAATGAAGCGATTTTCACAAAAATAATCAAATAATAATTTGTAATAATTTTATTACAAATAAAAATAATTGTAGTTTGCAATGAAATGCCACAATATGGCCACCTGCAAGGGAACTCCCCAGCCAGCGGCTATATTGTGGCATTTTGTTGCAACAGGATGGCTGCTGCAATGTGGGGAAAGCATTGCCTTGCAGCTTGCAGTTGTCCCCCCCCTGCCCTGCTGTTCCTGCCTCTTGCAGCAAGATGGTAGGGGTTGGGGCAGGGGCTTTCCAGCAACAATCAGAGTCCTTGGGAGCAAGGTCTCTGCTGCTGCAATGAAACCTGCCTCTAAACCTGCCCTTTCAGTCAAACAGGGGGTTTGGGGGGTGCCACGATCTGGGTGCAAAAATGGCAGTCCGCACCATAGTCAGGCCATGATGTTAGTGAGCTGGGCCCACAATTGAAACCACGCCATATCAATACAGCTAAAAATCCAGTGCTAAAAATTCAAGCACATAGAGCCTGATCCTATGTGATGATCCCCTGATTATTGCTATGTAAATGTTATCCCTTGATTATTGGATTATTGCATGGGTTATGTCTGGGGAATAAACTATGGACTTCCATGAGCCTCTCTAGCTTGTGAACAGTAGCAAACTCAATTTTATTCTGGTCACTAGAGGGTGGTCAGGAGTCACACTCATTCTAGTCATACTTGCATGCTCCCAGCAGCTCGGGTGGTAAAAATGACATGTCCCCATAGCTAGGGAATGAGAATAAAGAAATTGAATATTCAGCAGCATAAAAGGAATCATTTAATGAAATCTCTCAGATGGAAAAGCAAAAGCAAGCTATAAAAACAGAGCATTAATGTTTAATGAGTTAGGGACACCACTAACAAGTGCTAAAATGTAGGAAAGCCAGGAAACATAAATAAGCTTTTCCACATAAATATTTAATCAGAATATGCATCTTTAGTCATTGTTCTTTATTATTATTATTATTATTATTATTATTATTTCCCATAGGCTCTCTGTTCTCTGTGGTTTTCTTGATGGAATATCGTTATGATCATACATTGCTGAGGTAGCATTGCATGGTCTGCCATGATGCTTATAGGAAATCAGCCAGTTAATAATGGCTTGAGGGCAAATGGGGTTAATTGTCACTTAATACACTCTATTTATAAGCAAAACACATAAAAATTAAGACCCCATATTTGCAATGTATACGTTTGGCAGTTGTTTGGGGAATACTGCTCACAAGTCCTTAATGCGACTCAGTGCTGTGTTGACGCAGCGGTCAACACCAACTTTCTGGCAGCTCCCATTTCAAAGTACTTAGCACTCAGTCAGCGTTGTAACATAGATATGGATATAGCAGCATAGCATCCGCTTATCTCACTTTGCAATCCATTTGTCTTCCGGATGCACCAGCAATAAAGGAAGTGCAAGTTGCGTCCAGTTTTCTGAGAGACAGTGGCTAAAAGTCTCAAATGCCCCAATGCTATTTGCAAGCTCAAGTCCCAATACTTTTCAATGAGGAGCTTTGGAAGCTTTGGCAGACAGGGTTTTTTGGCTAAATGCGATCTCTTTTATTAGTTTGAGCATTCTCCCTTACGTGATTGCCCAAGGTCACATCTGATGTCTGTTGCACAGTAGAGAATTAAGCCCGGGCTTTCCTAATACCAGAATAGCATCTTCATTCTTGACTCATACTTCTCTAGACCATGCAGACAAGACCATATGAATGGCATTTGATTTACTCAGTATTGGGATGGTTACCAGGAATCTAAAGACCATCTGCCATAAATCAAAACTCCTTCAAAGTAGCTCATAATTTTATGAGCTGAGCTTTTCAGCAGTTTCCTTCATATCTGGAACTCCTTTCACTCTCCCCTGTCTCTTGCCAGTTGTACATGAAAGGTGGAGTGTAAGCAGTGGTCCTGATTGACTGAGCAGAGCGAGGCCTAACACTCAACTCAGCGACATTCCTTTGTTTGCCTGTAACAAGATAGCTTTGACACGCTGCATCTCATCAGTTCCAAAATTTCAGGAAATGTTATTGATACTGATGGGTGCAATTGTATCAATTGCAAAATAGAGCCTCTGGAGTGACTGATTCATAGGATAATAAAGATTTCCTAGGACTGCAGGCAGAGGTATGTCTCAGTAGCCCATGACAGCACCTCAATTTTGGAAGGGATGGGAGGGATCACAAGGATTCCCCACAACAGAGGACCACAGGAGCGAGCACAGTGTGAGCTTGTTCAGGGGTGGAGAGATGTGAAAATCCCCTGATGAGCACCAAGAGCTTAGTCTGCAGAAGCTGCCATGTGTGCAGGTCCTCAGTGTATTTCCTTTTGGATATGGGAAGTAGATGAAGCAGTCTTCTTCTTCCTCCATCAGTCTCCATTGGCCTTGAAAACAAAAAGATTTCAAAAGACCTTTACAAGGGAAGACTGAGGGGAAGAGTCCCCCATAAGTATTTATCTTTGCAATGACTTCTTCTGGCCTGTAGGAGCAAGGGTTTATACTCTGGGTGAGCAAACAAAGGATTTGTATATAGGGTGAGACCCAACCTTTGCACAACCTGGGACCCAGGAGAAGAAACAGCCTCCCTCAGCACTCTGGATCTTTTCAGCTATGTCTGAACATACACTACTGGTATCCTCATGCTTGGTCTTGATGCCATGGTGGCTTTCATGGGATCACTTCCTTCAATGCACCTCACTCTTCTTCTTCCTTGTGCATCAAACTGATCCCAATGTCTTCCCAAGATTTCACACCAGCCAGACCCTTCAGGGCATGCTGGACCCTGCCATTTCAAGTGGGATTGCTTAAGAGCCTACAATTGTCTGGATCACATGTGGAGACTGGCCACCGAAAGGTGCATTGACAACTATAACCCTCAATGCAAAGTTCAGCTTTCTTTCCTCTATAAGCAGGCCAGGACTTGAGAAAGAAATACAAGGTCATTCCTGAGTCTCAGCCTCCGTGAGCTTGTGCTGCCAAATCACAGAACCAACCATTGATTTAATCATAAAATGTGGAAATAAGTGGTTTTTGAAGACGTATGTAGAGGAGACTGACAGTGCGGAAAAGAAATCATGGAAAACATCTTTTTTAGTCCGAGCTCTTTGTTGCATCTCTATATTCAATTGTGGAGCCTTGCCTGAAATGCAAAGCCAAGCAAGTATTAATTTTGCTGAGTTCAGTCATGTGGATTCCAGTAAATTACGGCCCCACACAAATAACAGCTGCTGCTACAGTATCAAAAATGTGGGGGTTTTTTGTAAACTTTTAAGTCCCTAGCTTTCCCCCCCCCCCCCCCCCCCCGCTCTTTTTCTC
>NW_005842052.1:1352518-1390820 GCF_000455745.1 Alligator sinensis
CCCCCCCCCCCCCCCCTCTCTCTTTTCTTCCTGCAAAACAGCAAAGACAGAAGAAATATTCCAGGGAAATGTGACAACAACTAGCAAAAAAAAAAAAAAAAGGAAGCAAGCGGGGGAAGCAGAGAGACAAGTATGACAGGTGAAATACATCTGGCAGCTCACAGTACCTACAGGAAATATTCATTTTTATTAAAAAAATAGACATGCATGTACATTGTTGTGACTGGATCCTGGTGCTGTGCTAGTATCTGGAGCTACGCTGTGCACTGAATGGGGAGGGAGATCTTAGAAATGAGTAGCATGCTAGTTATTCCCCCAGCTTGTGGAGCTAGTTTACCCTCCAAGCTAGTACAAAAGAAAAAGAGATTTGGTACTCATCACACACGAGTTATTTCTTCTGGATACAGCAGTGGCAAGGAGAAACGTTACAGTCCGTCTCAGACAGAAGGCCTGGCTAGATGATTATTGCGGTTGTAACACAGATGAAACAGCCAATAACTCCCCAAGGAAGGGATTCAGGATGTCATAAATGTCACCCTTGGAGAACGGGGTGATCCTTTCAGGCAAGTATCATTGCTTATTGAAAATTACCACTTACATTGAACAAGAGAGAGTCCACAAACATGAAGAGACGCTATAAAAGTAACAGATGACCAGAAGACACATAGTCAGACACCGGGACAGACTGGGGGTGCAATGTGCTCCTTTGATTCTTGCTCCACCCAAAGTTTAAAACAAACTAACTGGTGGTGGCAGCAGCATTTCTAATCAGCCAGCAGTGAGGGAATCACTTGACTTCATAGATTTCATAGACATTAGGGCTGGAAGGGACCTCGCATGATCATCAGGTCCAGCCCCCTGCCCAAGGGGCAGCAAGTCAGCTGGGGTCCGATCACCCCAGCAAGGTGAGCATCCAAGCGTTTCTTAAAGGTATCTGGAGTAGGTACTTGCACCAATTTGTGTGGAGTCTCTTCCAGACTCTGGAGACTCTGACGGTAAAGACGTTTTTCCTTATGTCTGGTCGAAAACAGTCTTCCAGTGGTCTGTGACCATTAGACCGTGTCTTCCCCTGGGGTGTCCTGGTGAACAGACATTGTCCTGGTTCCTGATGCATGCCCTTTATATACTTATGGGTCATTATAATCTGCCTGATTCCTTATAAACTCTTAATTCCACCGGTGTTTTAACGACCCTCTCTCCTTTTTTAATGGTCTCACTGTTCCCCTAATTAAGCTATTCCTTCTTGTTGCAGTTTTGCTGTCTGTTAGCTGCTCCTGGTAATGTAGCTCCTGTTTCACAGTTGTGCAGTCTTTTTTTGAGCTCTAGCTAAAAACATTAATTCAGGTATGGAAATAATTCCAGTGAAGCACTGAATGCACTGCCAAAGATGTTTCAAGAAGACTTGATTTTGTTTTATGAATCTGAAAGAAATGTGCATTTAATTTGAATGACCACGGGACTAAAAAAAATCCTTTGAATATGTTTTGCCTAGTTGGTTGTGTTTTTAATTCACAGTATAGCAAAATACAGAGAGCAAATTAATGCACTATACTTTTTTAGTCCAATATTAACTATAATTTTTAGTCCAATAAAAGTATATTTTTGGTTCAAGCTTCAACTGAATACTATAGCCCTAGACCTCTAGCATATTACTAAAGCTTCTAGTTTCTTTTTTCCTGGAGAAAAACATGTGTTATATGTGATGAGGCATCACACTATTTCCACCCTGCTTTTCAAAAGCCTATATCCACCCATGAGCAGACATTATGATTGGTTGTGGATATATTTCCAAGCATTGCAATTAAAATATTTAGCTTTACATTGTGATGTGGAACCTCTGATGTGCCATCTGCTGGCAATAGAAATAAGGATAATATTGTTATATAACCCTCCTACTGGAAGGTAGCAAGAAGGGCCAGGTTCACATTTTGGGGTACCCAATAAGTTATACCACTGGCTGAAGCCCCCACCCAGAAAAATGGACACAATAAATTGGACTGGGGGATCCCACATGGACAAATACTGGTTCTTGTAAGGAGCATAAACCAACAAATACACATTTATTATTAAAACACAAACAAACAAAATAACAAATAAAAGCACAACACCTTAAACACTATATCAACATGATCTCTCCCAATACAGTTCATTAGTTGAATGCCTGTAGAGAGACTTCACCCGAGCCCAGGCCAGTCTGGGACTTGAGGCTTCCCAAAGGGTTAGTTCCAGGGTCCACACCCGAGCTGTCCTACGATTGGGGTTCGCCACACATTGGGAAGTTGTTTGTGGTCGATGACTCGGCTGTGGTGCCAGGGGTCTAGAGAAGCAGTTGAGCACCGATCTTAGCTCCCATGGAGGGGCTGTGTGCGGGGTTACTGCAGCTCCATCCAGCATACATGCACCCCAACATTTCTGGGCTGGATTATACAGACTGCTGAGATAGAAACTGCAGGACAAACTCAAAAGGGAGCTATGATTACTTGCTATGGCTGGACCCAACCTCACAGCTTGGCTGGACCCAAGGACCATCAAAGGAAATGAAGGGGGAAAATAGGCTTACCCTCTGGGCTGGGCTGCAGGGAGTCTGGCTCACACGGCTCCCCATGGGAGCAAAAGGTTACAAACCTTAACCCTGTCCAAAGGTGGCAGAGCCCCAACCCTTGACAATCTAGCAGAATTAGAAACTCCCAAGTTTCAACTCTACTAGGCCTAAATCCTGTCCAGCCAACCCATGGGAGCAATACCATCCTCCCTGTTATTAATCCCTTAAAACCTTAGAAAAGGGGGGAGAAAAGGAGGAGTTCCCAACCACTGGGATACTTCTCTCCCTTTCTCCTCTACCCGATTTTCCCCTTTCTCTAGCTGCAGACTCCTCCTCCCCTTGAAGGGGATTTCTCTCTTCTCCCCACTCCAAACCAGCCTAGCTGCTCTTGCATCCTTTAGCATGACATCACCTTAGTCTTGTCCAGCCAGGGAGTGCCGTGCTTCCATCTCTTTCTCAACCAATCCGCCTGGAGAAAATCCTGCTCCCAGTGGCCTATCAGGCCAGACGATTTTACATATCTTACCCCACATACAAGGCCCCAGGTTTCCCTGTGCAGAACATGTGGCCAGAACAACAGGGGCCAACTTGCCCACATGGCCAGACTGCATGTTTTCTCCTTAAAGCGACTGGCCAGAGGAGAAAAGGGGGAAAAAAAGAAGATAAATGCAACAACAAACCTCCCACACACAATATGCAGCAACCAAAGGCACACATTCTGCCACACACAGCAAAAGTGTATATGGGTGTTACAACTGTAATGCAATGATGATGGTAAGGTCTATTCATTTGAGTCTGGATGTTGCTTGGGATGGTGCCATTGAAATACACACTTCGTGGAAGAGGTGTATAACTTCTGAGTGCCTAAACTGGCACTGGCTTGCTCTATGCATCCTAATGCAAAAGCCAAGTGATAAGGTGAGCAAGCATCATGCCATCCTGTGAGATGACAAGCTGTGTATTCAGCCACGAGGCTGCCAATGGCCTTAGCAGTATTTCAGGGCTTGGTTCTTGGGTGCTAGGCACAGCATGAGTCATTGTGCCCAGCTGTGATGAGAAGATTACTAGTTCAGAGGGTGACTCTGAGGCCACTGGAATCAGTAGGGTTTTATTAGATCCTGCACATATTTTATTTTGTTTTTTAATCTGGGGAAACTTTTTTTTATGAAGGAATTTAAGACAAGACATATGAGAAAATATCAGCAAGGTGACACCTCTCTGACTAAATGCAAAGAGAGTGGAACTTTTTTCACCGAGTCTTCTGTTTTATATCAAAATACGTATTTCTCTCCTCTCTCTCCCTGAAATTTTTCATCATCTTCACCATTTTCCAGCTTCTGCCTCCTAGCTCCATCTGCCCTGAGACCTTCCAGTCTTTCATGATCATCTGACTCCTACTCTGTCGGCTTCATTAAATGAGTTAGTAGTCTGAGGCTCTTCCTTAGCAGACAAATGTACTCCCTACTTTGGAGAACCATTATCAAAATTCTCCTTCAGCGCTGGCTGCCTCAGAAGAGAAGCCAAGAAGAAATTGGGCCAGTGGGGTAAAAATAGCATATAATAACTCTTTGAGGAAGTTTTTTTAAGTGAGAACCATGGCTCACCAGCTGGGCAATGGTCAGGGGAGCTTGCATTGTTAATTCTACTCTTGCACAAAGGTCTCGCTGGCTTTTTGATTTGGCACCAGGTCCTAAGCTCCATTTAAAAAAAAATAAATAAATACAGGGAATAAAAGAAAATGGGGCAAAAAATTGTGAGGTTATGTTGTTCCAAAGAGTTACAAACTGGTATGAAGGAGGATATAAGACTGACCACAACCGTATCTCCCAGAACATTCATTTTCCACTGGGGTTGCAGGTGTTAGCAAACTCTTAGCACTGAGTCCCTGTACTCAGTAGAGCAGAGGGAGTGTGCCTGGGTCTTGCCCTGTGTCGTGGCTTGTAAAAGGAGATGGAGATCTCCCATACCTATGCAGACACAGAGCAGCATTAATTAGCAGAACATACTAATGAATGCATTGGTCAGCCATACCATGTGGGACTGAAGGTGAACATAAAGGTCATTTAGAATGGAAACTAAAGGGAATCTTAGGAATAAGAAGAATGAGATGAAAAGGGTTTTCTAATGATGGAGGCAACTTTTGCCTTGCAATGTTAGAAACAATTCACATCAAATTACAATGGATGATAAAGGTGATGATAGTAATTAGTTCAACACCTCTCTAATGAGTAACCTCTCATAGTATATGCCTAGGTGCTCCTGACATGCTGTAAATTATATATGGATAATGAGTAAGGAGTTGTCTTATAATGTGTAATAATGCAATGCATATATATATATATATATATATATATGTATATATATATATAAATGGATTCAAGCAAAGTAAGAACTCAAACAAGGAAAGAGAAAAGCAATTCACATCTTTAGGATGTGAAAAAAAGAAAAGGAATTCACATCTTTAGGATAGATTCAGGTTTTCTTTTTTCTTCTTCATCTAGTGCACTGCTGGAATTAAAAAGATATTATTAGACACTTAGTTTTAAGCTCTTCCTTGTGTTTAAATGGACCTTTCAAAGGTATGATTAAAAATGCCACTTTTACACTAATGATATTTTTGCCTTCTATTGCCACTTTCATCAAAGCGTCACAAAGTACTTTACAAGTCTTAGCTAATCTCCTCTCCCTCCCTCACCCCCTTCGTGTGAGGCAGGTATGTATTAATTATTCCTATTTTAGAAACGAGTAAGCTCCTAGAGATGTTATTTGACTGGCTCAAAACCACAGAGCATCTGAGTTTCCAAACTGCTGTGCATCTGGCATTTCCATTGACTTCAAACGGCATTGAGAGGGCTCAGAGCCTTTGCAAGTGGATTGGACCCATACTAAGTTAATGGCAAATCTGGGAGCTAAATCTGGATTTCCCTATGCCCTGCTCCAACCAGCAGGCACATTTCCTTCTGTCCTGTCCACTTGGCTTGCAGGTATGGGGCATGTGAGCATCGCAACTGGAGGCACAGATTTTGCTGGGGGGGGGCAGAGATTCCCTTTTTGTGGGGGTCAGAATAGGTCCCAGAGCATTATGGCTCTGCTCCCTGGAGTGTCTCAGCATGACTTTTCTTTCTGCTATAGGCATGTTTTTTTAGGGGGCAAGGCATTAATTGATTTCTGCAGCCCCCATGCCCCAAACCATGTAACCATCTTCGATTGCTCATTAGAGCAGACTTCTGATGCCAGTTCCTCTTTGCAAGTCCAGGGACCAGCCACAATCTTGCTGCTGAAATGGACAGTGGACTTGGCCAACATTCATGATTACCAATTTTCTTGTCAGAAAATATGCTTTTGACAATTTTTTCTTTTAATTTTCCAATTTGGAGAATCAGGGAGCAGAAGAACAAACCCACGAGTCTGAGACCTGAAAACATATTTCAATGGGGGGAAAAAATATTTTGAAATTTTATTCAAAAGCGGGGAGGGGGGTTGTTCTGTCAAGTTGAAAGCTTCTGAATGAAAATATCAAAATATTCTGGTTTAACATCTCCAATTTAAAATAAATAGCCTATTTTTTTTCAGTTAAAATTTTTTGGGGGGGGGGGTTCCATTCGGAATGGAAACTCAATTTTTAAATTGTAAATATCTCCTAAAAATAACAAAAAAGACACTAAATGTTCAGTTTGCAACATTATAAAGCTTGTATAAAAATCCTACATCTAAATCAAATCTATTCCTCTTAATATTGTGTTTAAAAAGAGTCAATTGAAGGGTATTTTAGAAACGTCACACAATTTCATAAATAGAGAGCATGTATTGGGTTTCTTTGTAAGAAAGAGGCCTCTTAACTTTGCTGGGAAAAGGCTAGTGTGGTGTACTTTCTCCAGATATGTTTAGGGTTGTAATGATAAGAAGTAAAGAACAAGTCTTAAAGAACAGCAACAATAATTGAAGGCTGGTGAAAGTAGGGCTGGATCATCTCATGTGATCTACCCTGATGAAAGGGATTCTTCTTGGGGGGAAAAAAATGTTATAGTTTATAACATAAAGGATGTGTTCTCCAGACAAGCAAAACTTTGATTCTTAATTGAAGTCAGCGAAGAAAGGAAAGTACTTCTGAAGTGGCTCACCCCCTTTCTCTTCATTCTTTTCACTGTCATTTTCAGAGCACTGAAAACACTCACGGTTGCTGTTTTCAGAGCTGAATCCCCACGCCTTCTCTCTCAGTCTTGTGGAAAAGTATCATAAAATTGCCACTCTGGCTAACCTACCTCTTATGTCTCTCTTCCAATGTCTCTTGCTCACCCAGGTACAGACATTCAAAAAGCCCGAGGTGGAATCAATCTAAGTTATACGGTATTCTGTAAGCGGCATAGTTTAGATTGGGAGCGAACAGGACACACATTCACCCTTTGGTGGTTGGTGGAGGTGAAAAATCCTGATGGCAATGAAGACCACAGCAGAAACATTCAGAGATATATGCACGTTAAGGCCTGAAAAGACTATTAGGATGATCTAGTCTGACCTTGTGCGTGTTATGGGACATGGGGATTACTTCATGAAAGTCTATATCATTATCCTTCTATATCATCTGGTTGTGTTAGAACATTACTTGTAGAAAGTTTCTGATACAGAGACCCCCGAAGGATGAGGAATTGGACACTTCTCTAAGTAAAAGGTTACAAGGCTGGTTGACAAATTTTACAAGAACTGCTTTTTAACAGCGAATTAGACTTTGGAGTGGATGCAATGTTTTACCTAAAGGGTCTACTTTCTGTGGAAATGTTCAACTTTTTTCAAAGGATCCCCATCCCAGAATGACTAATTATTTGGTGGAAAACCTTGAGGTTTTGTCCAAACTTCAAAACAGGTCTATTGGGAAATGCCACCGTCATGGACCACAGGAATGGCCACAATGACAGCTCTTTTCTTTGCCCCCATGTTTAGGAAATGGGCTCCCCAACAAGACTGCATCCACCAGACTGTGCTGCAGAGGTTGAGGAAGACAGTGTCGGTGCATGGTGAGAAATGCTGTCTGGTGAGGGAGCTCAGCACATACAGAAAATGGAGGCATGGGACTCTTGTAGTGGCATTCCGATGAGATGCCAGGATGGCATTTCCAAAAGAGAGATTTTCTGACTTTAAAAAATTGATAATCATCAGAAGTGTTGTATGAAGTGTGGAGGGAGATATTATTTAGCATTTTCATCCTGAGAGAACACCAAAAATCATCTGGGAGCTGGAGGGATCAAATTATGAGAAGAGATTTGGGGTATGAATCCATCTAGGTTGCCTAAATGCCATCCAGATCCTTGGCCTATGCATCATGTGACTAGGTCATCCCTAATATTTTGCATCTCTCTGATTGACAGGCTAATTTGGATCCAGCTGTAGCTCTAGCTTAGCCTTTGCTCTGCTCTAAACTCTGCCATCGACAATAGATTCCAAGGGGGTTTCTATTATCCAGTAAATCCTGGCTACACCCCTTCCTTTGCAATGCTGAAGGCAGCATTGTAGGAAACTGGAATATGAGCTATGTTGGCTCTACACCAACTTGGTGGAGGCAAACCCCAGGATGGGAGACATAACCAACATCCATTCCTGTTGCCCTAACAGGAGCAGGCTTCAGAATCCAGACCATTAATTTAAGAAAAGTAACTTTTACATTGGTGTAAAAGGAGAGACCCTCCTAAAAAGCCTAAATCCTTTTGTCATATATATATAAGCATATATATATATATATATATTATATCTATATGACAAAAGGATTTAGGCTTTTTATATATAAGCCTATGAAATTAATATATATGTGTATATATATGCATGTATATATGTATGTATATATATGTGTGTGTGTGTATATATATGTATGTATATATTTGTGTGTATATATGTATGTATGTATACACATATACATAATATGTGCGTTTATTCACATACACGTGTATATATATACACACATGTGTATATATACACATATACATATCTATATATATATATATATATATCTGTCTATGAAACCAAGACTACTCAAATAACCGTGCACAGAAATCAGCAGCCTAGTGTCACACACGCTGAGGCCCCAATTTCCAAAGCCTTGCACATATGTTTAATTTTACTCAGTCTCCTTGAAGTCAATGGGGCCACTCACAGCCTATGAAATTAAGCATGTGCAGAAAGAAGGAAAACAAGTCATATCAAAAATATCAATAAAACATCAAATTCTCTTCTAGCCCTATTAACTTCACTGGCATTTCAGGGAGCATAAGTAGGACAGGAATTGGTCCGTTTATGTTAAATTATTTGGATCTTGATACATATGCAGACCGATCAAAAATTCCAAAATGATTCAAACTGGAAATGCTTTTTTTGAAAAAGCTAAATCAAAGATTCTTCAGCTTTTAATTTTCTCATTTGATAAGAATACATTATTAAGAGATGTTATCGCCGTACCAAATCCTACTATAATTCTTTGTTCTGGATCTGCCTTATTTATTGATTTGTAATAGTGTGACAACTATCAGCATGATAGGAAGTTGGAGAACTAAAATAATTAAAGTCCCTCACATGAAAGGCCTGATTGAGATGAAGCGTGGTACACACGATGTTAATCCCCCACCCATCAGTCTCTTCCTGCTAATTGAATCCCCTTCCAAGGCCATACATTTCAGATTGCATGCTTGCATACTAGCAATTCGCAGACCTAGACCAAACCAAGTGCTCATTTCTGGGGAATGGGGGGAAAAAAATAAAGCCTAAAAGGCAGGTCATGACATTTGAAACCTATTCATCAGCTCTTGTGTCAAACATGGGGCAAATATGAACTAATAGTGTGTAAAAATGCAGCCAGATCTTTATGGCTGATCTGGAAAATGTCTTCTCTGTGCAGCCATTTCAAACATTTTCCAGCTATAATGTTTAATACGTCCTTAGCTCTCCACGCCCAGCTCAGATTTTGCACAAAGGTTAGGGCATCTGTCGGCTGTGCTCCCTCCAACTTCATCCCAGATCCTTTGGCTCTTCCAAGAGCGCTGGGACAAAAAAGAGCATCTGTGCCCTGAAAGTCAGTTTGAGGCATCATAAGAGCCTCTAGCATTGCTCTGTGCTACCCGAACAGGAAAAAAAATCCTCTTTTAACTGGCATTAGTGCAGCCTTGTGCTTTCTGAACTACACTAGCCCAGCTGGGGATCCGGCCTTATATCTTCCACGAACGACACAAGCATTATATAATTAATTCTCACAAAGCTCTCATGAGGAAGATAGATTGTATATGAATTACTCCTGCTCATAAAGGAGAGGAGGATTTAAAGAAGTAATGCCTTGTACCTATTGATCTGCCTATGTGAAGCCTTTATTATTGTGACTGTATCATTTGTAATGCAGCTGTGCCAAAAAGCTCCAGCCAAGATCAGGGGCCCATTGTGCTATTCCCAAGGCACATGATCGCACAGTGCCTGTTTTCCCCCCAAGAGCTTAAATCTAAGCAGAAAAGATGAATGGGAGAGTACAGAGAAGTGTGAGGTCATGGCCTGAGACATGTAGCCACTTAGCAAAAGTGCTATGAAAACGGCACAGGCCTTCTTGCAACAGTCTGGGATCCCTGCCCACTATACCATGTCGCCTTTCACGACTTGGCTCATTTTCTACCTAATCGGTATCGGTTTTTAAATATAAGGTCAATTAATATTCCACTGCCAACTGCGAGCCTGAAATGGCTAGTCCACACCTATGTGTGTCGAGATTATTAATATCTCTTCTGATTCATGCTGCAATCTTAAAAAATAAAAAAAAACAGAAGGGGAACGAATGTGTCACCCTCTGAAAAGTGAGGGATTAAAAAATAAAGCACTTAAAAATAATTTAGTGAAGGAATTGAAACAAGACTACTCCAATCGAGAGGGAAAAACTTTTTTTTTTTCCTTTTATAATGAAAGTATTTTTTCTTGCAAATCTTAGGTGAGAGAAAAGGTCCCGTTAACTTGATTTCCAGTGGCTAACTGTGTGTTGTTATAATTGCTAATAATTCCACAGAGGATCCCTACTTAGCTGCTTGTTTTTACTTCAGATAATTTGGTATCATTGGTTTTGCATGTATGGTTTGTTCTGTAGACTATCATCCCTCATATCATGCCTGCAATTTCAAGCCTTATTAAAATCATCATTTTTACCAGGAATGGCAAAGTGCCACGTAGCACTTGAAATATATTATTAGCACTCCCAAACTAAATCACTCAGACCTCCCCATGAAAAACTAGAAGCCTGCCAGTGTTTAAATAAAGTCTTTAATGGGTGATGTTGCCTAAGTTGCTCTAATTATGGGGAGGGGCGGTTGCAAAGTTTTGGGGGGAAATTCTGGCTTGTCTTTTGGGCAAAATGTATGAAACCCAGAAAGAAAGGGGCAACTATAAAAAAGGAGGAGGAAAAAGAATGTGGCCAAAGTCTGGTAAGACCTAGCAGTGATGTGTTAACATTATTAATAAGATTATTCAGTAAAAAATAAAACAAGGACTGACTCGTCACTAGCAAATGGGAGAAGGTGTAAAATAATCCATATAAGCTTTGATAACCCAAGCTGGACCATCTAATACCTGGTACAGCTTAGCAGGGTGAAATGGGTGTGTATGTGCCCAGTGCAGCCATCCTTTTGGGAGGCAAGGCAGAATGAAAACATAGCCTGTCAAGGGCAGGGCATTTAGGCATACAAGTTGCATAATGATGAGCATTAATGGCTGCTACTGCATGTCGAATGAAAATGCCAGTTGTTCTACATGAACAGCTCTTAGGATAGTGTTAGGCCAACTTATCCTTGAAAAGTAAAACCGGTGAAATGGGAGGGAGAAGGATGGGAGCTCAAGGATAGAAATTAAACTTCTGATAAGATACCAACGGGTTTTTTTTCAGCCCTTTGGCTTTCTTCTGTTTTAATCAGTAAACAGGTATGACCATTCGCCCACAGAAGTGTGCATCGGAGAACAACCTGGAAAAGTCATGCACTGCACCCTGGAAACCATGGGTAAGCACGGATCCTATTGATCATATTAATAGAACGGAGATTCAGAACACCATCCCCATCACTCATGTAAATCAGTGCAGCTCTTATTAACTTCACTGATTGATACTATTTGAGGATCTGGCTCCACATGTCAAGGCATTCCAAAAATAAAGTCATCAAAGTGCCAACTTTTTTATGGAAACAATCAAGCATCTACTGATTAACATTACCGTTCACCTGTTGAACTGCAGAAAGTACTTTTAAGAATGGGATTTACATTGTGGTAAATGGAGCTACAAAGGACCATAAAAGAACATTCTTGCTTGATAACCTATTTTCTGCAAAGTCTCATAAAGAGGGAATGGGGGGGTGGAGGGGGGTGTCTCTAGCATATGACCAAGAAGATCCAAGCTATGGAGAAGTCTCCCAAATAGCCGCTTAGCAATTTAAGCCATTAATTTTAGCTCTGCCCTTTTTCACCCAGAAATCTCAATAAATAGTTTGATAGAATCCTATTTCAATAAATAGTTTGTCCTCCTTCTTTTTTAAATTCAGGGTCAGAAAGTGACCAGTGACAGTACGTTTTTAATAAGAATAACAAAGAAAAATCTAAGGAAATAAAAGGGAGGGGGAGACAGAGATGTCATGGCTGGGGTGCAATGTGAATTCTGCATGTTCTCTCCCAAACTGGGAAGAAAATAAAGATAGAAAAATAAAGATACCTCTTGTTGAACCTCTAATGGACAATGTTGAAACAGAGCAATCAGAAGAGCGGAGAGATGACTCAATGAAGTCCATGTTGCAGACCCCCTGGGAAGGGCAATGGAGTGATAGGCTGTGTCCAAAGTAGGTTACGGGGATTCAGTTAAGCGTTAGGTGTGGTGAGGATGGAGCTACCTGCAATACCAATAACTTCTAATGCTAAAGGACAAATGCAGACGGCAAAGGTGCCTAGAATAAGTTACACGGGCATGGCATTTGAAGGGAGTGTGAACAGACTGGTTGGTCAAATAGTCCAGGAGCAAACAGGGTGGTAGAAGAGGGATTGACAGAGATAGGAAAGATCGGGGAAAGGACAGATAAGAAGGCAAAAGGGGATAGAAGTGAGGGAAAGTTGGGTGAATCAGAGAGAGAAGTACTGTATTGTACCTTGTTCCTGCAGAGATAAAGGGACCAAAGTCGTCACCTGCATGACACACCACCTCCCTGGGATGCAATTTTTGTGGCCACATATCTTTACAATTACAGTCGCAGTTGTGCTCCCTTTAGAAGAAGATGGAAAATATCCTAGAAGTGACGCTCTTTGCCACTCCAGGCTTCCTGCGCACCTTGGCAAAAGCTGCACGCTGACTTCAGCAAAGTAAAAATTCAAAGTATATAATAAACAAAATTATAACCTACCACCGAGACGCCTGCCTATGGCACCACCCACACGAAGAGCAGACGTGCCACTCCAAATGAAATTCACCCTGGTAATTGCAGCTCCTCTTCAAACAGGCAAAGACTATATCTGTTTGCTGATTAAAAGGATCTTTTTACTATCAACAAAGACTTTTGTTTATTTTAAATATTTGCACGGTGGGGCTTCCAGGCCCCCCCCCCCCCCCCCCCCAGCCACTGCGCCCTCCCCAGCATGCAACGGGGCAGGAACAATTGAACAGCAAAAAAACCCCGCACCCGAGAAATTGAAGGTATCAAAAGAAAAATATAAAGGTGCCTCTAGGTCTTTTCAGGTCTATTCTTTCTTTAGGATTTGTAATAACTCAACAGCAGATTATTTTTTTCCTGAATGTCTGTTTAGACATAACTTTTTCCCCCCTCCTGAAAGCACCCCCTGCTGACATCAGACCAAGTCATTCCATTTTACTAGAAACATCAATAAAAAAGCCTGGCTATATATATTTTTCCGTTTTTGTCTCTCATCCGGACTCATACGTGGAAATCTACTGCCATTAGAAAGCTCTAGGGCTCCAGGGATTATGCAATCTGCTGTTCCACATAAATAACAGTTTATCTGCAGAAAAGTATAGCGCAGGGGAGGGAAGCATGTCATTTAGTAATTCCAGAGACAAAAAGTCCGCATTATTAAGATGGGACCTGATGCTTCTCTCTTTCATCGGCAAGTGCTGAACGTCCCGTAACGGAGCTTAACGCCACTGCGGAAAAAATAAGCCCGTTATGTTTTCATTGCCAAATGCATCACTTTGGACCAGATGCAAAGTAATGATGCAACGATTCCCAGTGACTCCAGATACCATGTCTATACTGGTTCGATAGCAGGCCTGGGAATGCTGCAGAGAGGCATGCTTCTCCTATTTGCTCCTGCTCACTGAAGGCTGGAACCTGGAAATTAGGCAGCATAGCTAATTTAGCCACTCGGGCCCTGGGTCTCAGGCATGCTTCCTTGCACTGACGCAGGGTGGTACTACACTGGCTGCACTAATTCCTGAGACGTGAGAAGAACAGGCGAAGCATGCCTTTCCGCGCTGTCCGGGGCTTATCTCGGAGAGTGTCAAGATGCCCTTAAAGACCCATATTTACATTTACATTGCTTATGTGAACCCACATAAAATGCATCCTGATTACAGATGATTTGCTAAAGCTACCTAGTTGAACTAGTTGCTTTATAGGAATTAAAGGACCAGATTGAGTTGTGTCCTGCAAAAAGGAAGATGGCCTTTTTTTTTTTTAACCAAAAAAAAGAAAAAGAAAAAGAAAAAAAAAAAAAACCCAGTTCTGCTCTGAAACCTCTTTGCCGCTCATGAGAAAAAGATGAGATTGCTTGTGTTTAACTGAGAGTTATGTGGTTTGCATAATCATGATGAAAATAACCTGATTTTTTTTTTTCATAAAAGTCCTTTCAAAATGCTGAGAAAATTGGAAAGTTAGAGATAGTCCATGGATTAATGGATAAAATGCAGGTGAAAAGGTTAAGCATGCATAACCTCCCCCCCCCCAAACATATAGGCTTGGAGCATAAGTCGGGCTGAAAGGGACTTTACATGGACATCTAGTCCAGCTCCCTGCTCAAGGCAGGATCCTCCCTCACTAAACCATCCCAGACAAGTGTCTGTCTATCCTGCTCCTGCAAATTTCCCAAGATGTTGATTTTATAATTTCTCTAGGAAGCCTATACCAGTGCTTGACCATCCTCCTAGTCAGAAAGTTCCTCTTAATTTCCAACCTAAATTTACAGCTTGAACCTATTGCTCCTAGTCCTGTCCCCTATGGCCAGAGGCAAAAGCCCATCTCCATCCTCTCTATAACCACCATTCATATACATTTGTAAACCTATCTGTGCATAAATGTATATGCTATATTTAAACAAATGCCAACCCAAATAGATCTACATATACATGGCAGTAAAACATACACATGCATTGCTCACAACTGTATATATGCTTGACCTCGCCCCCAATATTGGAGCCCAATATATGCAAAAGAGAGCAAAAAAGGTTTCAATGGAGGAGCATTTATTCTTTTCCAGCTCCAATAATAACTCAGCAATCTGTTTCCTGATATGACACTCCTAACACAACTTTCTCATGAAATCATGGGGCCTCTGCTTCTCCTGACAAACACATTGGCTAGTTAGGTCAATGATGGATCATCTCCTGAGATGCTCTGCAGCACCGCAATGCACCCCAGAAGATCTGGCAACACCAGCACCAGAAGCAGTGGCCTGGGCAGCATGTTGGGAACAAGCCATATAGAAAGCTTGGACTGGAGACGTAATGAAGAAGAAGAAGAAGCCCTCAACACAGAGAACAGACCGCAACAAAAGTAAGATCTCCCATATTTGTAGGGAACTGAATCAAGTTTTGGTCTCAAATCTTGTAGTCACCATATAGTGATGGACAGCCAAGAGGTATGTATAACTAATATATATTTAACTGGAACACCCCAGTAGACAGCCTATCATCTACATTCAAAGAAGAAACAATTAAAAAGCAAATGCCTGCAGAGACGAACAATGATACAAGACACTTCACTGAATAGAAGGAGAATTGAAGAATAAAATTGCCTCTCATCTCGTCTTTATTTGAAAAACTTTTCTTCTTTTGTCTTCATTTGAGATGCTCTAAAATCAAAATCATACCTTCAAATACCCAGGAGTTTTGGGTCTAGCTCAGCTGAGATCAGACCTTCCTGGCTTAGGTCCAGGTGTTTTATTTTAGAGCCACTTGGTTCTCAGCTGGTAAAAGTCAATTGAAGCAATGTTAATTTTCACCAAGTAATGCTGGTTTAAACCCAGAGGGTTTAAAATCTGGCATTTGACTTATTGTATATGCTTTAGCTAAGTATCACTTAACTTTTTGGTATTGCTAACACTTTCCTTCTTAAGAAGCAGACTTCCTAGTTCAGCAGCTCAGAGTGAATGATCACAGTGAGCTCTTCTGGCCTTAACATCTACAAAACTGAGACCATCAAGCGGTAGGAATGACTATTTAAGATCACTGTTCTGAATTGGTCCCCAGGGAGGTTGGCCAATAAAGCTATCTCAAGTAAGTGAAACCCAGGTAAGTAAAATCACAGAATTATAGAAAACAAGGGTTAGGAGGGACCTCAGGAGATCACATCTAGTCCAACCCCTGCTCCAAGCAGGGTCATCCCCAACTAGATCATCCCAGCCAAGGTTTTTTCTAGCCAGGCCTTAAAAACCTCCAAGGGTGGAGATTTCACCACCTCTCTGGATAACTTGTTCCAGTGTTTTACTACCCTCCTAGTGAGAGTTTTTTTTCCAAATATCTAACCTAAACTTCCCTTGCTGCAACTTAAGACTATTACTCCTTGTTCTGTCATCTGCCCCCACTAAGAACATACTGAATGCCCGGTGTATAACTTCTACCAAATCCTCAAGCTGGAGGCAGATAACACATAGTTAGTGATAAGTAAATTAATGCTCTGTCATATTAAGCTTTTTATGATTCTTATGTTCTTTGTCTGTAGTATTGTAAGCCTTTATCCGCTTAGCTTTGCAGGGGCTATGTGACGGTGTTTTTGCTGTTCTTCATCTTTAGTATTGTGCAAGCATCTACAAGCTCCACTGAGGATTGAGATACTCATTATGCACAGCTAAATAATTTAAAAAAACAATTCCTGCCCCAAAGAGCTTGCAGTTTAATTAGAGAAAGTAGCCAGGAAGAGAATAAGGCTAGAGTGAAGTAATCATAATTGGGCCTCTCTGGTAGCCATCCACTGTCCTGACAAAAATTCAGAGCTAGGTAATAAGCCTAATACATCCCTTATATAAATGCATTACTTTGGGAGAGCAGGAAGACCTGATATCAGGGAATAATTTAGCTTCTATTGCTTATACATACATATGTCTGTACCCTAGAGGCTTTCCAAGCTTTATTAATCACTATTTCATGCAATCAGTTAAAAGCAGCAAAATTAGAATGATGTGATCATAGTCATAAAGGGAACAATATATTGCATCTTGTTTAACCATCTGTTCTAATTGCACCATGGGAATGGAGTAGCTCATAATAAATGAAAGTGGCAATAGCATATATTGTGTGTGTGTGTGTGTGAGATTATCCATGCTCATTTCCTTATAGGAGCTGACACTAAGTTTTGCCTTCCATGGACCTGTCAGGGCCAATGCTCTCCACTGTCCAGATCCTCCTCCTCGCTAGCTCTTTGAGGAGCATCAGTGATGATAGATCTCTACTCCTAGCAGAGAGCAACAAAAGTACATGACAGGGAGTGTGTTTATACACTAGTTTGCTGAATGTCTTGGAAGCATCACGGACTGACTCATGTTACTGTCTCTGATGAATTGAATCTGTGTGCTGAGTTGTGAAGTTTATGAAATGGATTACTGCCTTCCAGAATGGGGTGGGGAGCTGGTGGTGGTGGTGTGAACAGATGTCAAGGGCCAGATAGGAATGCAGTTGTGGCTTGGGCTAAATTCTTGCCATAGACTTGCCGTGTGACCTAATGGGAACAGAGTTAGGCTAAATTCTACCTTTTGGGATCCAATCCTGTTTCACCATGATGTGCCTAAGTGACATTTGAATAGCTGTGTAAGTGCAATTGTTGTACTTTCTTACCACCTGGCTTCCATTTGTGCATGCGTAGCTATGCCCATCCTGGTTTTGCATGCTCTGGAGTGGAATAAAATCACTCAGGTATACATGCAAAGCCAGATTTTGTCCCAAAACTTCATTCTGTGGTTCCAGAGAAGCCGCAGTGGGTGGGACAGGACTGGGGAATGAGGGCTTCATCTGCTTTGAGCCGAGTGGCCTGGTGGTTAGGACACTTGTCAAAGGAGCAGCAGATCTGGGTTCTAGTCTCTCTTTCCCCAAGAGGGGGTTTGAACCTGCATCTCCCACTTCCTAGTCAAGCCTAGAGACTGGGTATTGCCTAGGGCACTCTCCACTCTTCTTCTTGACATAGTCTGCTTCTAAACCAAGAGGAGCTGCCTGAAACAGGAGTAGGGTCTGGGTCCTGGCCCTGACTCCCAAAAGCTTTTCTGTACCTTGAATGTAGTGGTTGTTGGATAAAGAGTAGTGGAAATAATGTATGCCGTACAGAAGCAAGGACCAAAGCCAGAACCCAGCCCCCCTTCCATCCAGGTCAGGGTCAGCCTCCTTGGATTACATGTCTTCTCACTGGTGCTTTCTCTCCTGACCCCCGCATGGCTTCCTTTCCTGGCTGTCCAGTGAGCTAGCTGAAGGAAGGGATTTGGAAAGTGGCTTTGGTATTGCCTATCTCATGGCTTGGTTAGAGCACTTTGCTGGAAAGTGGAAAAGAGAGGTTCAATCTCCCTCTTGGTTAATGACCTCTCCATGGACTACCCCATGACAGGGTGGAGAGGCTTGCATGTACTGATGACCCTAAGAGCAACATCGTCAGGAATCTTGTACTCCTGGTAGGGTTATGCATGGCGATAAGGTCAAAGATTGAGGTATCAAATAAAGAGTAGTTCAACATAACCTAAAGGTCTCAATGGTGGAGCAGGTGGATGAAGAAGACATACTTCTCAATGGCTGCAAAGGTGGATGAAGGCAGCAGCGGAAGAGTAATCCCAGTTGTCTTGGATCTCTTAGCCCCTGGACACAGGTTCCTCCTCCCCCAAGATCCATGCAGTTGCTGATGTGCAACAGCCTCTTCACATAAAACAAGTCACAAGCAGGCTTCTCCCACTGGATCCAAACACCAAACTTCATTTACAACCCTGTACTTGACCCATGGGAGTAATCATCCTCTACCATGAGGGATCGCCGCTGCTGCTGATGGTTGAATGAATGCAAAAAAACTCAGTTTCCTGTTTCTTCTCTAAGTGC
Organism: Alligator sinensis; assembly: GCF_000455745.1. Lineage (NCBI taxonomy): Eukaryota > Metazoa > Chordata > Crocodylia > Alligatoridae > Alligator > Alligator sinensis. Next base: position 1,371,340 of record NW_005842052.1, read on the forward strand.
CCTTGCCACAGGGCTAAAAGGTAAGAAGGCGTCCCTCCTTTTCATCCAAACCATCCTTAGTCACATGTTATCTGAGACTAGCATTATGTAGCCAGGCTGCAGCCTTCTGAGTGTGCCCAGCAGGGAAGAGCAGGGCAGACAGAGCTACAGAGGGGCAGATAGAGTACAAAACAGGCCTGAACGCCAAAAATGCACTTGCACGGCTCTGTAAATGTTCCTTAGGCACATAAAGGTGAAATTGGACTTGTTCTCAGTGACTCCCTCTGTGTCTCGGTTCTCCATCTGTAATACAGAGATAACATTGCTTCTTTTCTCTTATCAGTTGAGGTGACAAGGAGCTCAATCCAGGGACTGTCAAGTCAGCAGTGTTTGTATAGCAGCAAGCACAACGGTGGCCTCAGCAGGGCTGTGGTGCCCTGGGAATGCCAAAACCAAATGATGCCATAATTGTAATCTCCCTAACAACACAGGGTGGATCTTTCTCTTATAGTACATTTGCCACTGTAAAAAATAAATAAAAACATTGACAGTCAATGCATCTTCTTGCTTAGGAAATGAGGAGACCGCTCATGCTGCTAGCATGCACTCCTTTTCCACAGAGGTACCTTGGATGAGTAGAATAAAGTCATTATTTCTGACCCAATTTAAAAACAATTAAGGTCAGGGGATGACTTTAAAGGAATTAGCACTTAAAACAATGTGAATGGGATTGGAATCAGTCCTGGCTCCCTTCTGTCTGCTCCCTGTTGGCATCTTAATAAATCTAGGCAGGGTGGGTGGCACCTTAGAGACTAACTGGTTCAGATGGACAAAACCTTGTGTAGGCAACAGCCTACTTTGATATAGACTATGGCCTATGAATGCTCATGCCTCTCTGAATCAATTAGTCTGAAGTCAGGGCAGTGTCTAACATGGCTAACTACACCTCTCTCAATCAAATCTTAAGAAGGGAGGAAGCTCTAATTACCCTCCACTGCACTGAGGGCTGCTGAAATCACCCAAGCCTTTCCACCATCCCCACTTCATTTCCACCACCTGCAACCTTTATCTACATTTTTCTTTCCTTGTGGTTCTTCATGATGCATCTCTACATTGGGGAAGGTCAGAGGACTGCAGGGGAGGACATGCAGGACCTTGGGAATCTTTCTTCTCTTTCCAGTTTCTCTCTCTCCTCCTAGCAATACCATTTCGTAACGTGTATCTGAACAATACGCACTGTGTACAAGCGCCCGTAATGTCAGAAGGACTCTGTATCTGTGCCTTGACACTGACTTCACAAATTAACAAAGAGCTAGGATGGGATTTTATTTCCCTTTTTAAGAAAACCTAGACAGATTTGTTTGCTCCAGTTTAAATCTCTAGTATAAGAATTCATGGTAGTTCTTGTCCGGTTTTTTTTTGTTTGTTTGTTTTTTTAATCTTCTCTCCTATTGTCGTGAGGAAGAGCTTTCAAACTCGGGTAATTACATTTAAAAAGCAAACCACGGTGCCAAGATAAAAAAAACAAAATGAGACGGGATTATGTTGGTGGTGGTTGTTTTGAAATCCTCATGGAGGGGGAATGCTTGTTTGAAGTCAAAACAAGAAAATTAAATGTGGGAGAGCACCACAACTGCCCACCGAGTGCCAAGCCACAGAGTGTTAACATTTTTCTCCTGTCAGTTGAGCTTTAACAAGTACAAGAAATTCATTAACCTGAGTGTAATCTTCAGACCAAACCGTGGCAGAGAGCTGCAGCCCCGATACACTTCAAGCCAGTTCTTGTCAGAGGTGACTGGAGTGGATCTAACTCAACTCTGGATGGATGTAATGAGTTGCATGTCACAGGACTGAAATCCCTTTATTCCCAAGAGGCAGGGCAATGACCACACGAGGCCATTTCATTATCATGTAAATTAATCTTATTCTCAGGGGAAACAATCTCTTTAAGGTCAGCAAGTATAAAGTAAACACCTCCTACAATGACAGTCAGTCTCTCTTGTCTAATTCCAGTTGGACTAGAAAAAACTTTTGTTCTTTATTTAAGGTTTGACTGTCCCTTCCAGCCCAGCCCTGCACAAGGAGGTGGGGCAAAGCCTGCATCACCCCATGAGTACGTCCAGGAGGTGCTGTGACTCCAATACCCCTCTGAGTCGCACCTCCTCTTTTTGCTCCTGAGAGGAGTTATTCCTACCAGCAGCAAACTGACTTGCCACTTATATCGGAGCATGTGGGGCTTGATGCCGAGGCTCTGAAAATTAGCTGTTGGGGTAGGGGAGAATAAATGAGTGCTCAGAGCCTGCTTCTTTCTGCATGGCTAAACTGAAGCTCATAGAAAATGAGGGTGGGAAGGGACCTCCGGAGGTCACAATCTAGCCCAACCCCCTGCTCAAGGCAGGGCCATCCCCAACTACATCATCCCATCCCAATTTCAAAATTGAAATTTTGCATATCCAACTGGAGCTGCACTCTGGTCAATGGGGAGCCAGGTCTTCTCGGGTCCTGTCAGCATGTTTGTGCCTGAATCTAAAAGAGGCATATATGATTGCTTGATCTGTAATTTTCTCCTCTTCTTCCTCTTTTCCTTCTCCTTCTTCTCCTTCTTCTTCTCCTTCCTCTTTAATCCCTTGCCCTCAAGGATGATTGTTTTCCATGACTGTCTTATTTATGGCTGATGAGGCCTATCCATAACTTTAGTTAGGTATTCATTGATGCATGGTTCCCCAATACATGAGCAGGCTACCTAGGTGGTCTGTAGTCTGAAAGCTTCCTCCACATTTGCACATGGTGTTTGCATCATTACAGTATCTCCCGTGGTTGCATGTTAACCTTAGTCTGACTGACTCCTATTTGGAGATGGTTTGGGATTATCTATTTCACCCAGTCAAGCTATGACCTGAAGGAAGATATGTGTCCAGGCTAGAAAGTGAAGTATCATTGTCTCATGTGTCCAATAACTTGTGAATACTGAATACAAGTGGTTGAGTATATGGCCTGCCTTGTCTTTGGACAAGTTTATCCCGAGTGTAATTCCATTAGCCCACTGCATTTGGTGGTATATGTAGGGACTTCAAGGGGAATAGAGCAGGGTCGTAGTAGGTTCACGTCTAAACTATTTTACATCACTACCAGGGTTATTGCCCTATGCCACCAGAGAGCCACATTTAGCAGTGAATAGCACATGATATTTCTGAGGGAGACAAAACAAAGTTTTGAGAAGCAACAATGCCAGAAGATAGAGGGTTTAGTTGAGGATATACGCCCTGTATCTCCCAGAGATCCCTCTACTCTCTAATATAATGAATGTCAGGTCCTAGATATTTCAATTATACTCAACCATAAACGTTAATGACCATTGAATTAGCCTCATGGCCATTGGCACAGAGGGTTAAAGCAGGGGTTGGCAACCTACAGCCCGTGTTGCATGGAGACGAGTAGTGGCAGCAGCCAGGTCCTTGCATGTGTCTACGTCTGACCTGGGGCCAGTCACTCCAGCCCACAAACAGAAAAGGTTGCCTATCCCTGGGTTAAAGAGTTAAGCAATGCATCTGCCAGCTGCATGTGGGCCTGGCCAAGGATGACGAGTGTCTCCCATGAAGACTGATTGATATGCTCATTTCCCCACCTCCCCCTGGGATCAGGGTCCTCTGTGCCTGGTGAAGAGGCGTTTCCTCCCATGCAGATCTGCAATTTTTTCTAAATAAATGAATTATTTTAATCTTGTAGGGGACATGCTCATCTTACCCCTCAAAAAATATTCCAGAAGGGGAGAATGACTTCAATAATTTCTGTCTTGGGTTTTTGAAAAGAAAGCACCATGTTTGCCAATCTGAACCATTGATTATCAGTAGTGGGGCTGGGTGGTGAGAAGGGGGTTGTAGGATCCAAAGGAGTTACGTAGAGCTAAATCTCTAGTGACTTGCCCTAACCAAAACCTATGGAACTTGATATTGGCTTGTTGGGCTCTCTCCATAGTCTTGCAGCAAAGGGGTATTGTTGGGCTTGTACCCATGGCTTCCAAAAACTATTCACTCTACAACTGCATTCATCTAAACCACTGTTGACATGACATTGCTCCCAGGCTAAATTGATATTGCTTGTTGTGGAATAACTTGACACGGCGATAATGCACCAGATGACACAAGAAAACAAGTCACCAATGAGATAAACGCATTGAATATGCATTTAAAATAAGAGAGACGCTTGTTAACCTGATGGTACTGGCACTTAATATCCACTCTCACCATTGCCCTTTCCATTATGTACCCTTTCTCCCTCGTTCCAGGTTTCATGCTCGCTCTAGTTTTGCAGTTTGATATTCATGAAACCTTCTGCTCTCATAGGGATCCCATTTGCCATGAGCAAGCCTCCACATAGGGGCTGGCTTTAATGAGCAAGGGTAGTGTTGGGGAAGAAATTAATCTATGATGCTAAATTCTTGGGTGTGCTTTACTTGTTCCTTACAAATGATATCAACTGCTCTGAGATTTGACTCCTCTCTTTCTAAGACAAGCCTCCATGCCATGATGGGTCTGGTTGTAGAAGCTACATACCCTGTGCATTCAGATGTCACGGTGAAGAGAATGACATGACAACCTAGATAGAGAAAAATATAACACAGCTTCACATAGCATAGGTGCAATTTCATGCTACGTTTCACCATGATTTACATCTCTCTCCCTCATAAGTAAAGGAACTTTGCAGCCCCCATGACTGCAGTATCTTCACGGCATCTGTGACTTTACAGATGTTAATGAATGCATTCCCCTATCATCCCTATGAGATAGGACGGTATCATTAACCCAGTGGGGAAACTGAGACTGTGAGAAGGTCACAGAGACAACATGTGGCAGAGCCAAGAACTGAAACGCGATGTCTTAGCTCAGTGACTTAACCACACCACCAGCTTTTTGTTCACTTGTGGAGGATATGGGGCCATTAAAAATAAGTCTGTGCTACACTCTTCACTGTGCTCTAATTCATTTTGGATTTGCAGTCTGTTTAGTGGTATCCCTCGCATATCAATCTTGTTTTGACCTATGTCAATACTCAATCCACATGTGAATTTTCACCAAATCCAGGGTTGCATTAGTGCTGTATTTCCAGATAGGGCCCATCTCATTCTAAATAGCTTTAATGGTGATTAATAATTTTGCTGCTAATAAATCTTGTTGGCAAAAAGGCACCCAAAATATGTCATTATTTACATATTTGTCTTCAAGGAACAGCTGCTTGGGCCTCAACTGCAGTCATAACATCATAACTGAGTATTCCTCTACCCAAACATTCACGCGTCTTTGGGCATGCGTCTGCGGCTCAAGATCCAAAGTTGCTTAGGAAGCAGGTACGCTGATAAGAAAACAGCAAGCTGTAAGTAGTATTTGAAAACTGATGTAAAAGCAGAGGTCCCGATCAGTCCCGATCCTGCAATCAAACTGGCCTTCATGATGACTGAAACCCACCTGCACGCCATCACAGAATTGGGTCCAAATTTACCAATAGTTCTTAATTAAACTGCACAGTTCAGTTCCACAGCTGCTTTCCTATAAACAACGCACTAATTAGTTCAGTGAGTCAGTTAAAACTTGTACCACAGTGCCAAACAATTTAAAGGGAAATTATGAATTTTGAAATCCTTCCTCTGAAAGAAAAGGGCCATTTGGGTCGATTGTGTGCTTTGTCCCCTTGTTCGCATCTTTGGGGTTATAATCACATTTTTTCTAATATATTTTTTCAAAGACTGAAACAACAGGGGAAACTGTCTCAGGTTTTAATGCTACATATATTTTCCTGTTGGCTTAACTTTACTCACCGTGGGGATCCTGGCTGCTAGAAGCAAATGGGGTTATTCACCTAAGTAAAGTTTGGCCCATAAGAAAGTTTTGGCAGCATCTAGGTTTAGGGGACAGATCTAGACTGCAATGCATAAATTTGGGGTGCTTGACTCCCCTCTCCCTGGAGTGCAGCCCAGAACCTCTCCCTGCCCATGGGGAGAATTGGAAGTCAATTAAATGGGTCCACAAACCCAGCCTGCTAAGCAGGGAGAAGTGTGGTGAGCCAGAAGTAAATGCTGGGCCCTGGGGGTTTCTTAAACTCCCCCTTTCAGGCACCTCTTGCTCCAAACCCTCTTCCAAGTGTAGGTCTTTGGAAAGCACTAAGCTTTCTCTCCAGGTGTAGCTGCTAGAAGGGGTGGCTATCGTACCCCCGGTTATATCATGGCCATCTGGGTTAGAGCACCTTCCCAGGAAATGGGAGACCGACACCTAATGCCCTCCCCGGTCTGAGGGGACTCAGACCCACAGGAGAGCATCCTAACCCCTGGACCAAAAGGTATTTTGGGTAGGGGCACCTTCCACCCTTCCTGCTCAAGCTCCACAATGTGTAGAAAAGAATTTGAGTCACGGGGCCAAAGCAATCACAACTTGCAGCCTTGCGCTATGTCCCCCTGTGAGGTGCAAAGGGAAAGGATGTTCAATTCAGGTTGCTTTTTGCATTTTGTTGAATGTCTGCTTAAGGCAAAATACAGGACAGGCTTTACTAGGGGCTTTGAAGGCTGCCTTCCCCAGAACAACTGATATACTGGCAGAGAGCGAGCCTCCTGGGGATGGAAGAGGAGGTATGGGCTCCCTCGGGGAATGGAGAGAATTCAAGGCATTACCTGGGCCGTGCATTTCCATCCACCTGCCCTCTCCCTTTGGCTGTGCTTGAAAAAATAGTGCTGGCTAGAACTGGATGATGTGCCGGGCCCAGTCCTGCCAGCACTAGGCTTACTCCAGTACCTCCCAGACTGAGGCACTTCACGGTCTAGGCAGGGGAAGGCCCAGTAGGGCAGAGGTATGGGTGCTCAGCCCCACTAAGACTAGGGCACTTCTGAGTTTGTGCACAGGGGAGACTCCAGGGGCACATCTACACGTGCATTAATGTGCTTTATTTAATGTGCATTAAATCTAGTACCTACATTGTGACGTACTAACAAAATGTGCACTAGCACTTTTAATGCACATCAACTGAAGAGTGCAGTTTTTAAGTGATGCTTCATGTGCATTAGCCTATATTAATGTGCATTAACTAAATAGCGCACTTTTTCAAGGACGATTTAATGTGCATTAAAATAGGCTACCGCACATTAAAGTGCACGTGTAGATGTGCCCCAGGTGTCTGGGGTGGGGGCATTCGAGTGACAAGTGATGTAGTTGTGGAGTTAGTCACCTCCAGCCTTAAGCACCAGCTGAATGGGGGAACATTTTGGACTTAGGTGCCTTGGTTGCATCTGTACCCAAGCTTCAGGCATCAAGGCCTTTGTTGAAATCTGGCCTTAAATGACTGACCAAGGAGGAGATGAAAGGGATTGCACTCATTGCAAACAACAGGCATCATCTTCCCCGCCAAAAAAACACTCTTAGCCATTTCAGTCTTCACATTTACCAGACCTAGGTTAGAAATAAAAATGGAGGGGCAGTTTGATTTCCATTCTATGGAGCTCACTGTCCCTGGGCAGCGCCATGTTCTGGTGGTGCTTTAATTGGATTTGGGGTCTTGGCCCTAAGCAAGGTGCCTTTCCTTCCACCTCCTTGCTTTGATAGGAGTTTTGCAGTGTGCCACCAATTCAGAAAGGCAGTTCTCCCTTGTCAAGTCCTCTGTGCTGTGGCAACTGGTCTAAACCCCCTCGTGGAGGAGCTGTTCATGATAGCAATGAAGACCCCAGTGCTCCAGAGATGCTCCTGGAGGATTCAAGTGGGTCACTCGTGCAGCTGCGAGTCCACGGGGCTGTCAGGGCTCCTTCAGGTGAGCTTCTCCACTGGACATCGGTGCAGGCAGGGCTCTCGGCAGTGTCGGTTTGTGCCTCCTTTTAAGGCTGCTTGCCCTCCCACCCCCACATCCACTGTGCTTTCTGCTTCTCGCCAAGCCAGATGCTCCCCTCCATCAATGCCTTGGGCAAGCGGCTGCACTTCCAAGAAGGGAGCTGATATCTGAGCTCCAAGAAGGGAGCTCCAAGAAGGGAGCTGATATCTGCCTCTGCCCTCCGGTTTGCTTTGGGGCTTGTTTCCACCTGCTTCCAGACCGGGACCGGAGCAGCTCCCACCCACCCACTTCACTGCATCCCCCCCCTGCCACCCTCCAGCTCCCCAGCACCCAGCTCCCACCCGCTCTTTGCGCCTGTCTGCCCACTGACACAGGGAAATGCAGCCCAAGCCTCCTCCTTGGATCTTTTCCATGCAAAGCTGAGCATGCAAAGCTGCCTGAGGGAGGGCAAGGAGCAGGGCTCCCAGCCAGCCCCCGCAACAGCCTTGCTTGGCATTGCAGTGCAAGCCCAGCCAGCTTGGCATTGCAATGCAAGCCTGGGGTTAGGGATACCCACCTCTCTCTCTGTCTGCAGGGGAGAGGATGCACTAGATCTGTTTCCATCCCCACCTCCCTTGGTGTTGGGTTTTTGGGTTTTGTTTGGTTTTGTTTTTTTTGCAGTGAGGATGGCTTGCAAGCTGGTCCAGCCCTAGCAATGCCTGGGGAAGAGAGAGGGAGCGAGAACCTGCTCCAGGCGGCTGGTTTCCACTGTGCCTCTGATGCCCATCAGCAGATTGCAAGCAGGATCCACCCTGGCAGGCTGGAGGTGTGACTTCCAAGGGGGGCCGGGCGGAGGTGGGGAGCTGGCTCCTATAAGGAGCTGCCCAGCACCCGGCTGGCTGCTGGGGAAGCCGGATCGCAGGGGGGAGGCAGGCAGAGCCCGGCCCTGGCTCCTTTAAGAAGATCCGGGGAGGAGTGTCTGTGTCCCCAGCTTTTATCCGGAGCGTCTGGATGCTGGATGGAGTAAATGAGCGCAGGGAAGGGAAGGGAGAAGAGCCCTGAACCCGGGGCTGGGGGAGCCTGCTGCTGCCTGCCGGGGCTGGGAGGAAGATGGATGCTGCCCCCAAACTCTTCAGCGCTTTGACTTTGCTCCTGGTCGGCTCCTGGCACCTGGGATCGACAGCCAGCAACTGTAAGCAGCCCGCACCGGGGCAGGGGGAGGATGCTGCATCCCAGGACTGGGGGGATGCTGCTTCCCAGGGGCTGGAGGGATGCACCAGCTGGAGGGATGCTGCTTCCCACGGGCTGGAGGGATGCACGGGCTAGGGGGATGCTGCATCCCAGGAGCAGGAGGGATGCACAAGCTGGAGGGATGCTGCTTCCTACGGGCTAAGGGGATGCTGCATCCCAGGGGCTGGAGGGATGCACAGGCTGGAGGGATGCTGCTTCCTACGGGCTAAGGGGATGCTGCATCCCAGGGGCTGGAGGGATGCACAAGCTGGAGGGATGCTGCTTCCTACGGGCTAAGGGGATGCTGCATCCCAGGGGCTGGAGGGATGCACAAGCTGGAGGGATGCTGCTTCCTACGGGCTAAGGGGATGCTGCATCCCAGGGGCTGGAGGGATGCACAAGCTGGAGGGATGCTGCTTCCTACGGGCTAAGGGGATGCTGCATCCCAGGGGCTGGAGGGATGCACAGGCTGGGGGCATGCTGCATCCCACGGGCTGGGGGGATGCTGTGACCTCTAGGAAAGTTAGCCCCGCCACTGGCTGCACACCTGGAGCACTTGGTGCCCAGGCAAAGTTGCAGCGGGCTGGAGCTGGCTGGGCTGCGGGGGGCAGCTCGGCTCTGTCCAGCTGGTGCAGCTGCAAGGCTGCCTCTGCTGGCATGGCACGGGCATCCTCATGGCAGTGGTGCTTTGGAGCCGGGTTGCATGGGCAGGGGGTTTTGTGTGCCCACCTGCCTGGAGTCTCCCCTGGGGCAGCTCTGGCTGGGGCCCCCGAGCTACCCCTTGCCAGGCCAGACATGGCCAAACTTGCTCCCGCTTTGCCCTCCCAATCAGGGGTGAGGGGAGAACTGGAGGGCTTGCCCAGCCCTCTTGCCATTTTCCAGCCCTGGAGAATCAATAATAATCATAATAATCACCATCACTTTAATCATAATAATAATCATAATAAGAATAGTCATCATCATCATCATCCATCAGAGCATCATCCCCTGAAAGTTGTTGGGTTTTTTTTCCTCTTCCATTCCCCCTTCTCTTATTCCCCCCTCATTACCCTTAAGGCACTGCTGTCTGCGACTGTCACTGCAGACTGTGAAACACATGCTTTGCAATGTCGCAATGAAAGGCAGTCCACATGCCGTGTGCCGGTATTATTCTAACCCCTTGGTGCAGGTCCCATTGGGAATGTAGGACCTGATCTCCCTGGTAATGAGTAGGGGGGAAAAAAGGCGGGGTGCTTCTCCAGAGGTCTCAACCTAGCAAGGCACAGTGGCAAGGATTCAGACAAATCCAGGCTAGCTGAGTCTCTGCGGCCCGTGCACAAGGCATCGCCTGGATTGTAACTGGGAGAAGTTCTGGCTGGTGTTGGAGGTCATTTGAGCAAGAGCTAGGAAAGATCTGGGAAATGTGGAATAAGTCGGTGAATTTCTGCAGCTCGGGAAGGGCTTGGTTCGGTTTGGGAATGGAATTTCGTGCTCTAATCATGGTGGCTACCTAAGAGAGAGAGAGGGAGAAAAGAAATCTCCCCCGAATGAAAATTTTTGGTTATAGTAAATCAGAGGAATTCAATGTTGCCTGGATCTCGACGTAGTTGTGGACGCTAGAGGTCAGTCTTGCCTTATTGATTCAGCGCTTTGGAAGGGCATATTTCCACATGTTTACATAGCCGAAGCAATAGAAGAGTTTCAATAACCAGAACATCAATTTAATAAACCTCATAAAACATTAGCAGGTGCATTGTTTCTGCCCTCTCACCCCTTTCTGGGGGGAAAGGGAAATTTGCTTTTAAGTGAACCCCAGTGCAAGAGGAAAGAGCTTTATTTTTTTTTTTTCCTTGGGGCTGAACAAATGATGGTGAATATGTTTTAATAATGTTCACCAATTGTAAGTGGCAAGCAATTTAAGACTGAGGCTTGCCATTACTGTTGCAGTAATAAAGTTAATTCCTAACACTTAAAAAGAAACTCTGTGTTAATGAGTTTACTATTTCACGGGTGACAGTTTAATTTCCCAATGCCAATAAACATTTCCATTGAATACACACTGCTTCCTAAATATTTAGGAGTCAATCTTTTTAAGGCATAATGATCAATGGTTTTATTATACAGTACAGATTTTACTTATTCATTGAGCAGTGAATTAGCATGGAGTAGGCTGTAAGTGTTTTTCCCAGGAGCTAAGCTAATCTGTAATAGCTTCAAGTTCCCTAGAAACCCAGTAAAAAAAATCTGATATTAAGAAACTTACACACACACGCACGTGAGCCACAGACATTTTAACTATGAAAACTCCCCTTGTAAAAAATCTCTATACATTGGGTCACTGATTTCAGCGGGGCTTAGGTAGCTACACCACTTCACAATCGGTCTCAGTAGTGAAAAACCAAAATAGTCATCTATATGTGCCTAGTAGAAGACACCTAAATCTATATATTTTTAGACATCTAAATACTTCTGGAGATGTTGGACCTGCTACTAAAATCCTTGTGAGCCACACGGCCTCGGTGCTTCCAAAAACTGGGAAACTGGTGTTAAAAGATCACATGGATTTTGAAGCATTCACTTTTGAAGTTCCCAGTCTTTTGTCCAGAGAACCGGCTTCTGGTATTGCTTACCTGGTATAATTCAGTAGTCTTCTATAAACCAGGAAAACCAGAAGAGAACAGAATCTCATGTTTTTAGTAGGAAAAAAAAAGTATTTTGAGTAGGAAAAATCAGCCTCTCTTGTGCTGGCCTACATAGCATTAATCTATTTTTTGGTGTGCTTAAATTAAGGGAATCTTTTTTTTCTTAATGTCTATATCTATTCTACCTCCCACTGTCATCCCTTTCTTTTTACTGGGAAATCGTGGGGAAGTTAATGGTTGCTACACCTCCGGTTTGAGTTGTTGTTTGTTTCATGATTTCCTCTTAGGTATGCTGTGCAATTAAAGAGAGACCCGCTAAAAAATCTGCTTTGAAATGCAGCTACAGGCTAGGGGTCAGTAGACATCATTAGAGAGATCAGAATTACCTAATGCTAAAACAAGTTGAGAAATTCCTGAAGCTTACCTCAATGCAGTGCTTTATTACATTAAATAACTACAGGGGCAACAAGATTTCTCCCTGGGATACTAATTACTGGAAAATAGACACACGCAACATTGAAAGCCCTGTTGCATACGTAGTCTTGTGGCATTTTAATTTGTGCGTTCATCAAGTGCTAAGGAGAGACCAAAAAAAAAAATTGCCTGAAGCAAATTAAATGCATTTTTACATGGTTTTTTTTGTTTGTTTGTTTGAGATGCTAGTTGGGGCTAAAATGTTTCGGAATATTATGTACATACATATTTCAAAAAAATACTCCAAAAATAATGCAACCTAAGGGAGAGAAAAGACTTTATACTCCTTTCCTCTTGCTGTTAAGTGAGACCAGCCTATCAGTCACATCCCATCAGGTAGCTCTTTCTTCTGTACTGAAAAGCAAAGCACTGAAAGCTAAAATGTCATATTTATGGGTTAATTTAGCTCCATGCAGGTGAATAGAGGCAGCAATTCTACCGTGGCGGTCATCTCTTCCATGCTGTGTAGTCTGTCCCCTGCATCGGGTGGGTTGTGTGCTTTCTTTCCCCTCAAATGTGTATGGTTTACTTGACTGCGGTCTCCTTCATAGGTATGAAGGTTTGGCAGGTGAAGCACATCATTTTGGAAAGCGGGGTCCTTCCAATTCCCTTTGCAAAAAAAATATTTTTGAAATATTGCCGCGTTTCCATTTCTGCACGCTTCCTCCTTCTGCAAGGTAGTCAATCCATTACCATACCTTCCCTGATCCTAAGAAATCCTAACAGACATCCCTTTCTCCCAGGCAATCTGATGGGTATTCAACACCTCTTAAGATCAATCAGGTCCTTAAACTAATATTGTGCAATGGATCCTGCTCTCCTTGAAATAAATTGCTAAACTCTCGCTGACTACAGTGACTAAACCTGGCCCCATCAGAGGGTCTTGATATTTCTATTTAGCTCTAGTGTGCAATTAAAATGCGTTTATTCTGGATCAGAGGTGTGTGTTTGAATAAAACTGAATGAAGCATGAAAGATGAGTTTAGCCAAGAGGAAATGTGAGAAAACCAAACATGCCTTGTAGAGTTTCTTCTGGGAGCCTATTCTAACCTGGCTTTGCAATGAATTGGAAGCATTGCGGTTGATGGAGATAGATTTAAAAGTGGTGCAAATCTAAGAGATTTTTGGATCTCTAAGGCCATTGAGACACATGGGATTAATTGGGACTTGTACCTGTATTGAGGAGAGCACGTTCTGCCTATTGATCAGCAAAGAAATAGCAGCAGAGGTGCCACAGGACACATTTTTTCCCCTCTATAGGATTTTAAGAAGAAAAAGCTTAGAGACCAGTTGAGTTGGGTAGTTTAATGATTCTCCAGCGGTGGCCTTTAGAGCATTTACTAGTAGATGATACGATGAAGGATGGCTTTTCTTCTTTCTCTGCTAGGTAAAAGAAACAAACATTCACGGACACTTTCCCCCTCTTCTCAGTTACTGATGGAGTAACAGGAGAGTATATGGGATAGTAAAAGGGAGGGGAGGGTCTCAGTCACCAATGGGAGGGGGTCACAGGCTCGCAAATACAAGGGTTTATATCGATGGTCCATGCAGTGATTAAGTCAAAGACCCTTGCCCTTCAATACCTTGCATCATATCACTGCCACTGCTATTAACGACTTAAAATTCAGTTGATTTTGCTTGTAAATCCAAGCCAAAGGAGGTCACTGGGAGACTTTCCATTTACTATGATTGGCAGTGGACCTTGCTCACGCTGATCAGATGGCAGTGCTCAATGCACACGGACCAAAACAAGGGCATTACTGTCTCTTTATCATACGTGTTATGTGTCTCCACCTTTGCTGGTTTAATGTGACACACATTAGTAGGAAAACAAAATACCTTGAAAATGTGATCAGTTCTTGGATAATGTAAAATATTGACTTCAGAGCGGGACTCTGGCCATGCCACTCCTGGCGGAGGCTGCCCATGCATAATGCAAGCGTACGCTAATTTTAGGTTACAAACATCCCCATTATGGAGATCGACTTCTACCATTTTCATTGTGTTAATGTGGAAACTGAGGTACCGAATCATACAGCAAGCAAGTTGGAAAGAGCAGCTGAGTCCAGGAGCTTGACTCTAATTTCAGTTGTGGCATTACGAGTAACTCCAGGAGGGTCAACTGAGTGACCTTGCTGTCAACTGAAACTACGTCCCCTCCTCTGTCCTGGGACCACATTCATCCTCTCCTTGATGTACATAGTCCTTTCCAAATCTGGATACTCTTTTTTCGCTGCTTGTAGATTTAAAAAAGTCTCATTGAAGATGACAATTAATCTGCATACTCTTCTTTCACTGCTTGTAGATTCAAAAAGTCCCACTGAAGATTATATTTAAGGAAGCATAAATCAAGAGAGAGTACCAAAGGGAATGAGAGATGTGGGTACACGATGCACATGGGATGAAATCCTTATATATGTTTACGCAAAGAACCTGGTCTCCGTATATGTGTGTGTGTGTGTCTTTGTGTGTGTGTCTGTGTATATATATTAAACCAGCAAAGGTGGTGTCATCTATGGGAAGAAAATAAGTTTCCATATATATATATATGGAAATATGAAATGTGAAATATTATATCTATAAATATATATGTATGTATATGTATATGGAAAATGAGTTCCATATATATATATATGGAAATATGGAACATAATATTATATGGAAACCTATTTTCTTTCCATGGATGTGACATGTTTCAGCTCATTTTAGCATATTTTAATGACCACCTTACACCCCAGCAGAGAAAAAGGAGAGGACTGGAAAACAGGGAGCTTTGGTCAGAGCTCTAGTTAAAAGTCTGTGGCTCTGCTACTTCTAATATTCATATTTTGTGTCCTCTGGAGTATCCCACGGTGCTGCAGAAAACAGCTGGGCTATGTATGAGACACCAAACTCACTAAAGGTACCCCAGTGTGTTTTTAAAGCTTGTCATTACTGTCACTGTTTGTTTTGCCACTGAGCTGTAGTCACTGCTCATGGGGGAAAAATGCACAGTGCTGTAAAATTACTTCGGTTTTACTGATGTGATATTCATAGTTGGCCTTGTATAGCGCATGGTACCTGGTGGAGAAAGTGTATAACTGCGTGTCTTAGTATGGAGGCATGAGCATCCTCTCATTTCCCCAGGTGTCATGAAAATGGTTAAGAAACAGCACAGTTTTGTGGCCTTAACTCGGGTAAAACCTCCCATTGAATCCAAGGCTGAGAGTGGAGCACAACAGGGTTTAGACCTCATTATAATTAAGTTTTAAATTGACAGTTACTGTTCAGAGGCTTCAGCTGGATCAGTGGGTAAAGCAGGAAGCATGGTTGCAGTTATCATCCTGTCTGTCTGGTGTCAGAGGAACAGGAGAATTTTGGTACACAGTTCTGGTTTGATGTCATTGATAATTAATTTCCTTGTATTAATTTTGTCTCTGTATTTTTCTAATTGCCCTGTGCAGATTCTAGTGGGTTGATAATACCATCTGTTCGGTGGATCAGCAGAATTGATGGAGTTTTAAGTGATGACAACAGTGCAATATAGAATCCAGAGAAGAAAGTAGATGCCAAAACATTGATGTATTTTATTTTTAACTATCTACCCTGTTAGGTAGTAAAGAGAGAGCGAGGGAGAGCATTCAGAATTGGAATAAGAAAATTGCCCCGACAGACAGATGTTCAGTAGGCGTCTCAATTCTCAGCCAGGATTTGCTGCAAAAATATAAGCATGTAATTTAGTAAAAGAGAATGCATGTAGCCATTTGTATTTTGTATGTGTCAGGAGGGACCTTGCCTAATATTTTTACCAGAAGTAAAGGAAAAAATTCCCTCTTGGCTCTAAGTGTTGCCTCTCTAAAATGCTACCATCTTTTCTCTAGCATTGCTAACATACTGTAGAACATCATGGCATTTGGAAAATTCCCTGCAGAAACTCAAGCTCAGAGTATCTGGATAACATAATAAAATATCCTTCACCAACTCTACTTCCAGACTTAATATAGGTCGTCCATCACCTAATATGTCATCAGTGGGAATGAATTAATATTGCCAAAGCTAACGGTACTCAGCCAGGGTAGTGAAGCACCCCAGCGTTCTGTGAGATCCTGAAGTGTGCCATGGGGTGATGCACAATATTAGCAGTGTTAGATGTGCAAACACCTACACATGATTCACAAGAGAAACCCAGATTTTCAAACAGAAAGCTATAGCATTAAAAATATTCTGAACTTTGGTACCTTTTCTGAGTTCTTTGCAACGACAGCACTCTGTTATTTCCCCGTACTCAATATACACATGAATGCTAAGAGCTGGCACTTTCTGAGGGGTGCTTTGAGCCTATCAAGGAGAGCCTTGGGTCTAAAGAGGTGGAGAACCATTGGCCTAATAAACTCTAGGAGTCAGAAGTCTAAGGAGATCTTCCTTATTATATGGGCAGAATGATCTTGGACTGCTGGGAATTGTGTGGATGTCTGAGCAAGGTGGAATGACTCAAACTTTTTTGGGATCTGCTTTTCCTCTACGCTCAGCTGAGATGCTATAGATCTACCCTTGAAGGATTCCCAGGTCATGAGTACTGAATCTGTTCATCCGAATGTCCAAGAGGTCATAACAGAAGAAGTGCAGTTGAATGGTTAGCACAGAGGACTGCGAGTCAGTCGAAGAAAGGTTTACCCAGTGCAAGCTCTTGGGAAATATCCCTTGTGAGACTGACTGAAGAATAACCGTTGCATTTGGTGGTGGACTTTGAAGTTTCCATTTGCATTTTTTTTTGCATTTTCCATGCAAAAATGCATTTGCATTCTTATTTCTGTTCTGACAGAGACACATTGCAAAAGAGTTCATGAGCAATGCTGTCCCAACTGGTCAATAGCCTAGTGGTTATCACTGACCTAGCATGTAGAAGCCACTAATTCTCAGCCCTCACTCAGCTATTTTGTGGTCACTTTTTCTCTCTCTGGGACCTGAGACATGCCTTCAATGGGAAAATGGTTGGTTTGTTTGTAAGCTCTATCACACGACTTCTCTATGCATCGTATTCGCTAGTTTTACAACCAGTACTTTTTTTTTTTTCAGTAGCCTTCTGGGAAGATGGAAAGACATATACAGTTATAACATATTTGGTCAGAGATGGAAGTAAAAATAGGATCCTATTCTATAAAGAGTTAGTACCTCATTTAGATGTAAGGAGAAATCAGAGGTGGGGTTCAAGCTCAGATGTAGATGCCACAAGGCCTCACTAATGAGATTTCTGCCAACCTTGGGTCTAATCTAAAGTCGTTTTGGAAAACAGATGCTGGATGACTTTGTGATTTCTCAGCGGCACCAGGAGAATATAATGGCTGGTGAAAAAAACCCAGATGAAATGCAATGACTGCTGGATTTTCCTTTGGAGACTTCTAGGGGTGTTGTACCAGCTCTATTTGGGGAACCAGAAGTTTCTGTTCAGGGGTGTGGAGGGGAGACAATTAATTTTGTTAAATATGTTTTCTGGATGATCTGGGGGGAAAAGTAAAAAAAAAACCCAAACCTCAGAATTGCATCTTATTTGATGGGGACCTTTAATTCTATGTTTTTGCATCATTTAATTCTTGGCCTTAAGACACATGGTGCACCGTTGAACTGTTCTGTTTCTTAAAATTATTAATAGCAGCTCCTACTATTGCTAACAGAAACATCTAATGTTTTCTAGGTCAAAGTGTCTATATAATCATAAAACAGTTTGCTTTGACACAGGAGTAAAAATGTTTCAGCTATAATGTCACGTAATTACAACAACAACAAAAATAACAACAGCAGCCAAATGAAATACATTTTTAGTGTTAAAATCTTTCATTTCGGAGTCTGTCAAAATGAATATGAGTTTGACGAACAATCCCACTTGTGTCAAAACTTAGTAAAAAAAAAAAAAAAGAGAGACCTATTTTTTGACAGAAAAAAATCCAACCGGATTCTCTCTCCGGTAATAGATATGAATTTATGGATGTGAATTTTGAATGGATTTGGATTTGCAGGAAGTGTTTACATGGCCCCCTACAGAAAGATAGCTGCATTTTGTAACAGCACTGTTAGGGATGCCGTCAAACTGATTTTTTTGTCCTTTTTCCAGCCTTCTTTTCATTCGAAGTCATCAGAAAATTTCCACCGAACACACGGAAAGTGTCTGTTAATGACTCTAACACTAACCAGCTCATATACGGAGGCTCACAGTAGCATATACAGGGAGACCATTTAACCATAGTCTCATGGATTTGGGTTCCTGTGTGCCACTCCGGGGCCATGTCAGTGGTCTCTGCTTTGCAATGTATCCTTCTGTCCTTCCAAAGAAACAAGGGCAGGATACCCCATGATAAGTAGAAAGTCTAGATCCGATCGGTGGGTCCCACCAATCTTGCCACATTGTTCCATAATACAATGTTGTCTCTACTCTTATCAAGTCTCCCATGCTCGATGGTTGTCCCATAACACACAGAATTGCTGGATATTTCCTATTCAAAAGCTGTTTCTGGATGTTTCCTTTTCAAAAGCTATTTTTCTTACTGGATGTGTAATGCCTGTATGGTCCTATATGGTGTCTAAGTTCAATATTACTTATCCACAGCATTAATCGGCTGCTGTACACAGCTTGCATGAGCCTTAGCAGTGAAGTGGGTGAACACTGCCAGTACCCATTTTTTCAGGATGAACCCAGCACTGGATACCTCTGGGAAGCCTAAGAGGGGAAAGCTCTCTCTTAGCTCCCAGTTGTTAGAGATTATCCTAATCTCAAAAGCAGGATGTAAATTAGGGTTGTGTACAGAAGTGGAGTCTCCACTGGGGCTGGGAAGCAGTAACAGGAAAAGCCCATTTCCACCATCTTAATTTAGTACTATCTACACAAGAATCGCTGGGCATTGCAAAGATGTTTGGGGGGTTGGGATGTCCTGGAAATGTTCGCTCAAATGTATTTTTCTGAATATTCAGGAACCAAAGGATATTACCCTCCTGTTCATTATTCCTTTGTTCAAAGTTCTGGATATCCAATGAGGGAGTAGAAAGAATACCATGTGACTTAGGTTACCAACCACAGGCCAGTAGTCAGCACTTGATTGTTCATTGACTTCTTCATGAGTCATGTGGGGGGGCTCAGTTGGTCCCTGATCTGATATGAAGTAGGGTCCTTTTCCCGCTATGGGTCTCCACACAGTAGTGGTGAAGACCTGCAGTCCCTGAGGTCACAAGGGCCCCTGACACATATTCAAGGTGAGATGGGATCCGATGCAGGATCCCAACAACTGTGCTTCCTGTCATGCCACATGTGCATGGAAGGAGGTGCGATTGTAGGATCCCACATTAGATCTTATTGTGCCATATTGCTGGTGCAGGGGGAGCCTGATGCCAGGGGAGCCTGATCCTGGGCTCCCTCTGCATCAGCAG
>NW_005842052.1:1390851-1401342 GCF_000455745.1 Alligator sinensis
GGGTGTGTGATTCGGGTGATCACCCAGGGCACTGTGGTTGGGGGGGCGCCCCCCATGCACACACGGGCACTGTGAGTGGCAGGTAGCGGTGCCAGTGTAGGGTGTTGCTCAGGGCCCTGTGCAACATCAGGTCAAGAGAAGGAAGGGGCCTTGGTGGGGCTGCCTGGGAGTCTGCATGGTGGGGCAGGGTGGTACAATGCATGTAGGGAGCCCCAGGCTGGGGCCAGCAGCCTGCGGAGGGGAGCAGGGGAGGGCTCCACTCAAGTTTCACCTGCATGCAGCCAGCTGTGTGTTGGGCTCTGGTGCCCTCATCTATACCAGCACTCACCGGCCACTCATTGCAGGCTCCTGCTCCCCCCATTTCGGCTCCATGGGGTTGCAGCTGGTGGTCCCTGCTGCAGGTGGATGCCCTGCTCAGCTCCCTGGCCCCTGGGACACAGCCCCTCTGTAGCAGGGCAGCAGTGCCAGTGACTGGGGAGAGGGGGTGGCTGGGGGAAAGGCACCGGGGGGGGCATTGGGGAGGGTGCCAAAATATAAGTTCACCTCGGGTGCCATTTTTCCTAAATCCAACTCTGAAGCTTGAGCACGTGATACGTTCCCCAGGCTGGAAGCTGGGATCAACTGATGGGGTTTCTAACCCAGGAAGCCCTGATCCTACCTGTGGAGCACATGAGAGGCTCGAGAGGCTCCATGCACTGCTCCAAAGGTGGAAGAACAACCCAACCAGGTGGGAAGTCTGAGAACTGAAGAGAGACCGTGACCCTGGCTCATCCCTAGCCAAGTGCACTAAAGGAATATATCAGCACACTGAATGCAGGGAAGCTCCAAGGAAAAAAAAATCTGGAGGATTTCCCTTGCCACCCACATCCGCTGCTACTGGTAGTTTCACAGTGCTCTTAATAAAGGCCATTGTCTTCATGGCAGAAGTGAGCTGTGAGTGATTGTTTTATGAATAATACGCCTCTGTAGAAATCAGGATTGACTTGTAAGCAGGGTGAAAGGGCTAAACAGACAATGAAAAAATATACTTTTTTGGCAATGAATAATTCATCCAGCTTTTGCAACCATGAAAACAAAAACACTGTGCACATAAGAACTCATTAGGCCAGTTAATCCCACAAATGGCTGAACATGGAGAAAATCAGCTTTTATTTTAAAAGGCATATTTACTCAAATCTTCCCTAATTTGATTTGCTAGCGGGGTATAATTTAAGTCAAACAAGTCAGGAGCTTTACTGACTGGATGAAGGCCTAAATATTTAATAGAGGATGAGGACAACCTGTCACACTGGGGACAAAGCAAGGGAGAACTCATTCGCCAGAGCACTAATGGCAGAGGGTAAGAGACAATGTATAAAAATAGTCAAGAAAACAGGATGTGAGCCCTAAATCACAGCAGGTGGTTTTCAGACTCAGGTCCTTGGAGTGCACCAGATATTACCCCAGCAGGGTCTGAGTGATATCCCCCTTGCTTAAGTACTTCAGTGGTCCCCATCTTCACAGAAATTCAGTGCTTCACAGTCTTTATGTGCTTTAAATATGTCTGTGATGTGGAATAGTGTTGCTGTGACAATGAGGCAGGGTCAACCAGAAAGGCAGCAGACTTGAGGAGCCCAGGTCCAATTCTTTCCTCTAATACATTTCCCTCGTGCAGTTGGTCCTATGGACAGAAAGCCAAGCAGTGGAAATGATGAGCAGCTTTCTTGCCTTGAGGGTAGGAAGCAACCTGACTTAGGCTGTGAGAGGGAGACATTATTCCTCATGGAGAACGCTGCTTCAGGGATGCTATATCAGGGAAGGAGCAGACCTTTATTATATCTTTGCCTCTCTTCCCTTCATATCTCTTATCTTTAAAAAAAAATGCAACAGAAATGGAAAACTGGGTGCGTCAAATTTCTTCGAATCATATACAAGTAGGGCTGGGAGGTCATCTAGTCCAGTCCTTGCTCTAGTCAGGACCATGCTATTTTTAATTTCCCCTGCTGGCGTTTCACAGCCTCTTGAGGTAGTCTGCACCAGTGCTAAGCCAACCTCATACATAATCAAATTCACCCAAGGAACCTTGTCTGCCTATGTCCTTAGACCAACACGGCTACAACCTACACCCCTGCAACCTCATACTTAGAAACTTCTTTCCAATATCCAATCTAAATTTTTCCTTCCTGCAATTCAAGAAGACTATGGCTTGCTCTCGCCTCTGTGGCCATGGAGAATAGTCTATCACCATCCTCTTCAGAACAACCTTTTTTTTTCTCTATTTGAAGAAAATTTGAAGAAGAATTTCTATTTTCTATTTTTTTCCTGTTTGATTTATTATAAAAATCTCAACTCAGCCTGTTTTTCTCTAGAGTAAATAATCCTAGTCCTTCCAACCTCTTCTTATAAATCATGTTTTCTAGTTTTATAATCATTTCTGTTGCTCCCCATTGGATTTCTAATTTGTCCAAAATTAAAAAAAAAATGGGGCCCCAAAATGGACAGAGTAGTCTAGATGAGGCCTCACCAGACATGGACAATACAATGGAAGAATCTCTTTTCTTCTGACTTAAATGTGATACTCTGCTAATACGTTGTATTATATTGACCTTTTTGTTGTTGTTGCAATGAGCATAGTGTCAGCTCCTACTCATCTTATAGTCACTATAACTCCCAGGTCCTTCTCTGGACTGTTGCAGCCTAGGCCAGTCATTCCCCAGTTTACATTTGTGCATGTGATTGTTTCATCCTAAATGTAGGGCTTTGCACTTCTTCGTGCTGAATTGCATTTGATTGATTTTTTTCTGTGTGACTGTTTCTCCAGTTTAACAAGGTCATTCTGAGCCCTAATCTTATCTTCCAGAGTATCTTTTACATCACAAAGCTTGGTGTCATCTGCAAACTTGCTAAATTTGCTCTCAATTTTGTCTTCCGAGTCACTCAAAAAGACAAAACAGTACTGGACCCAGGACAGATCTTTAAGGACCAGGTACAGACATGACACTTTTACTGGTGTAAGCGATCAGAATCTGGTTTATACCCATAACAACACAATTCTTTAAAAATGGTAGAAACTGGTGTAAGGTATGCCCCCTCCCCCTGCCACCAAAGGGTGAACGTGTGTTGTTTTTGCTACCGATCTAAACTATGCCTCTCACAGAATACCACATAATAGATGAACCTAGGACACCCCATTTGATACCTCTTTATGCAGTTTGCAAAAGATAGAGGTGATCTAAATTGAATACCTGATTCCAAGAATGTTTTTCATTTGGGTCTTCTATATATTTGGTTCTCCTCTGGCCCCATTCAAAAACGACTTGAAGACAATGGAAAGGCTCCCATTGGGTTTTGGATGATCCTTCTGCCACAGCTTAATCTCTCTAGATGCAATTTGCATTATTACTTTATTGTCACTCTTCTTTGAATTCTTATTGGCTTATCAGTGCTTTTCTGATAAGGTCCAAATATTGCGATATTTCAGATGTGCTTACCCCAGTCCATATCAAGAGAGGTCATTAACTAATCAATGCTGCTACTTTATGTATGCCACTTAAATTTGGCCAGGTTTGTTCTTGTTGATTTGTGTTTTGCTATATGGCATGTACTTAGCTTATTGTCTGACAGATATCCTTGGGAAAGACGTGGATATCTGAGCAGGTATCAGGTCTGCTCAGACCTGATGAAGAATGCCTTGCATTTGAAATCTTATGTAAGTCAATCCCAACTATTCAGTTGGTCCAATATAAGATATTGCCTTCAGAAATCTTTGCTTCTAACATCATTCCTGGACTATCATGGCTACAACATCACTCTGACACTACCCTATGGATATCGTGGGTCATTCTTAGCAGTTGCATGGATTCTATGCCTTCGTCCCACGCTTGCTATAATGCCCTGCATGAGGACGAAGACCCATTGTGAATGACACTATAGAAACACAAAACAGCCACTTTCTATGCCATAACGGAGCATCCACATAGTTTCCTCTCCTTTCCCTAAGATGCTTGCAGTGTGTTTACAATTTCCACACTGCAGACTCTATTAACCAGGCTTTTGCTGGGCTTTGTGCATATTCCAAGGGGAAATGTTGATAGGTATTCATGCAGATCACACACTAAGACTCTTAGTCGTTCTTATTTTTCCCCCACCCTAGTGTCTACACTAACCCCTTTGTCCAGCGAAAACTACAAAGCTGCAAAATCATTTTACAGATGGATATAACTGGAAATCTGCTCAAGAGAGCGGTGAACGTGTGCCACAGCTCTGAGATCAGCAGCAGCAGGGAGGAACCGAGCACAGAGCCTAGCTGAGCTGTGCCTAGCTCTAGAGAGTGTTAGTCACCTTCCTGAGCACCACATTTCCCTTAAAGGACTGTAAGATTAGACGTTTTAACTATAACATTAGATTTGTTTGCAAATTATATACTGTTTTCCTACTGAAGTCTGCAGCTAGTAGCTGGTACAGGTCCCCAGGGCCTCCTTCAGCAAGGCTGCACATCAGCTGAAGTCATCTATTTACCGTATCATTATTGGTTCAGATTACAATATCCCTTACACACCCCCATTCATCAGTTAGTATCTGCAGAAGCCTGGGACCTTTCTTAAGAAACCAACAAAGAGGTGTTTTGTTGTTTTTTTTTTCTGTGGGAATCAGGGATCCTCACAGTACGTGTTCAACCTCCATGGCTGAGGCCAATGGCAAGAACTGCACTGGCTTCAAGAGGGCAAAATTCAACAAGATGGGGGCATCTGGGTTTGTCTGAACAGCAATAGATGGGCTGGCAAAAAGTGTGTGTGTTTGTGTAGATATATATGAATATATATGTATGTATGTATGTGTATATATATGTGTATATATACATATGTGTGTATGTATGTATATGCATGTGTGTGTATATATGTATGTATGTATATATATGCATGTGTGTATATATATGTATGTATATATATGTGTGTATATATACATATGTGTGTATGTATGTATATGTATGTGTGTACATATATGTATGTATGTATATGTGTGTTTGTGTGTATATATGTGTATATATGTATATTTATGTGTGTGTGTGTACACAAACACACACACACACACACACATATATACACATATGTGTGTGTATGTATATCCATTAAACCTTTCACTGCCAACTTTGCTTCAACCTCTGTAACACCATCATGTACAATTTTTAGTTTGGCAACAATTGGGAATATTTCATCTTGCTTTCATAGGCTACATAGAGACATTCAAAAAGGCAGAATCAATCTAAGTCATGCGGTTTTATATAAATGGCATAGTTTAAATCAGTATAGCGAACAGAACACACATTCGTCTTTGATAGGCGGGAGGAAATCTTAGACTGGATTTCACCATGTTTAAACCAGTCTATGTGTACCGAACTTCTGTTCTGTTACAGGTATAGATCAGTTTTGGGTGTTGAACTTCTGTTCTGTTACGGGTATAGACCAGTTTCCAATCACTTATACAGGTAAAAGTGTCATGTCTGTACCTGGCTATGAAGTGTGAACCAAAGCCACTGAAGTCAGAATCTTCCTATTGACTGCCAAGTGCTTAGGTTTACACCCACAGTGACTCAATGGAAATAAATCCCAGGAGTTCAGACTCTTATGGAAAGCCTGTAGCAGCTGAGGACTGTGCTAGGAAGTGCTGGAGTAGAGCTACCACATCCTCAAACAGATGTAATACAAGCACATTAATATGGCATGGGGCATATGCCCATAAACTCACTTGCTGGGCACATGCCCATAAACTCATGTCAACCACTGCACTAATATCATTACATTTCATCCTTTTAGGGAGATAACGTATGGAATGGGTACACCATGCTTCCCATGCAGCCGGTGTTGACATGCCCTTAGTTCCAGTTCTTAGTACAAGAAAAGACTGCAATTTGGGTTGGTTTTAATTGTCAGAACTGCCCCCCCCCCCAACCTATGACTATAGAAATGTGTGAATTCTGAGGCCTGTTTTATTTCAATATATTTATTTTCAATATAATCAGCAAAACATCAGGGACAGTTACTGTTATGTGTACAGTTTGGCCTAGGTTTTATGTATTTATTAAGATTCTGAAGCTTCCTTGCAAGAATGTTGTGTGAGACTGTATCAAAAGCCTAGCTAAAGTCCAAGTATGTCACATCCGCTGCTCTCCCCACACCCACAGAGCCAGTCATCTCATCATAGAAGGAAATCGGGTTGGTCAAACATGAATTGCCCTTATTGAATCCATGCTGTCTGTTCCTAATCACCTCATTTTCCTCCAAGTGCTTAGAAATGGATTCCTTGAGGACTTGCTCCATGACTTTTTGAGGGATTGAAGTGAGGATGACTGGTCTGTAGTTCCCCAGATCATTCTTGTTCCCTTTTTTTAAAATATGGGAACTATATTTGCCCTTTTCCAATCATCCAGGACCTCTCCTGATGACCATGAGTTTTCAAAGATGATGGCCAGTGGCTCTGCAATCACATCGGCCAACTCCCTCAGCACCCTCGGGTGTACCATGTCTGGCCCCATGGACTTGTACATGTCCAGGTTTTCTGCATAGTCCCTAAACTGTTCTTTCACCAATGTTGGCTGCTCACTTTCTCCCCAAACTGTGGTGCCTGGTGCAACAGTCTGAGAGTTGACCTTGCCTGTGAAGACTGAGGTGAAAAAGGCATTGAGTACTCCAGCTTTTTCCTCTACATCTATCACTAGGTTGCCTCCCCGATTCAGTAAGGGACCCACGCTTTCCCTGATCTTCCTCTTGTTGCTGATATACTTGTAGAAACCCTTCTTGTCCTTTGCTAGCTGCAACTCCAAATGCACTTTGGCCTTCCTGACTTCACCCTTGCCTGCCCGAGAAATACTTTTATACTCCTCCTCGTTTGTCCAAATTTACCCTTCTTGTGAGCTTCCTTTTTCTGTTTTAGTGAACCAAAGAGTTCTCTGCTTAGCCAAACTGGTCCTCTTCCATACTCGCTAGTCTTTCTGCGCATCAGGATGCTTGATTCCTGTGCCCTCAGTAGGGTTTCTTGAAAATACAACCAGCTGCCATGGACTCCCTTCCTCCGAAGACTGGCCTCCCAGGGGATCCTGCCCATGAGTTCCTTGAGTGAGTCCGAGTCTGCTTTTCGGAAGTCCAGGGTCCTTACTCTGCTGCTCTCCCTCCTTCATTTCCTCAAGATCCTGAACTCAATCACCTCATGGTTGCTGCTCCCTAAGTTGCCATCTACTTCTACATCCCCCACCAATTCGTCCCTGTTTATGAGCAGAAGGTAAAGAAGAGCATAGCCTCTAGTTGGCCTCTCTAATACTTGCACCAGGAAGTTGTCCCTAGCACTCTCCAAAACCTTCCTAGATTTCCTGTGCACTGCTGTATTGCCCTCCCAGCAGATGTCAGGGTGATTGAAGTCCCCCATGAGAGCCAGGGCCTGTGGTCAGGAAACTTCCACTAGCTATCTGAAGAAAGCCCCATTGGCAGGGGCCTGATCCTGAACAACAACCCTTGGGGTACTCCTCTGCAAACAGGGGAACCCCAGGGTTCCCTGCTTGCTGAAGCATGCTGGGGGATTGCAACTTGGGGCATGCCTCAGCAAATGGGCAAACCTGGGTGGGTGCTTCTGGGGCTTCAGGGGCCCCATCTGCAAGTCTCAGGGATTTCTTCTGCAGAGGAAAGCTCAGAGCACACAAGATTGAGCCCTGGGCTTAAGCCATGGGAGTGCCTGCATGGGCTGCTGGAGAGCACTCAGCACTGCCCAGGCTCTCTGGCCTTAAAACAAACAGACACCCACCGTGAAATAGCAGCACGCATAGATACTACCATTTGTCAAGCCTCAGGTTTGGAGACCTGTGCCATGACAAAGGACATGGATGTCTGTTTGCTTTCACTTTGCACCACCATAACAATTTTTATGGCAGCACAAAAGCACATAAAAATATAAAAAATAACAAAAGCTGCCATAAAAATAAAAATTTAAACAACCTGTTTAAATTCGCTGATGACACCAAAATTTGGGGGGAGGTGAGCACGCTAGCAGGGAGAGAGAGATTGCAGAAGGATCTGGATAGGTTACAGGGGTGGGCAAACAGGAACAGGATGTGTTTCAATACGGACAAGTGCAGGGTGCTGCACTTGGGTAGTAGGAACCAGCAGCACACTTATACGATGGGGAACTCCCTACTTGAGAGCACGGAGGCGGAAAGGGATCTTGGTGTCATTATTGACTCCAAGATGAACATGGGCCGACAATGCGAGGTCATGGTTGGCAGGGCTAACAGGACCTTGTCGTGCATCCACAGGTGCATCTCGAGTAGAGCCAGGGAGGTGATCCTCCCCCTCTATGCGACGCTGGTCAGGCCGCAGCTGGAGTATTGTGTCCAGTTCTGTGCGCCCCATTTCAGGAGGGATGTGGACAACATGGAGAGGGTCCAGAGGAGGGCCACCCGCATGATCCGGGGACAACAGGGCAGACCCTACAGTGAGAGACTGCGGGACCTGAACCTGTTCAGCCTCCACAAGAGAAGGCTGAGGGGGGACCTGGTGACCGTCTATAAACTCACTAGGGGGAACCAGAAGGGTTTGGGGGAGACGCTGTTTCCCCTAGCCCCCGCTGGCATAACAAGGAGTAATGGGCACAAGTTGATGGAGAGGAGGTACAGATTGGACATCCGAAAAAACTACTTCACAGTTAGGGCGGCTAGGAGCTGGAACCAACTTCCAAGGGAGGTGGTGCTGGCCCCTACCCTGGGGATCTTTAAGAAGAGGCTGGATACCTACCTGGCTGGACTTATTTGAGTCCCGTTTTTTTGTTTTTAGGGTTCTTTTGTTGTTCTCCCGCCCTGGCGGGGGGTCGGGCTAGAAGATCTATTAGGTCCCTTCCGACCCTAAAACTATGAAACTATGAAACTATGAAAAGCAACATCTGTTTGCAGTCTTAGGTACTTAGTAGACAGAATAGGCTCTGTCCCTTAGATTTCAACTTTCCGGCAATGCTGAAAATATTCTCTTTGACAATTAACCTACAAAGATTGAAGTGATTAGGGGGAAGGCTCTGCAAGAACAAAGGTTATTTCCTTTTGTATCCTGAATAAAAGAAAAATATAACCCTGGTCAGGACAAAATGTAGATCAAGGTTAAGAGCGAATGCTCGAAACAACCTTTGTAAATTTGAAGACTGGCATTTTATTTGCTGTTCCTGAGGGAAAGCAACCACACAAATGAAATTGTCTGTCCTTCCTCTCGCGCGCAATGTAAGGAACAAATCCTTTTATTAAGGATGTTATATAGTTTTTTGAGAGAGCAAGGACTTTTTTTTTCTCCCTTCTTTTTGTGAGTGCCAAGTCCAACAGGGTGATTGGAGCTTCTGGGGTCTGCTATAAAGTAAGTGCTGATCATCCTGGGGTCTCCAGGACCTCTTCTGGAATGGATGATCCGAAAACTGGATGAACTGTGGCTTGTGCTCCTTGATCTTCCCAAAAGTGCCTGTGACTCTGAGCAAGCGAGCCTTCACTGTCATGTTCTACCTTGATGAAAAGGAACAAGATCCCCCTTCACTGGCCTTCAGAGACTAATAACTCGAAGCCGTAAGGAATGAAAATCAGTCTGCTGGTAACTGCCTTAAGGAAAGAAACAGTAAACCTTATTCATACATAATTCTGAAAATAGGTAAGCATAAAAAGGCCTCCCCTATAATAGCAAAGCAATGACGACACATAGCCTCTGCTCTAACTGGTGTTGTTGGCACTAAATGGAAAACTAAAACATTCGGGAATGTTTTGTCCCCCTTAATATGAACCCGAATTTGTCACACTCATCCTTGTAAAGTTGTACATTAGTTAATGAGGAGGTGCACTGATTTCACTGAAACTCCTCGTGGAGAAAGGTTGACATCATTCGAATTGGAAAGGTTGGACAGATGAACTTGATATATCATTTCAAGCAAAACTGCATGATATAAGTCTCTTTCCTTTACAGAGAGAACGAATCCTTAAAACTATAAGACATCTCTGCCAGTAAGCAGGGCCTTGAAGGCAAGCTCCTAGTTAGCTGTGAGCTTGATACCCTTGTATTGCCCTGACATACACTGGGATGTGTTGTACTCCAGCCTTTTGCTTAACTTGCTGTGCTGTAAACAGCTGATGGCACCTAATATAGCATTCAGAGCATCGCTCCATCCATTGTAGTTAGCAAGCAGATCAAAAGGAAATGGGACAATTGTCAACTAAGAATAGCACATGCTCCCATTAAGTTAGTCATTTGGTTTTTAATTAAACTTCCCTGGGAAACAAAAATCTTTTAATTATAGAAGGGAAAATGTTCTATGAGGCTCCAGAAAATTTAGAACAAGTAGCTACAGAGTCTGCAAAACTGAATAGCACCAAGTTTCTCTTTTTATCTTTTCCCAGGGTGCTGTTTTAAGATTATAGAGTCAGCAGAATTAGCGTTGGCTGACACGAGAAGTACAGGTAGCATTGCCATATGCCATACTGTTGGGTTCCCACATGTTCCTGCT
>NW_005842052.1:1401373-1401734 GCF_000455745.1 Alligator sinensis
AGAAAGCTATTGTTTTAAAAAATATCTCCCTATTATGAAATGAGATGCTTTCTTTTATTATTTGCATAGCTCAGGGCTGTCTGGAAAAGAGCCTGCGCTTTACAGATGTGAAGACAGTGGCATAGGGAAAATAAGACATAATATCCTCTGGGGTAACAACTAGGTCTGTGTGAAGCTTTGGGTGGTGATTCAGTTCGGAGATTTGGCCCTATTTGGTGGCCGAATCTCCGAACCTGAGTTGAATCAGGGGACCAGTTTAAAGGTCTGAAACGATTCAAAGCTCTCCGAATCTTCGGCAAAGATTTGGAGAGCTTTGATGATTCGGGCAGTCCCTGGTGGCTGCAGAAGGGAACTGCAGCCA
>NW_005842052.1:1402260-1416071 GCF_000455745.1 Alligator sinensis
GCTGGGAGAGCGGGCGGGGGATGGGCCCGGCCTCGCTGATTCGAGGATTTGGCAGCAGCCAAATCGCAGAATCAGACTTGGCCAAATCGATTCGGGACAGTGATTGGAATCACCAAATCGAATCACTGTCCCCCGAATCTGCCGAATCTCAATCAAAAGCAAATACTAGCCACTTTGCACAGGCCTACAGAGAGCTATGTCTGAGGCACATTCAACCTTCTCCAAATAGGACAATAAGACTACAAAAGATCTCCTATGTTATTGAATCCTGTCACCAGCTATTATAGGTGACCACATAATATAGCCCCTTTTATAAACTGGTCAAGTTCCACCTTAGAGTTATTTATCATTTTTTTTTTCCATTTATGTTTCTTGTTCCTATTCTTGTTCCCAGATAAAAAAAAAAAAAAAAAATCCCCTCTGAATTATGAAAGCATGGTCAAGTTCCCAGCTCTAATCCTATATGTGTCAAATGACTGAGATGCAGAATACACCACTTAGAATATGGACCTACATTTTTTTGCAGACCGAAGCAGCCTTTCTTTTTGCTCCATGTCTTATAGAGATGATTGAATTACTTTTCAACTTATATTGGTGGATTTTTGACAAAATATGCCTTCAAAGAAGTGTTTAGAAAAGCTAAACTTTTTCAATGTACCCGATGTAGCCCAGCTGTGCCTAGGGTCTACAAAGGGCTTTTGACGACTTCACCTGTAATTGAGAGAGTATTTAATGAAATGCAATATCGCACGAATTTGTTCATGCCTCTTTGTTCTTTTAATGAAACAAACCATGTCACTGGCAGGAACGGTCATCAACGGAGCTACCTTTTGACAAATCCTGAAAAAGATAAGCGCAGAGAGAATCTTGAATTACTAATAATTGGTAACCTATTCAAATCTAAATATTATGTTAATTTAATCAGGTAACAGACATATACCCTCTGGCCTATGTGTGTAGCTAATCACAATAATGTCATAAAAAGTTTTGAAAAATATTGTGTCATTTTCCTCCAATGATGTCAGGGGCCTCTGATTTTTGTACAGACCTTCACCTACCTCTGCAGATAGGTGTGTAGCCCTGTTAACTTTTTTATACAGGGGAAAAAGTGAAGGTACATGTAACAGGCTACCAGATTAAGAGCAAAGTCTTGTTCATATTGCAGAATCCTGAGTGTATCATAGTCGTTTGGCCCTTTGCTGCCCTGGAATGAAATCTTAAATGTTGCTACTTTTAAAAGAAACCCTATTATTTGATTCCCCCCACCCACCCCTTTAAACTGCTCCTGACAATTAATACTGAAAAAAAAATCATCCTGTTTCATTTCAACATCTTATTATTCACTTCATTATAATCTTTCCTTGCAGTGGGGAAAACCATTTTCTAAGGGGTCTAAGATTGCTTCAATATTCTGTTTAATCTGTCACCTAATACGTGTTCTTTTCCTGAGGATAAGTCATTAAGGGTTTGATCCTAGCCTTTAGGAAGAGGCCTGTAATCCCTTCAGAGTATGCCTCTAACCTTTGATTTTTTTTAATATCTTTTGTCTGATAATCACCTGTTAAATCTCCATTTCCCTGTAATACCAAGAAAAGCACATTGTGATGAGCTAGAAAGGAGTTTTTTTGGTGATAGAGATCCACAAACCTCTGTGTATATAGTTCATGGAAAATCTTATGGGAAAAGGGGCTAAACCATTTGTACCGGATTGTGAACACATGGGACATTGCCCAAAAAGTGGGCTGGCACAGGTGCATTCTGCTTTTTCCACAAGTCTCACATAATTATTTCATTTCTTCCTTATAATTATTTTTTTATCTGAGTTCTCTCACTAATGCTGCACCTGCTTCGGGAACCCTGTCCCAGTTGCTCACCAATCCTTTCCTCTGCTTGCTCCTTCTCTGGTTCTTTCCTCTCTGTTGACAAACTCATTTGAATTCCCTGCTCTTATTTCTTCCTTTTAAGCTACTTCAATCAGAAATGTTCAAATATTGCCTCTCTTTTCCCCATCTTCTAGCCAACCCTCATATAGCTTCTATTTTTTGTGCTCCGGTGAAGCTGCTCTACTGATATGTTGCTTTCCTACTTTGAGCTTAGATTTGCTGCCCTGATGTCTTCCTTTGTCTTTCCTTCGGCTTTCAGTCTGGTTTTTTAGGAGTAGTGATGCATCATAAAGCATAATGATGCATTCTTGACAATTTTCTCTAAGCATCTTATAGATTTCATAGACATTAGGGCTGGAAGGGACCTCGTGAGATCATTGGGTCCAGCCCCCTGCCCCAAGGGGCAGGAGGTCAGCTGGGGTCAGATCACCCCAGGAGGATAAGCATCCAAACATTTCTTGAAGGTATCCAGGTTGGTGCTTGCACCACTTCTGGGGAGAGTCCATTCCAGACTCTGGAGACTCGGATGGGAAAGAAGTTTTTCCTGATGTCCGGTCTAAAACGGTCTTCCAGCAATTTGTGACCATTAGACCTTGTCTTCCCTCGGGGTGCCCTGGTGAACAGACGTCTTGAATGGCTTCTTCTTAAATGGCTTCTCCTTCTGCCATTCACCTACCCCCAGGACCCCATGTAATGCCTTCCCAGTTTCTCTTTCAAACCTTATTATCATCAGGTGACAACATCTGTCTTTAACAATATCCCTTATGCTTATTAATCTCTGCATCTCCATTTCGTATCCTATAGTTCTCCATCTAGCCTTGTTGTATCTTCCTGACACATTTTCCTGGATGGCTTGAGCTCAAAGAAGCACAAAATCAAGCTAGCTAGTAGAGATGTTTGGAAAGAGAAGAGTCTTTTTTTTTCCCTGAAAGATTAATAATTGTTTTTCTTTCTGAATTTTCCTTAAAATTGAACATAGTCTCCACTGTAATGTCTTCCTTTCTTTTGGTTTTTTTTTTTGCTTTTTGGTTTTGTTTTCTTTTCATTTCGCTACTGGAAAGAAAAAGAGGAAAGGAAAAATAAAAACATGAATGGAATGAGGGCTGAAATCCTGGTGAGGGGGGGAACAGCTTTTCAGGGGAGAAACGTTTTTCTTTCTTTTTCCCTGGTGAAATCTCACAGTTTCATAGTTTCATAGATGTTAGGGTTGGAAGGGACCTATTAGATCATTGAGTCTGACCCCCTGGCCTGGGCAGGAATGTGTGCTGGAGTCAGATGACGCCAGCCAGGTGTCTGTCCAATCTCCTTTTAAACACCTCTAAGGAAGGGGGCAGGACTAACTCCCTTGGAAGCTTATTCCATATTTTGGCAGCCCTCACTGTAAAGAATTTTTACCTGATGTCCAATGTGAATTTGCTCTCTTCCAGTTTGTGGCCATTATTTCTAGTTACCTTGAGAGGCACCCTGCTAAACATTGTATCTCCTATTTCTTGCTGGCCCCCCCAATGGGTTTGTAGGCGACCATGAGATCACCTCTTAGCCACCTGTTGCAGAGGCTGAAGAGGTTCAGGTCTCCCAATCGGTCCACATAGGGCTTGGTCTGCAGGCCCTTAACCATACGAGTGGCCCTTCTCTGGACCCTCTCCAGGTTATCTGCATCCCTCTTGAAGTGCGGCGCCCAGAATTGCACGCAGTACTCCAACTGCGGTCTGACCAGCGCCTGATAGAGGGGAAGTATCACCTCCTTGGATCTGTTCGTGATGCACCTACTTATACAAGAAAGGGTGCGGTTAGCTTTACTTATTACTTCATTACACTGGTGACTTGTGTTCATTTTGGAGCCGACTACGACTCCGAGTTCCCTTTCCTCAGTTGTGCTATTTAGAGTGGTGCCTCCCAGGCTGTTGGAGTGCTGATGAGTCTTCCTCCCCAGGTGCAACACATGGCACTTGTCCTTGTTAAACTGCATCCTATTCTGTTCAGCCCACTTCCCCAGCCTGTCCAAATCAGCCTCGACTCACTCCCTGCCATCTAGTTTGTGTATCTCCCCCCATAGTTTGGTGTCATCA
Organism: Alligator sinensis; assembly: GCF_000455745.1. Taxonomy (NCBI): domain Eukaryota; kingdom Metazoa; phylum Chordata; order Crocodylia; family Alligatoridae; genus Alligator; species Alligator sinensis. The sequence continues at coordinate 1,406,213 of NW_005842052.1, forward strand.
GCAAACTTGGACAAGGTCCTTTTTACTCCCTTGTCCAAGTCACTAATGAAGATATTGAACGATACTGGTCCCAGGACAGAGCCTTGGGGGACTCTGCTGCCCACATTCCTCCAGGTAGAAATCGACCCATCCACCACCACTCTCTGGGTGCATCCCATAAGCCAATTTTCTACCCACCGGACTGTGTAATAATCTACATTGCAACAGTGTAATTTATTTATAAGAATTGGGTGTGATTCTCTCTCAAAGGTCTTTCTGAAATCCAAGTAAATAATGTCTACCTCTATTCCTTCATCCAAGGATTTTGTGACCCAATTGTAAAATGAAACCAGGTAAGATAGGCAGGATCTGCCTGCTGTGAACCCATGCTAATTGCCTCTTAGCATCATTTTACCTGCTGGTCCCCTACAAATGTGATCCTTAACAATTTTCTCAAAGGTCTTGCCCAGGATAGAGGTGAGACTAACTGGCGTATAGTTACCCGGTTCCTCCTTCGTCCCCTTCTTGAAAATAGCACGTTGGCCCTTTTCCAATTCTTTGGGACCTGTCCTAAGCAGCACGAGTGCTCAAACACTTGTGCCAGCGGCTCTGCTATGACTCCAGCTAATTCCCTAAGTACCCTCGGATGAAGATCATCAGGACCTGTTGACTTAAATACATTGAACCCCTCCGGGTGCCCCTTTACTAGGTCAGCTCAAACAGTTGGTGGGTTGGTATCTATACTGGGCTTACCTAAGGCCCCCATGGGATGTGGAGTTCTGTTTGTGTCCAGGAACAGGGATGCAAAGACATCATTTAGAAGCTCTGCTTTGGCCATCCTATCTGTTACCAGTTGCCCTAGTTCATCCTGAAGGGGCCCTAAGTTACCCTGCACCTTCTTTTGTCTCCTATGTACTTAAATAATGACTTTTTGTTATCCTTAACTTTTGCTGCCAGCCTAAGCTCCATTTCCGCTTTGGCTCTCCTCATTGTTTCCTGCAAGCTTGAGCCCAGCAGATATACTCCTCCTTGGTGGCAGCCCCCTGCTTCCACAGCCTGTAGGCCTCCGTTTTTCCCTCTAGGCTCTCCTGGATTTCCCTGCTCCACCAAGGGTTTCTTGGTTTTTTTGCCCCCTTTTATGTGTACTGGGATGGTTCTTTCCTTTGCTTGCAGGATTAGAAACGTCCCTTGAGAAACGCCCACCCTTCCTGGACTCCCATCTCTCCAAGGCTTTTACCAGTCAGTCCCTCCCTAACCAATCTCCTGAGCTTGTTGAAGTTGGCCTTCCTGAAGTTTAGCACTTCCGCCCTACTAGTTATCTTCCCCACCTTTCTCCACATAGTGAACCCTATCAATAGGTGGTCACTATCCCCTAGGGTACCTTGCACCTGCAGATCCCCCACCAAGTCATCCCTCATGGCCAGTATCAAGTCTAGTAAGGCACTTCTCCTAGTGGGAACACGTACCTCCTGCGATAGGTGAAGGTCCTGTAAGGAGGTTAGAAACTTTCATGAATGGGCAGACCTGGCTGTACAGCCTGTAGCCCTCAATGTCCACTGCCCAGTCGTGGGTAGGATCCCACCAAGTTTCTGCTATCCCAACCAGGTCAAATTCTTTATCTTCAGGCAGGAGTGCAAGTTCCTCCTGCTTGTTCCCCATGCTCCTAGCATTAGTATGGAGGCATCTAAGCCCCCCAATAGGTGCCTTTGCTACTTCCCCATCCTGATGCTTAGCAGGGCCCTTGGTCCTTAACTGAACTGTTCCAACACCTGTGGAGGAAAAAAATGTCAGTTTTACTAAACGCACCTGTGGAGGAAAAAAAATGTCAGTTTTACTAAACCAGTCATGACAAATCCTTTCATGACATCTCATTTGTGGAGGAAAAAAATGTCAGTTTTACTAAACTAGTCATGACAAATCCTAGCATCTATGAATCTATGAATCTATGAAACTCTTTCTCTCATTTCAGCTACATCCTCTAAGCTACTTAAAACCCTGCTATCAAAACAATTTTCCTTTCGGCATGATCAGAGCATGTGTCTTTACCCATTTGTTTCCCAAGTCATCTCCTTTGATTTCCATTTGACTTCCTATTGCTCACCTTACCTAGCTTAAACCTTTCATTCTTGCCTTTTGGGTGTGCCCCCTTACTGGCCTGCATCTTGTTTAATGTTTTCTCCTGTGCTCCTCCCCATGATTTGATCGACCAGCCTGATTGTCCTATGTAATTCCTTCAGCCACTCATATCTGTGTCTGCTTCCCCGTCATTTCCCTTAACACTCAATCCATCTTTTGTTCAAATCCTTCCTTCCAGATTGCAAGAGCTGATCTTTGCTGAAGCCGAATCGAATGTCCTCCCCACATCACATTTACGTTAGTTGTAAGACGGGGCCCACACATAGGAGGTCACTTACATTTTGAGCTGTCTCCATTTTACAGTGCAAGTCATCTTCTCTGGGTCTCCTTTTAGATGGAGGTGGGGCTTGTCCTCCTTCTGTCGGTGTCTATTCTGCTGTCTCATCTCAGAAGTTCATTGGAAGCTCTGTGAGGAGGGCGTTTGTTTTGTGTCTATACAAGCCGCACCCTAATGGGGTTGTGGTCCATGCCTATGGCTTCTAGGTGCTCGAGCAGTGGTTCTCAACCTGCGGCCCATGTGACATCCTGTTAAATGGATATACAGGAAGTAAGTTGTCTGGGTGTGGCCCACATGACACATTGATTGCTGCAGGCATGGCCCACTATTGCAAATAGGTTGAGAACCACTTTGCTAGAGTAATATAAACATTTTAATGTTGTTTAGGTTAGCACTTTGTCCTATACGGATTCTGTGGAAAGCAAGGACAATGTCAAGGAAATTTGTTAAAGATGATCAGTTTCCAAAAAGGATTATTAAATGGAAAGTACATTGTTCTGACTGGATATGCAATTTATATTCCTGGTGTGTCCCTTATTAAGAAAGGAGAAGGACTTGGCTTGGCAGAGACAACAAGGTTTCCTTTGCTCGCGTCTAGGTCTCATTGATCTTTTCTACATCCAGAGATGGTTGCCTGGGTCTTTAAAGCTGTTTCTGCTAAACACCAGGAGATCCCAAATTCAAAAGTTGCTTTTGAAATTCATACTCACAATCCTCTGACTGATGGTCTACCTCTGTAATATGGCTCCTTTTCAGAAATGCATTCAAAGGCCTGATGAAATGCATGGAGCTCTTGCAGAAGAGACATTCCTTCCTTTATGCTGACCTTTTCCACTTCTCTTCTTTGGTTCCCAGAAAAACCAAACAAAAGATTGCAAGCCTTCCAAGGGACATACAACCCTCAAATTCTTCACTGATGACATCTTGAGATACTGGGCCTTAAAATCATGGGGTTGTTGTGTTTAGAAAGACATCATCGATTCCAGATATTAAAAAATATGCTACTTGAACATTTCCCTTTGTTCTGAGGCATACCTAACTCTTTTTATACTGCAGAGCTGAGTAACTAAATTATTAGCATTATTAAAAATTGTGCTGAACATAGTTGGAGAGAAAGGATTCACTTTTTTGTTTAGCCTTGAGCATGAAGCCTGTTCTCTGGGTGCTTCAGTTTGAGTGGGCCTTCCAAGTGGTTCCATAATCATTTTGTATCAAAATGCCAAATTGTTTTAAGTACATACCAACAAATGCCAAATTAATCAAAATCAATCTTTTTTTGTACGAGGCATTTGTTCAGGTTTCTTGGGAAAAAAAATGATCAGGTCAAAATATTTTGATTGTCCCGAACCAAATTTGCCAGGAAATCAAAGATTTGAACTTTTCTTTTGATCTGGAATGGCCAACATTTCCAAACATTTCAAAGGTCCATGGGCTAGGAAATATTTTGCACCCAACTTTGAGTATATAATACACTGCTTATTTTTTGTAAAGCATATATACATACACTATTTTTGTGTCATAACATTTTTTTGGCACTCATACAGTGTCATCTGACTTGCAAAAGGATAATGGTGCCAATAAACCTCTTACCCTCTCCTCCCATTTCCTGGCTTTCATCTAGGTGTATATCAATATTAAGTTGCTTGATCTATCTTTGAAGTGCATTAATTAAGGAAAAGAATTTGGCCAGTTGACATGTCACGTTGTAAAACAAATAAAGGTTCGCCCCCCTGCGCTCCCCCGTCTTTCACCTCCTGCCTGAATCATGGGAAATCAGTTATTTTTCTTGAGCACACACATCGTGCATCATTGCCATACTCTACATAACACTGGAGAGCAAGCAGAAGCCCTAAAATAGCACGTTGAGATACCATGTCAAAGAGATTCCTGTCTCTACATCCACGTTGGTTGTAAATATCCCAAGGCTTTCTGTAGTCGTTCTTATTGGCAAATACATAGTTTCATAGTTTCATAGTTTCATAGTTTCAGGGTCGGAAGGGACCTAATAGATCTTCTAGCCCGCCCCCCCGCCAGGGCGGGAGAACAACCCAAAAACACAAACAAAACCACTCACCCTAAAAACAAAAACGGGACTCAAATGAGTCCAGCCAGGTAAGTATCCAGCCTCTTCTTAAAGATCCCCAGGGTAGGGGCCAGCACCACCTCCCTTGGAAGTTGGTTTCAGCTCCTAGCCGCCCTGACTGTGAAGTAGTTTTTTCGGATGTCCAATCTGTACCTCCTCTCCATCAACTTGTGCCCATTATTCCTTGTTATGCCAGCAGGGGCTAGGGGAAACAGCGTCTCCCCCAAACCCTTCTGGTTCCCCCTAGTGAGTTTATAGATGGTCACCAGGTCCCCCCTCAGCCTTCTCTTGTGGAGGCTGAATAGGTTCAAGTCCCGCAGTCTCTCACTGTAGGGTCTGCCCTGTTGTCCCCGGATCATGCGGGTGGCCCTCCTCTGGACCCTCTCCATGTTGTCCACATCCCTCCTGAAATGGGGCGCACAGAACTGGACACAATACTCCAGCTGCGGCCTGACCAGCGTCGCATAGAGGGGGAGGATCACCTCCCTGGCTCTACTCGAGATGCACCTGTGGATGCACGACAAGGTCCGGTTAGCCCTGCCAACCATGACCTCGCATTGTCGGCCCATGTTCATCTTGGAGTCAATAATGACACCAAGATCCCTTTCCGCCTCCGTGCTCTCAAGTAGGGAGCTCCCCATCGTATAAGTGTGCTGCTGGTTCCTACTACCCAAGTGCAGCACCCTGCACTTGTCCGTATTGAAACGCATCCTGTTCCAGTTTACTGGAAATGATCCACATCTACCCTCCGGTCTGTCTCATGCTAGCTTTTCTGGGCTTAGCCAGTATCATCTTTGTCATTGCTAACCTCATTACTTTGCATTTTCAACAGGGAAGTAACACAAGACTGTTATCTGCCAGTAAGACAAATCCACTATCGTCTGTCTGGTTTTGATCAGAGTGCTCTTTTTCCCCCAACACTACGTGTGCATGTTTCATCAAGAAAAACACCAGTATAGGATGAACTGGCACGCGCTTACATTTAGCAGCTGCTTCCATTAATTCCACTTGTTATAGAACGCTTGCTGCTTCGTAAATCTGTCTTGTTGCATCATTTCCTGTTATGACCCTTCTATTCCTTTATCATGTAATACACCAGAGAGACTCTGCAAGCAATGGATGAAAGGTATTGCGGTGACTTTTCTCTCTCAATTCCTGGCAAGGAAAACAGCACTGTTGCAGAGAATCTAAAATATTGTTTCTAATAAGTCAGCCAGCCAAATAGGAATCCCAAAGTAGGTCAGCTGTTTGCTATCTGAATTATGGAAGGCAATTACCGTGAAACCTGGAGTGCTGTTCCTTAGCACTTTATTTAACCTCTGCCTTCTGTGCTTTCATGATGAAAATCAAACTAATGTTGCAATATCTCTTCAGAACTGGGATGCCCTTGGAGGGATGGGAATCAACTCCTCTTAGAATAAAGCAAGCAGATTTGTTCAAACAAGAGGAGTAAAAATTACGGATGGCTCCCAGCTGCAGAATTCGCGTCTGGATTCTGAGCGGAGATTGCCCAAACATTAGGAAATGTTCAGATCTCACCCATTATATAGTTAAGGAAAAGGTGTGAAGTGCTGCTCTGAATCTGAATTGGGATTTTATTCTGACTCAAAGCATTCCAAGGAAAACTACTTGGGGGATTTCAAATCCCAACCTTGCATATGGAGGTACCTCCACAACCCCCAGGGAAGAGAAAGCAGCAAGGAAAGAAATGATATTTTCTTTAAATATGTAGTTAACACAGGCAGAGCCACATTTTAAACAGTTTATCTAGGTCTCTATTAGAGTCCACACACACACACACACACACACACACACACACTCTTATATAAATGGATGCTTGGAAGTTTGACTGCCAAAATTCCCACTGGAAAAAATTAGGGTTCCATGTGAAAACTGATGGAAATCAATTTGTCAATAGAAATATATATAGATGTTCTCATTTAATTTTCAACTGAAATTGTGTATTCAGTTTTTAAAATGAAAAAGTCAGATTAAGCCTTTTTAACCCTCTACTCCTGCCCCCCCACTCCCTTTTTGAGAACTGAATGCAAATAGTTTTTCACCTTCTGCTCTAAGTTTTCAAAAGTTAGAGCCTGAGTATGTGTGTGGGGCTGAGTGGTGAAAGGTGGTACTTAAACATTAATTTACTGAAAAAAAAGTAGATGGGAAGCTTACAGGTTTTTCTTGGAAACTTACAGGTGCTTTTTCATTTTACTTGAAATTCAGGTTGCAATGTCTCTTTCAAAAGCATTGTGAGAGAGGGAAAATATTTTTGTTTTTCTTTTCTAATTCACTCTTCTCTTCAACACCTCTTTTATCCCCACCCCTCCCATGCTTTATCCTGAACCATTAAAGTTAACAGGAGTTTTGCCACTTGAAGTGCTAATAGCAGCAAAATCAGACCCCCTTTTCAGAGAGAAGGAAAAAAATCTCATAAAAGGGACTACAATTCTAGCACCATCAAAGTTTCTATCATTAACATGTCAGCTTGATCAGGCACAGTCTTATGCTACTTTTCATTATCTTGCATGTCTTATCATTTGTGCTATTGGTTATAAATTGCCTCGAATGATGGGATTCAAAGCTATATTTCCAAATTTGAAGAAGCCGCTAAATTATGGGGAACAGTAAATAATGAGGCCCACAGACCTCTAAAGACTATAGGATCTTGTGAGCACCTAAGGCTAACAGATACCTAATGAATGGCAAATGCAGCTCAGTGCAGCTAAATGTTGAATAATGAGATTTGAAACAAAGATGAAAGTGCGTATGTCTGATGAACAGAGAGTGGAACAGCTAGCGGGGAAGAAATGTGGGAGCTCATAAAGCAATGTCTTTTCAAGCATTTCAGCAGCAATTTGGGTTTGCAGTAAACAGCAGCTGCCAGAATATTTTGGCGAGGTAAGGACATTCAAGAAACCCGAGGTGGCATTGATCTGAGCGACGCGGTTTTCTGTACATGGCGTAATGCAGATCAGTAACGGACAGAGCACATATTTGGTGTAAAGGGGAAAATCTTAGACCAGGTTCTGTCATTTTTAAACCAGTCTGTGTGTGTCAAACTTCTGTTCTGTTATGGGTATAAACCGGTTTACCATTACTTATACCAGTAAAAGTGAAATGTCTGTACCCGGCCATAATGCCCATCTAGAGGAAGGCAATCTAGACTATGGCAGATCTGTTTATTTAGATATCTTCAGCCATGAATTAGGGACATTTTCCTTCCCTAGGTATACAAGATCCCATAAGTAAGAGACTAAGGAAATCTTTACTTTACCTCCTTTAATTAAAGGTGTTCTAGGTCTAAGGATGAAAAGCAATGACCCTTTCATCTCACAAATGTGCATTATCCACTTATGCCCGCACACACACACGCACACACGCACAGCGCTGCTTTGAGGAACAGATGTGCTGTTCTCCTATTTTATGAAGGAGAGCGAGCCACAGAAAAAAATTAAGTGATTCAAGATCATATAGAAAGGTGCGGCAGAGGTAGGAAATGAGCACTGGTCTCCTGTGTACCAGTCCAGTAAAGCAGAGAAGAATAACAAGTTCCCATGTGACAGTGGAGTGACATCAAAAATAGAAGAAAATTCTGCACTGCACAGATCAAAAATGCAATCCTTAGAGAAAATATTGTAGAGACAAAACCACTGTAATGTCTTTTCCTTTGCTCAGATTAATGATTCTGTGATGCTGATGTTTCTGTAAAAGAAATCATAATATAACATTGCATTTGATCCATGGGTTATCCATATCCTGCACAGTGTGCTTAAGGTTCGTTGGAATTTCATACTTCTTAGAAACTCATCTATTGCTTCATTCGATTCATTGATTATAGTCTCCGTGTTAGGGAAATTACAATGCAAATCTTCACCCCCAGGAAGGGATATGGCGGTCTGCTCTCTGTACTTTGGAAATTAGAGATATCAGAAATGGTGGTCCCATTTGAATCTGTATGCAGCGCCCTTAGAAACCTGACATAAGAAAACCAGAGTGGCTCTGTCTTTGCAAATCTCTTGCTTGTCTTCTAAATGAATGGACTGGGGCGGGGGGAAATACTATCTACCCCAAACATCATTTGCTCAGCATGGCACTGTCTGTATAATTTATGTTTCAGAAATGTTTCGGTAGAAAATTTTAAGCACTGATCAGATGCCCACTATGGCTGGAAGGGGAGACAGTCAGACCTGAACTGCACTTTAAACAGGCCCCAAAGGGCAGCGGAAGAAACCGAAGCTGTTGATGGCTCTATCCCTTCTGGCAAAAGATTGCCTCCCATGTCAACAGGATGCGATTAAAATGACAACACTTGGCAAAAGGGTACAGGCAGTCAGTCTTAGAGTAAAATGATTTTAAGTCCTTTTTATCTCTTATATTTAGCATTCCTTTGTGCACATCAAATTGCAGGTCATTTGCTCAATACAGTTTGAATTGTGTGTGAGGAGAGTCATGACATTGTTGGAGGGATGGCTTATATTTATCAATGCAGGGACAATATTTTGGCCAGTTGCGCTATGTATTCTAAAAATGCACGGCACATAAAATTATTGATCCTTCTAGGAGACCCAAATGATTTTACCGTAGCCTTAGGCTCTATTAGCAATGTGGAAAATTGAAAAGGGCTCTCAAGAAGGAGCCAGTATAAGATTGAAACTGTAACTGAAGGGCTGTCAAGAGGAGAAATACTGATGAATTATAATGAGCATCGTCTAAAGCATGTTCTAAAGATGGAATTGCACACTGGGACTTTGATGAAATCCTCTCCGATACTGCTGGCCCAGCAAACTTCCCTAAAAAATGAAATAAATACATAAACAGAGTGAGGGCATGTATTGAGATGTGGTATACATCTACCACACAAGCTCACCAGGGGCTTCTGAAATGAGATTGCTCTGGACTGTGGGTGAACAGCTGAAGAAATGCTGAACTGAAGCACTAATCCAGGATACATTCTTCAATGGAAACGTTATTCATATGAGAATAGAGAAAAAAACCAACTTGTTACCTTTGAATACACAAATTAATTGTCCCCACCAAAATACCTCTGAATTTTATGTTCACTATGCTCAGTCCAGCTTGCATATGACATCCTAAGGACCCCTAATTCATATTCCTTAATGAAAGGACCACTATAAAAATATAGTTTGACCTCCTATATTCTATAGACCAAGGAAATTTACCCAGTATTTCCTTAAATATTTGTTCTTCTCAGAAGGGGTATACATGTCATCAGAGTGGTAGCAGCACCTGGGGCAAAGCTGGCAGCAGCAGCCCGCCCTTGCCCCATGCACAGATGGGGCATATGCCCCCCCATGCTTGCTCGGGAGTGCAGACAGCGGCAGGAGCCACCCTTCCCCCATCCCTCTGCCCCTGTGCCCCCC
>NW_005842052.1:1416081-1435399 GCF_000455745.1 Alligator sinensis
GTGGCTCTATCCTGCACCCCGCCCTGGGCAGCTCCTGTTGGTGCACCTTTGCTTTGGCACCCGGGACAGTTGCCCTGCTCAACCCCCACATCCTATGGCACCGCAGGTATGCCAGATATTCTGAGTGGTTTTCATACAATGCCTATTACACAAAAAAATACTGAGGCAGTAGATTTAGAAAAAAAGGAAAGGATTTCATTTGCCTTGGAGACCCAGAAAGAATAGCTTTCCCTCCGAATAAATAGGCGTGTCTACATGAGTCGCTTACTGCGCATTAGCCTAACACCGAGCAGTGGTGCATCACAGCACAAACCGTGCTAATAGCCTACTGCGCTGTGTTATTAGGCTAATGTGCAGTAAGCATCACTAAATAACTGTACGCCAGCACTACTGCAGAGTAACTCTAGGTACTGCTGATTTACTTAGTACTTTATTAAGTGAGTACTAAACTAAATGTGCAGTATTTAAGGCAATCAGGACTTGTATTAGAGATGATATCTTTTATTAGACCAACAATGACCTCAGAGTCCTGATTGCCTTTTTCTCTAGACCAATACGGCTACAACCTGGATACCTGACAGTATTTAAAGTGCATTAATGAACGTGTAGACGCGCCCAATAAGTGGTATTTTTTAAATTGCTTCCATGTTGACAGAATGGATGAGAACTGCACAGAAAAGCAGGTGATTCAAAAAGTGTGATTAGGATCAAAAGAATGACTACCAAAGCAACAACCTCAGTCTCTGTAATATCAGCCCCATGGACATCTTCCAAGTCATATCTGTTGCTGCCAAAGACATTATTTCATTGTACTGTAGTCAGTAGTATAGAGAGGATGTAGTTAGAGAAGGGCAAGCTATATTCTGCTTGGCTTTCCATGCCATTAGCAACCCCTCCAGACACCTCACCACTGGCAATGAGGTATATACAAAACAGAAGAAGCCCAATCTTATTTTCAAATTCAAGTTTGACCTTGTTGTTGAGCTACCAAATATATGTATAAATATTCTCTTAACTTGTGAAATTCACTAAGGAAGAATAAATACAGAAAATGAAGACATCTTTACGATCTCTTATATCGGGGGGTCAGACTCAATAATCTACTGAGGTCCCTTCTGACCCTAACATCTACGAATCACTTTCCTGAGTGCATTTTGAGAGGTGAGACAATAATCTACCTTTAATAGCTCTGTTTTACTTGGAGATAGTCCATTCCCCCTACTGCAAATACACACCCTCTTTGTGAGTGAGTAATAATACATGAACCCTTGACGCATCTATATTTAAACAGCTGTAAATCGAATTAACTGAAACATGATTGATTTACCCTTAGCCTGGATAAATGATATTACTAATTAAACTGTGAAACATTAGACGTGCTTTAAAGCAATGTTATTTCACACCGTGAAATATCTTAAGCCAAATTCCTAGCTGTGTTTGCTTACAGATGCTTGGAAATATATCCACATTCTTGATTATCCCTTTAAATAGTTTCATTTTCACATTGGACTTATACATGGCCCAGATTGACAGGCTGTGCCTGAATGGAAGTTGTCCATTATGGAAGTGGTCCATTTAGACCTAGACCTGGGTTGGAGAAGGAGTCTTTTCCCACAATGCAGGAGGATCTCAATCACTCTGCAACTACTGCAGCAGATGGCAGGAGCTCTCACATGGCAAAAAGGAGTTCGATTTGATTCCATTAGCCATTGTTTGGACAGAACTACTATATTTTGGTTGACGGGATTTTGTGCTTTATTGGTAATGCATGTTTCTCTCTCTAAACATTCAGAGACCAGAAAGCTAGTGTTGACTTGTGTGCATAGAAAGATATTTTGTTTTAAAATAAATATTTGGGTGGGAGTTTAATAACCAGCATCCCAGTGGGTGGAAATGAGAGGAATCAGGCATTTCATCTGCTTTATTTGAGAATGGCTCTGGCAGTTAGAAACAAACCTACCGCTATTCACTCCCACATTGTATGGTACCCACAAGCCATGACATCATTTTATATACAAACATAGAAACAAAATCGGTAAGAGATTGTTGGGGACTTTCTTAGATGACTGGCATTCTATACTTCTTCAGAAGTCCCTCGCAATCAAGAATAATTGTCTTCCGTGATTGTCTCATCTGTGGGTCCAAAGATGGCTCACAAGGCTGTTCCAGGATCGATAGACTGTGTTGCAACTCGGTATGTGTTTCCATGCAGGGTGGGTGGCTGTAGATTCTCGATTAAGCCCATGACACACAGTTTCTGTCACTCCTGCTTTTCCAACTCCTGTTGTCATCATAAGGTTTCCAAGTACTGAGGTTCTTGCAGCGGACTCTTCCTCCACTTGGGGCAGTCCTGGGTGATAGTCTCCTATAAGTTGATGTTGCATTTTTTCAAGTTGGCCTTGAGGACATCCTTGAAGTGCTTTCTCTGCCCTCTCTTGAGTGTACGCCTTGATTGAGCTGGGAGAATAAAACTTGCTTCGGGATTCTGGTGTGGTCCTCCGGATGCTGTGTCTGCCGCAGAGAAGTTGATGTCATTGCTTCGACCCTCATGGTGTTTGCTTGTGAGAGGATACTAATGCTGTCTGTCTTCCCACTGGATTCGAAAGGATCTTCCACAGACAGCACTGATAATACTGACTGCTCCACCAATGACTTGAGTTGTTTCCTGTACGTTGTCCATATTTCAACTCTGTACAGTAAGATGGGGATCACAGCTGCTTGATAAACCATGACCTTGGTTTCAGATATGACGTCATGATCTTTGAACACCAATTTCCTCAGGTATCTGAAGGTTGCACCTGCACATTTGTAGTCATGTTGGATCTCTTCATCAATGTCAGCCTTCTGTGAGAGATGGCTTCTGAGGTATAGGAACTACGCAATATTCTCCAATCTCACCATGAATCTGAATTACCGGAGCTGGGGACTTCTCATTAAGAGCTTGTTGATGGAGGACCTTAGTCTTCTGAATGTTAAATGCCAGTCCCATTTTCTTGTATGCTTCAGTAACGATGTTGATAATTGCCAGAAGGTCTGCTTCTGAGTGAGCACACACTACAGCGTCATCAGTGTACTGGAGCTTGATAACTGAGGTTGGGGTGGTCTTGGGTTTGGCTCAAAGTCAGCTGAGATCAAGGTGCTTACCATCCATTCAAAAGTTTAGCTCTACACCTACTGGAAGCTTATTGGTGGTCAGCTGTAGCTTCGCGGTAAGGAATATCAAGAAGAGTGTTGGAGCAATGATACCACCTTGTTTAACTGGCAATATTATTATTACTGAAATCCTTCTCTAAAATCCTAATAATAGTCAAGTCTCACTGACTTGATTTCAGTGGTTTAAGTAAAGCCCTTGGGTTTTTTTCTGCATTGTGAAAACCTTCTTTAAGTACTGCATTCATCAGCAGGATTTTTGTTTTCTTACATATTTCGTCATACTCTGGTATGTGTAAGTGCTGTTGCCCCAAAATGCATTGTCTGCTTCCAGAGGGCAACAAGAACCCCATCTCCTATTCACAGAGCTCAATAAAGCATCTTCTTCAGGCATTACAATCTACAGTAGGGCATAATCTCAAGCTTTGGTAAGAATGAGGTCTTCTTGCCAGGTTCCGTCTTATCATTCAGGAAGCCTTTATCAGGGTAAATGGATAGCGTTGTAATTACATTTCTGAAACCTTTCCCCGACAGAAAATTATTTTTCCCTTATTAAAACCTGGTTCTCCTGATATAGGCTTGATGCTTAAAAGTAATTTTGAAACAGCTGCCAGCACTTGTATCATTTCATCTTTCATTTTCTGCCCATTTTAAATTGCGTGAACTTGTTAAGGGTTTTTCAATTCGTTTTTATATTGTCTAAAACAATGAACTTCTCTATCTTGAATGATCAGCACTGAGGGCTTTCTCAGTGAACTTTTCTATACTGATAATGAGTTGCGTTTGTTCATTTTCTGTACATGCACAAAGCTGGGGGGACAGATATGGGCTAGATCTAAACAAAGCCTTCATGACCAACTATTAAATGAAGTAATGCTGTCTTTAGACTGTTGCATAATTAGATTCTATTCACTGTTGCTTTTACTAAGTCGCTGGTGAGACTTAGGCTTCAGTAGTATTTGCCATTCAAATATGACAGAAATGTGTAATGGAAGAATCACAGAAAATAGGGCTGGAAGGACTCTCAAAAAGTTATCTAGTCCAGGGGTGGCCAACCTGTGGTATGCATGCCATAAATGGCATATGTGTCTCTGTGTGTGGTGTGTGACAGATTGTGAAGCGGGCAGAGGATGCAATGGTAGATAGAGAAGGGAGCAGAAAGCACAGCAGCGGGTTGGGTAGAGAGCAGAAAGCAGAACAGCAGATCAGGCAGGAGAAGGGGATTGGAGTGGAGGCTTTGGGGCTAATTTGTGGCATGCCCCCCAGTTGATTTAGTCTATCCTCTTGCACCACATCAAGATGAACTATACCTAAACCGTTCCTACAAGATGGTATTGTAACCTACTTTTGAAAACCTCATGATAGAGATTTCACTGCCTGCTCAGGTAAGGAGTCCACAGACTCCTGCTTCATTGCATAGCTATCCTTACAGTTACAAAGGCTTATCCTGGTACTCAGTAGGGGTGTGCAAAGCAGGCAGTATCCGATTTGGATTTGGATTTGACCTGATTCGGGGGACAGTGATTTGATTAGCTGATTTGGATCACTCTCCCGATTCGATTCAGCCAAATCTGAATCTGAAGGTTTGATTCTAATTCAGAGAATCAGCGATTCAGCCATAGACACAGCTTTATATGTTTTTTCTATGTACCTGAGGTACCAGGTGTGGCTCGTGAACGCTGAGATGGTGGGACGGATGTGGAGTCCCACAGGAATGCAGAGGGGGTCCCCTGCGTGCCCCTGGCTCAGTGATTGGCCATGGGTGGACTCCGGGTCCCCCCACCAGACCCATGAGGCACCAGTTGCTGCCCCCCCACCATCCTCCCATGGGACGCCCCATCCACCCCACCATCTCAGCATTCATGAGCTGCCTGGTACCTCGAGGTACGTAGAAAAAACATATAAAGCTGTGTCTATGGCCAAATTGTTGAATCTCTCCGAATCAATTCAGAGGCTTCTGATTCAATTCAGAGTGATTAAAGGGTCTTCTGATTCAATTTGGATTCAGAGATTCGGCCGCCAAATCAGGCTGAATCTCCTCCGAATCGAATCAGCGACCGAAGTTTCGCACAGCCCTAGTACCCAGCCCAAATCTCCTATAGCTGTCCATTACTTCTTGTACCGTTTTTCATGTAGAAACAAAAGCCAGTTGCTAACTTTAATCTGTTCAGTAGATTTTTATATACTGAAGATTATCATCAGTATATTTCATATATTTGAAGATTATCATCTGCCCCCCCCCCCCCCCCCCAGCCTTATCTTCTTTAGAATAAACTAGCCCAATTACTTCATTCTCATCTATTTTTGGCAAGGCACTGTCTATTTCTATTCGTTCATGCACATATAAAATAAAGATTATGTCCTTATATCACAGTTCATTCCTGCAGCATCTGAAACACCCAACTTCTCCTAGCAGTGAAGAAAAGCTGACTGCCCTTTCTCATAATTAAGTGTTGTGACTGGCTTGATGCTGTTTCTGCAATGGTCTCAATAAGCAAAATGTTGCTGTACAAATTGGTTGCTGCTAGACCCTTTAAGAATTTGCCATTTTCAAGCAATTAGCATTGCTTTGGTATTTAGAGAATACTATTTACCTAGCAACATACACCACAAGGTGATTAGTTAGCACCTGCGAGAGAAGACAAACTAAGAAAACTGTTATACATAGGGACACTTGTTGCAAGAAGGAATAAGAAGCTGCTGAAGGAAAAAACTGGAGACTGGAAAATGTATTTAGTTCTGAAAAATGAACTCCTGGGCTTTCAGTAAAGTGGGCCAATTGAACATCTTCATTTCTAATTAGAGATGTGCTCTCTAACGTGGTGCGCATGGTTCATAATGGACCTGGCAGGCCTGCAAATTGCTTTTCAAAGTAACTCGGTGGACTTAAACTTTAAAATGACATGGTTTCACTCCATGCTGAAGTCAGAGGCTGAAGTGCTGCTAGGATTAGAAAGAAGTTTTAGGTCAGGGTTTAGACTTTAGAGAGGAGATCAAGTCGATACTCTAGTTAAATGCTTGGGCATGTGCGGCCACACAATTCACCTTGCATAGCAGGGGGTGCGGGGGGAAACCACTAGAAAAATACCATTTCTGAGCTGCCACGGCAGCTTTTCGCTTTTCTCTATTCTCCTTGGTTTGTCCTGGTCTACCTCTTCTCAGATACGGTTTGTTATTAAAGGGGAAGCTCACAGAAAAGAATACCTCCGCTGTTTGTACACCACGTTTCACTGCAAAGGCTCTGCTTGCTCGGCAGATGCTAAACCATTTCAACAACATCCTTTGATTTGTTGATAAGAAGGAAGCTCCCCTTTCCCCCATCCTGTATGCCTTATAAGGCTCCCATGAATGCGAAGGCTCCCATTAATGTGAAGAAGCATGTCATTTGGCTGAATTATATCTATAGGCTCTGTTTCTATAGCTGATTTTGCTTTCATGGACTTTCAAACCTTCCAAATTTCTTTCTTCAGAAGTGCCGCAATATCGAGAGGATTTATATTACACAGTTTCCATTTAATGGGATTTGAAACTGTTGGTACAGTACTCTTAAAATAGAGGTTGATATTGTGTGGTAGCAAAAATGCTTTTCTGGAAAACAGCTGCTGCTGAGATGTTCTTCTCCCAAACGCTTAAATCCCCACATTACAAATGATGGGGGGCGGGGGGAGTTGCAATGGATTTTGCTAATTTGTAAAGGCAAGAGGATAGCTGCTCTTCAGCTCTCATTGCAATGCCTCAGCAAGTTCTTGGGGATGTTCAATCGAAAGGCTCATTAGGGGCCTAATCCATCTCTCATGCTGATGTTGTAATGAAAGTAAGAATTACAAGGACAATGTGATTTTCTTCATGTAGGGGAAAGAGGTGCAGCACTATTAAAGCACTCACCATCCTAATTAACTTGTGGAGAAAATATGGGCATAGCCTTCATGCCATTTACATTAATTGGACTTGGTCTGTGGCTAGTAATAACTGTTTCATTAATGAAAAAGCAATTGTAGAGAAATATTTAGTAGGTTTCTATCCTCTGGGAAACCCCAGCATCTTTCCTTTCCTTTCCTTTCCTTTCCTTTCCTTTTCCTGATTATCAATAAACTTAAGTGTGTAAATGCACTTCAGAGACACTAATTTGATCCCAGTGGAAGTGACAGTGTCAAAAAGTACACGTTTTCTGTCTGATATTTACTGCACTGCAAAAGATTAATGGCTTTAGTTTATTGTTTTTAATATATATATTTTCAAATTCTACAAAGAAGCCATTCAGTAAAAGGAGAAGACTGTGAATAAAGAACTAATCTTCAGTGTGGAGGTATTAATGGTTAAAAAGCCGGACAGAAATATCATTTATTTCCTTGCTTCCATTCAATTTAAGGACAAAAGCATTGACTTTCAGGGGAATCTTCAACTCAGAGGCATCAAATTTGACTTCGATCTCCATGTTTACAGGCTTTGAATCATTTGGTTATATGGTTGACAGTGATCTACAAGATTTTTTTTTCTTGAAGCCTTTGCTGCTAGACAAAAGAAGAATCAATTTATGAAGAAAGACTGCAAGTGTTAAATGCATGTCTGCTTTATCAAAGGGGCTGTAAATCCTTGCGCTAGGAAATTAGCAGTTAGTATTTTTAGAGCCTTTTCCTATATTCATGGTACTGCAAAGATGTCGGGAAGAAGGGGTGGCAGAACAGTTAAAGCATCTTGCTGTTGCTCCGGAGGCCGGCTCTGGACTCATGCCATAAACTGCCTCCCATGAGCCCAGCTGTACATGAGTACTTGGCCATTTGGGCTGAAGGGTCATATGCCATGTTGGCCACATGACTCTCTCGTGTGCCACAAAGTTGCACACCTGAGATACATGCACTTATCTTGTGATCTGTTAGGCTTCGTAGACCTTTGGTCTTATTTATTTATTTCACTGTACAGGTATTGACAAGTTATCACCCGGATTGTGAGAGAAACTGGTAAATACAATTCTACCCATTTTACAGAGGAGGAACTGAGGCAGAATGGTAAAATGCCCTCTGAGCACATCTGGGTTGGAGCTCGAATCACAACCAGGAATAGAGAATCCCAAGAAGCTAACACACGGGGCAAGATAGTCCAAAAACCACTTTGACACCTGACTGCTCCCAATGAAGCAAAAATAACTCTGCCATTGACTTCAGTGGATGGACGATCTCTCTTCTTTCTTGATTTTTGATATAGCTCAGTCCTAGACAAGGAGCATCCAGATGCAATCTGAGAGCATCCAGGCCAAATGGCAATGTGGTTCTTTGCAGCTCTGAGCATGATTCGCTTTAGTTTTGCGCTAGACCCTGAGCACATATACATATTTCCTTCCCTCCTGGGTTCACAATTTAAAGGCTCAGGCCTTTAAAGCCTATGGCAGTATTGTCCACTGAATTCCAGCTGATTTGTATCCAGCCCTCAGAGGACAAATAATCATCCCATTAGGAATGAATCCAAGAAGTGGACAGACAGATTAGCCCTCAGCTGGCCCAGGATCTTTCCAAGTTGCCTAGCTAGCTCCAGCTAGCTCTAGCCTGTGGCAGCCTGGATGTAACCAGCCACCTTCCACTATTCATTGGCTACTCAATTGCTCCAGATGTGGGTTCTCTGTATAGCCCCTAGGCTTGCTTGCCTCCCCTTGCTTGCCTAGTTCCTACCTGCACTTTTATCTCACCTAAACCTCTGCTTAGGTTGTCCTCTTGCCTAACCTGAACCCTGTCCAGAAGCCATGGGTGTGAGGTCTCTTCCAATCCTATCTTTATATGATTTATGACCCTTATAGCACCTAGCCGTGAACTCCCCCACATTTGGGTCATGCTTATGACATACAATGGGGAAAAGGAAGGACAACTAGACAAAAAGACAGTGCCAATATGCATTTCTTGTTTGGTCGGATTTCTAGTCCTCCTTTCCCTCACAAGACTAACCATCACTTGGCAGGACATTTCTCGGCGGCGCTTCAGCAGAAGGGTAGGAGGACACAATGGTGGCATGACAGTGCTGCTTGCTCAGCTATAGCAAGCGACAATCTTTGCATGCAGTTCTGTGTTCGTCTCTTAAGGCGGCAATATGTTTGGGATCACTTCTGAAGCACACACCTGTTCTTTCGGCACAAGGAGCTCCTATCCCGTGAACAGATGGCTTATTTATTTTTTGTTCTGCTGTAGCCAGGCAATAAATATGACCCTGCTTTAGTAAGTGTTTGACTTGCTTATTTTTGAGGCACCTGCACAATCAAATCATTTGTTGATAAGTGCAATTCCCTCCTAATGAGTTCTTGAAAACTTCACATCACCTGTAATTAAGAAAACCGATTAACAGGCACAATTGTTGCAACAGTCAGCCTATTAAGCGCAAAAAGACGCTACTCGGGGAGCATCTGGTTTCATTTCCCTTCCTAACTTTGTTGCAGAATGACACCAACTCCCCATTCACTTCAGTGGGAGTCTGCATCGTTTTTAACAGCAGCAGTGTAAGGTAATGTACCCGGGAAGAGCAGATGGTGTTTCTAAAAGCTGCCGACATGACACAGTTAATTATAATTAAATAGAGAGGTCTCAGGAGGACAATGGGTTCACTCCTGGCCCTTCTATGGGTATCATGTGTTTAAGTTACGGAGTCAGTTGTCTGGAATGAAAATGATTGTGAACTGAAGTCAGACAATTTGTTTTTATTGGTGAGGCTTGTGTTTGGTTTTTTTTTTACTTTTTTCATCCCGCGAGGTAATTTAGGAACTGTGTAAAATCTGCATTGTGATAGCATCCATTCCTGGTGACATCAATGACCTTCTGCCTCATCTTGAGGATGGGTTATTAACGTGGAGACTTTCCTCTCAAAGGCATAAACTTGAATGGATTCCACATTCACGGATTAAGATCTGGTTCCACAAGCTCTTCCAGACTCAGGCAAACCCTTGCTTTCCACAGTGGCTACATATTCATTGCTAGGGGCTTCAACATGGAAGCAAATCAAATCAGCAGCCATCTTCCTGCACCATCAGGTGCAAAGGCAGAAGTCAACATTAATTATCCTTTCCTGTGCTCTTCTACCTAAGTATTACATGGTTAGATGCAATAATGCCTTTGGGGACATGTTATGGAGCATGCCTGTAGGTCAGCCTCAATGTGTGTTACCTTGTGCACCATATACGGCATATATTGTGGTAGGTGGCTTTTGCCCAGTCTGGTATTTCTTCCTTGCTGATTCTATCAGTCCATTTTACTTTGAATATCACATGCACATATAGCTGTGAAAGCTGTTTGGAATAAATGGGAAAGATTTCTTACTTTTTCCAGGACTCTCCTTTCTACTTAAAGCAACATTTAAGATGTCAGTTCTAATGATCTTATACTGGGTGTTCTCCCTCTTATCACACTGTGGACACATCTATGAGACAATTAATGCCCAGAAGACTAATTCTACTGTGCATTAGTGCAGCTGGCAAAAACCATGCTAATGCACAGTAGATTTAGTCTAATGCGCATTAACGTCACTTGAAAAACGTTCATCTGTGCTAATGCGCAGTAGTGCCAGTTACGGCACATTAAGTTAGCACTTGTTATTAAAGGCACTAAACTTAATGCACTGTACTTATGGCTTATTAATGAACATATAGACATGCCTAGTGATTGTGGGCCCAAGCCTAATCCCTCAGAAATCCTGGCTTTTAAAAGGGATACCCCAAACTGTCACATGACGTCCATGGAAGTCTTTCATGACTAAATTGGGCTCTGGATCCTACCCTAAGCCTCTGTATACTGTTTTTGTTTTTTTGTTTTTTTTTCTCCCATGTGAAAAGTGAGAACAAAATTTCCTTGTCTACTTCTGGCTAATTTGCATGACTTGTTTCCAAGAAGCCCTGAGGACTTTAGGAGGAAATTCATTCTATATGCATTCACTATTAGTCATAGTAGATTTTTCAAACATCACTCCAAAATAGGTTGTAATTGTACACTATATGTTAACAAAATCATTAGCAAGAACGCTTTACCATCTCCCACCGGAGCTATATTTCACCTCTTTTTCTGTGCTAGAGTGGAAGCAGATCTAAACATAGCGTAACCAGCCCTCAGGACCGCTGTTCTTCTGTATAAATGAGCCTCTGCCATAGCAGGATTGGTAAAACTCAAAGAAACATGGCATGTGAGTGAAGTGGGCATGGCCAGAGCCAAAGAGGTTGTGGACACAGCTCTTGATATCTGTCTGATCCCATACTGGGCCAGGTATTCTGCTGCACAGCACGGGGACTGGTCAGGCACACAGCTGGCCTAACATCAGGAAAGGCCAGAGGTGAGCCTTAAATGACAGCCTAAGGCTTCAAGCTGAGTTTTCTGCAAAGCTCTCAAGCAGTAAGTTAGACTTGAAAAATGCTATTATTGCTGTTGAAAAATGCTGAGGGCTCCTGTTACTTGAAGGCAGAAGCAGCAGCAGGGAGGTCCTTAGGTGAGGGGGTGGCTGCTTAGGATGGGTTGGCTGCAGGGAAGTAGAGATCCAGGGACTCTTGCCTGGATGCCTATTGCTGGGCTAGCTACCCAACAGTAGGACCATAGGGGCAACAGACACCGTGACAGCAGCCAGGGTAGCAAGAGTCAGCTGCCCATTTGAATGAAAGAGATGCAGCTGTGCCAGGGCTAGTAAGCCACCTGATGGGAAGGCAGCAGGGCTTAAGAGGTATTTAAACTCAGGGCCTGAGCCTAAACAGTCAGTCTGGCCCTGCAGGTAGCAGGGAGAGGAGCTTCTGAGCCTGATGGTTGTAGGAGAGGGATGATAAGTAAGAGGCTTATAGCTTGCAGAGAGCAATAAGTAAGAGGCTTATAGCTTGCAGAGAGCAAAACCAAGCTCTAGCCATTGGGCTTATGCTTTTTTTTAAGCTCTAGACTGGTGGCCCAGGTATGGTGTGGCTATAAGGGGTGATGAGATGGAGTGTCTGAGGGATGCACCATGTTTTAATCCTCAGTGGGGTATCTGAGGGGCACATTCATGCCTGAAGAGCATGCGTAGTTTTGGAGCCCTGCCAGGGGCTGGGGCTCAAGACCCAGCAGACAGAAAGTGGAAAAACTTGTAGGGCCAGGATGGGCCCGCAGTCCAAGGTGGAGGCAAGATTGGGGCCAGGGTGGGCCCCAAGTCTGAGGTGGGGGCAAGACTGGGGCTGGAACCTGGTAGCCCAGTCTGGTACAGTGGACCTAGCTGGAGAGGGCTCAGCTAAATAAAAGGGGCCAAAGATGGAAGAGAGAAGCCCCAACAAGGGCATGGAGGCCTGATGAGATTTGAACTGATACCTGGAAAGAGGCCATGACTAACCCTTAAGGCAACATGTGCCCTTGGGCATGGACAGGACAGAAGCACCTACCTAGTGCTTGAAGGGCACGACTGGGACCAGCAGGGTCCAGGAGGGCTCTGCTGGCCAACAGACAGATAAAGGCTCACTATGGGACCCTAGAGCAGCCTCCACTTATTTATTTGTTTGTTAATTTATTACAAATGAACTAATTACATCAAAGCATGTCAGGCAAAAGAAAACGGAAGATGCCCAAAGAGCCAGAGCCAGGTGGCCACCAGAACATCACTGCCACACTGGGGGCCTGAATCTGCTACAGTTACCAGCAAAGAAGCAAGACAAATTACACAAATATAAGACACTTATCTCAAATGTATTAACTATGTTTTAAGATGGAAGTGAATTCATTTTAAGTATCAACTGGGAAGGAACTTGATTTTTGTTTTGTGGTATGGCTGTAGAGCCAGACAGGAGGATTTGCACAGTTGAAGCTTGAACAGTTTCCCAGAGACTTCCTCTGTGCTGCTGTACCTGGAAGTGAGGGAGGGGGTACAAGTGATGCAAAATGAGAAACATGTTAGCTCCCAGAGAAGAGCTATGCTATTTCACAATGACTTCTGGATCTGGAACAGAAGTTCAATAAACTGATTGAACTTAAATCAGTTGAGTCTGGTGCATTCATCCAGGTTTATCTTAAACTGGTTTTGGCCATTTTGAAAGTGGTTTATATGCACCCAGCTTCTGTTATGTTACAGATTTGAACCAGTTTCCAATTATTTATACTAGTTTAGGTGTAATTTCTGTTCCTAACCCTAAAGTTTCAGTGGAGCCAGGAATATACCAGCTCTGACAACTGAAGTCCATAGGTGCTCACATACTGTGATGGATGCATAAAAAGCTACCTTAGTGCCTTGCCACAAATTTATATATTTTATTTAGATCACAGTAAGCATTACTACAAGCTAGACGGCTTTCAGAGCAGTGGTACAGTGACCCTTATTATAGTCCAATTTAAAAATGTCCTACATGCTGGAGCCACTGTATCTGGTGCATTAGTGTGGCATGGGGGCTGGAACCAACAAACAGCTGTTTGTCGGTCCCAGCATCAACACTGCAACAAAGTCCCTTGATCGTATGAACTCTGTGGAGCAGTTGGTATTAGCTGAACACATATTGGGTAGTATGATCTGGAAATACTCCCCATTGGAGAAGTCCTCACTTTACTATGCTACGATGGCACTTAGCACATTATTTTGCGGCTTGAACATTGGGACACTAGTGTTTTAAATTATAGCTAACATGTGACAAGCCCCTTAGATGCATTTATTACTGTCGTACAGCTTATCTCAGGAGCACAACAAGTTTCCTCCCTCCCCCGCCCCCGCCCCCACCCTATTGCTCTCCCAAACATTCAACGTGTGTCTGAGAATGAGGTTTTTTTCACCTTAGTGGTGTCTTCCTTCACCATAAGACTCCCATTATTGTACTTTTGACTACATTATTGACAATCCACCATAACCTCTGAAAAACCTATTGCTTGTGGGTAGAATTTGTTCAGGGAATTTTAAAATGGATCCATTTCGTGTAAGTCCATATGACACATGCTGTGGCAATCACAATAAATCACTTGGCTGAGTAAATAGGACCCATTTCCAATGCTTCTCATGCTGGTGTTTCTTGGGAGCAATTACTGTCTGTCAAATGGTTCCACATGTATTCATGTTCTTTTGAATTCCTTGGATAAATTCCCACCGTGGTTTTAGGAGGAACGAGCCTGTCTCTTACAGTTCTATCAACCAATGTTGTTGTACTCCCAAGTTGAATAATGCATCACATTAATTATTCACGTGTGGAGTGGCGTGTTGAAGGAGTGACAGATGAGCGTGTGACTGACTGACATAGCGTGGAGCAGGAATATTTTGGGATTGCTGTACTAGTCATTGTTTGACCACTAGAATTCAGGAAGCATCTGCAAATCCACAGTACTTCAGTGTTTTGCTGGGTGTTATTCATGTTCACTCTTCAATGGTGAGACATCAAATAATGTGAAGGGGGAGATTGTATTTAGCACATCATGACACCAAGTGCACAAGGTCAATGTGAGCAATCCTTGACTGCAGTTGGTCACCATGCCTCTTTCATCCGGTGCTTACAAATAATAAGTGTGCTACAAAAGATGTGTGAGCCCCAAAGTCCTTCATTTCATTGGTTGCTTTTTTGTTTTAGAAATGTCTAGATGTTCTTTATTTTAACATAACTGCCTCAATGGCCAGTACTATGGTTGCATAACTAGTGGCAGAGGCAGGTCCAACAAAAGGATTAGAAAGTGGAAATGCACTGAAAGCACTTCACATCTTCTGCTTCTTCATGCCCCATTTCTTGAAACTGTCATGAATTTTCAAGCCAAGTTCAATAACTAGCACCGTGTGTGTTCATGCCTGGCACAAAGATATTTTATTTTAACTGTATGTTATAGCCAAGCATGTGAAGGAAGCTATGGGTACCAGCAGTTTCTTCTGATTTAAAAATTATATATATATATAAATAAATAATGATTTATCTTTTACAAATCAAACAACTTAAAAAAAAAATATATATATAATGATTTATCTTTTACAAATCAAACAACTTTAATTGCTTAAATAAGGAAAAAAGTGTGCTGCCATTTTTCTCTCTCAAAATTATTGGGTACAGAGATGCAACAGGGCAGCCTCATGCCACTGGTAGAAAAATAAGGAAAAAAAAGTGTGCTGCTATTTTTCTCTCTCAAAATTATTGGGTACAGAAATGCAACAGGGCAGCCTCATGCCACTGGTAGAGGAAACAGTGATGACTCTTGCCCTGCAAACTTCTAGATGAATGAATATAGTGATTCTCCTTTACAAAACCAGATCCATCCATACTGATGTGTAAAACAAACTGCCTACATGTGATGTACATCATACGCTGCCCTTTGAGTGTGTAACTAAACGTGTTGTTTCACCTTATTTGCTTTTCTCTAAGCAAATGTCAGAACTGAGCATCAGTTCAATATGGTTAAGCTTGTTCTGAATTTTCCACTGAAGAAGAAAAATTATGTACTGGGGGGGAAAAAGTCAATTTAAGTGAAGCATCTCAGACACTTTTTTTTTTTTTCTTTTCTTCTTTTTCTGCTGCCTAATGGTGACTCAGGAAATGCTTATTGGAACAGAAATCTAGAAAGTGGTCACGTTATGGACTCCCCCCTCCCATTTCATCATACTTTCCCAGTTGAGATTTATGAATGCATCCAAGGTAGGCAGCGATGGAGTCCAGATTGCATTGCTAAACCAGGATCCTTACAAGTACGGTTTAGGAATAAAAATATTGTCTTCCAAACTCCGTTCCTAACCAGAACGTTGCCACAGTTTTATGGCTGCTGTTAGAAATTGCAGGGACAATTCAGCTCTCGGCTTTGTAAGTAGGGTTCCTTTTGACTTCACCTAGGTGATTTGGGCAGCTGTACCATCAGCAGGGGGAAGAGCGAAGACAGTTGGAAATCCTAAATTACAGAACAATGTAGTTGGAAGGGGGAATTCCTCATAATGATTATATTTGAGGTAAAGAAAATAATTGGATGATTTTTAAAGCACGTAGGGTGTAATCAAGTATCTATCTGGTAGGAGACATGCAGCTGCATTATGAAGCTATATCTCTCAGGTTCACTGAGGAAGAACATAATGTGGGATTCTGGAGGTTGAAGAGGTACATAAAGCTTCCTGCATCACGGCTTCAGTGGAGCTGATGAAATAAAATATCATGGCTGGTGTATAACTATTGCTTTGGTCTTTCCTGCACCCTATGAAACTCAGTGTAAGAAGTCATGTCCCACGCCCCCATCCTGATTGCCAAGATTCAGAGAAGAATAGTTTCCCCAAAATGCATATAAATCCAGATGCATTTTAGGATTCTTCTACCTCTGAAATGTCAACTGTTCATTAGTTGGGGATTTTGCACCTATAGGAACCCAATGTATTGACTTACCATCGTGCATCCAAATAATGTATCCCTATTGGCATCCTAGAAACCTGAGGATAATTGGGTGTTGATGCAACCTGAAAGCTGAATAGCTGCATGTGTGAAGAAATACCTCAAAGGAAAAGTCAGAGATGGGGAACAGGGGTCATGCACTGAATCAGAAGTATTGTCACACCAAGAAAGAAGACTCCTAAAACTTAAACCAGTGGTTAGTCAACACTTTCCATCAAGCAAAATCCTGCATGAAGATCCTAGTTGTGAGTGGTAGGGGGACAAGTATGGCAATTAGTAGTGTAACTGAGATGGAGTGACCAGGGCAGTCGCCCCAGGCACTGCCTCTGGGGGAGGATTGCAAAAATGCCTGTTGTTGCAGTTTGTGGCTGGCTGTGGTGTCACCGGTGGCAGTGCAAGAGTCACCACTGTTTCCTCCACCAATGCTACCCAGGGCATGAGGCTGCCCTGTTGTATATCTGTATCCAATAACTTTGAGAGAGGAAAAATGGAGGCACACTTTATTTTCTTGTTTAAGCAATTGAAGGTTTTATTTTATTTTATTTTTTTTCACATTTAACAACGGAAAAATGGAGGCACACTTTATTTTCATGTTTAAGCAATTAAAGGTTTTATTTATTTATTTTTTTATTACATTTAACAACCCCCCCCCCACCCCCCAATATATATATATATTTTTTTACATCGGAAGAAACTGCTGGTATCCATGGCTTTCTTCAAATGCTTGGCTGTGTCATAAAATCTAAAATAAAATATCTTTTGTTCCAGGCATGGGCGCACATGCTGCTAGTTATTGTACTTGGTTTGAAACCTCATGGCAGTTTTAAGAAACGGTGCATGAAGGAGCAGAAGTTATGTAGTGATTTCAATGCATTCCCACTTTCCAATCCTTTCGTTAGTCAAGGTCCACATCTTTCTTTGGAGCAGGGAAGGGGAAAATGATTTCTTAACCAGACCCTCATTGTTTCCCGATTTACTGAACTGTTTCATTTACTGTTTTGTTCCTTAGAAATCCTGCCAGGTGGTAGCACTCTTAGGGCAATTAGCTGGTTAGGAATTTAATTAAATGTTTTCTTCTTCTCCAGTGGGAGTTACAGTTTCTGCACATCCTAAATTTGCTTGAATTTTTAAAATAATTTAAAATTGAATAGAAACTTTAAATATTTAAAAGTCAGTTCAATATTGATCTGATTCTCCTTGAGATGCCCTGGGGCCTCATGGATGCTGGAAATCCAGGTTCCTCCTGCCCTCACTTTTTTTTTTTTTTTTTTTTCTTTTTGTGGCATAAGCTATTTGTCTAGACCAGAGCTCCCATGAGCCACTACATCTCTATTGAGGCTGAACCTCCACAGTGCATTACGGGAAACACCATTTGTACAGAAAGCATACCTTGGGGGACACTGAAAGTAAAGTACAAATTCTGTGATGCCAAAGACGCTCCACTTCACTGCAAAGAGGATCAAAGGTTATTTGTCCTTATAGCTTTTAAAAAAAAAAAAAATATTCAGAATTTTTTTTGGAGGGGATGGGGGGGGGAGGAGGATTGCTATTTTCACCTTGATTTAAGATGAAACATGACATTTTGGCCATTTCAAGTATTTAAAAAAAAAAAAATTACAATGTGTTGGCAGCTGTAACATTTTCCTCCCCAACAACAAATGGTAATGCGGGCTGGGTGCAGATGGAGAAGTAGGTGCTAGCTCGGGGAATGTAAGTGTACCAGAGGTGTGTGGAGGGCAGAAGGATGGAGAGGCACATTTTCAAAATATGACTCTACACCCAGCACGTGTGAAGTCAAGGAGGAAGTGGGCGCGTACTTGTTCATTTTGGGCAGTAAAAGCAGTAAATACGGAGCACTGGGTAAGACCCTGTGTTTCATATGGCAGTGCCCAAAGCATGAAGCAAGGACTGTGCAAACAAGATGTAAAGGAGCAGAGGTGAGTGTGGCTAGATGTGGCATATGGAGATGCAGATCTGGGTATACCATATAGGCAGCAGCTCATTGAAACATAATTATCAAAAAACACATCTCGCATGCATGGTCCTATGTACCCAAAGACTCTTGAGGAAGAGGCAATATCTTTTATTAGGCCAACTGGTTAGGTGCCTGGTCCTACGTACTGAACTCCTTCCCCAGCAGGCAGCCATTTGCTATAGCACTGGCTCCACAGCCAAGATTTTATTTAAAAAAAAAAATGCTACCAGAGGGAAAGCTACAGCTAAAGAACTTCAAGACTGTTAATTGTATTGCTAATTACTTTATCTGACCCCCCCCCCCCAACACACCTTACCTCCCAACCCTCCACAATTCTGCAGGAGCCAAAAGCCCAGCTGCTCCCTTCCCACCTGCCTGAATATCCATTTTCCATCATGATAACTTCTACGATACAGTTATACATTGTTAATACAAAACCTCTGGCATGCTGAAAAGACAAGGCTGGTTTGTTCCTTGAAGCTCCATACCAGTGCTCTTGACAGAGTAAATTGCAGGCAGGCTACACAGTTTGACACATATAGAAGGGGTAAAAAATTAATACATTCACAAAAAAGGATATGTCGAGGTAGAGTGGTAGGTTGGAGAATAATGAAATGAGGCGTTGCAAACAGCAAAGAAACAGGCACGGTAGAGCTCAGCGGTGGGAAGCAGGCATCCCACACGAGTGCTCCAGAAGGGGTTAACGGAGGGCCTAATTACCTCCCGAGCTGCAAGGGAGCAGCCAAGTAGAAACAGCTGCTGTAAAAGACTACAGCCAAAGTAGAATAGGGTAGCAGGTGGGAGACTGGGACCAGCTAGATGGTCTGAACAGACTTGAGGCATGAGAAACTGGAGAGCAATGTGAGGACTGGGCATGCAAATGAGGGGAGGTAGGAAAGAGT
>NW_005842052.1:1435555-1441909 GCF_000455745.1 Alligator sinensis
GACCCTATTTTTGTAGAGGAAAAGAGGGTGTCCACTAGAGCCCAGAGTTGTACCATTTGGGGCTCCCATTCCTTGAGAGGGGTGAGTCCCAACTAGGCAGAAAGCATAAGGAAGGCCACACCTGGCCACAAAGAGGGGCCATAGACACTGCAAGAGCCATTTGATGGCCTGATCTGTCAAAGACACTATTGTTCTCTGACTTTCTGAACAAGCCAACAGCACTTGGGCATCTACATCTGTGCACCCCAAAAGGTCATTGGGGCATGATGGTTATGAAGCTGCTATGAGCAGTAGTGGTATGGGTATGCAAATAACCTACCAGCAAGTTGCACCGTACCTGGCAGCCCCAGGCAAACTTTTAATATCGGAGGGCCCTGCTTTGCCAGAGATGATGATGATAGTGATCATTACTTTCACCATTTTTTTTGGGCCCCCTTTCTGTCCAGACCCCAGGCAGCCACTCAGTTTGCCTATGCCGTGTCCAGCCCTGGATGATAATGATCATTACTTTCACCATTTTTTTGGGCCCCCTTTCTGTCCAGACCCCAGGCAGCCACTCAGTTTGCCTATGCCGTGTCCAGCCCTGCCAGTAAGGTTGAGTTGATGCCCAAGAGTGAAGGGCTCTTAGTCTTTCCTGTATAAACACTGAGGTTTAATAATGTATTGCTCTTTAAATAAAAGGTTGTGGGAAGTGCAAACAGGACAGCCACATGATGCGCTTCAGTAATGATATCCCACTACTTGAAAGACAGCGGGGCAAGCTGTTAATTTAAGGCTCTAGGCCTTATGTTGCAGAAGTTGGGAGATCAAAAAAGCACTAAAGACTTAAAATGCCTTTCTTCAGATGAAAAGGAGGGGTCTTTTCTCTGATGTTTTCTGGGGGACCTGCAGAGGATGGGAAAATCACCCTCTGCAGGGGGTATCTAATCACTACCACCCTCCCAAAGCGGGGGATGGGAAGCCTTCAGGAACAGCTAGATAAACCTGCTGTTTTGTTGTGTTTTTTCTGACATACGTGTGCTCCAAATGATACTGGAAGAGGCTGCTTTGTTTCTGCCCTCACTGCAAAAAGAACAGAAGTCTTGTATCTGCCCTATATTCACCAGAAATGTCCAACATTGAACGTAAAACTAAAATTATATATGTATTATTTTATTAATGTAATACCATAATGTTATATATATGCAGGGGTGTAGGTTGTTTATATATATATGAGCATTAATAATTAATTAACATTATGGTATTACTTTAATAAAATAATACATATGCGTAAGAGGCTGTCTTTGCCAACATGTTTTCTTAACCCACGTGTGTCTCTATTTACTTTGTTGCTTTTCTTCTACCGTTTTTCTTTCTCCACCCCCCTCCGCCCTAATAAAACAGTGTAGTACCTCTTTTTCTTTTCTCCTGTTCTCACTCCAAATCTCCTACTCTCATTATGGGCCTGATCCAAAACTGGGCTTGCTGAACTAATAACGGGTAATACATAAGGAACTGCAAGCCAGGGACCAATCTGAGAATTAGGGAATCGACAAGTGATGCCTCCAGACCTGAAGCTCGATAGGGCATTTGCTCAGGGAGATCAGGAGAGGTTAGGAGTGGTTCTGATGAGGTGTGAGAGCCTTGAAATATTTGGAGGAGCAGACTGTACCCCTGAAGTTTGGAGGCTAAGATAAAGGGAAGCTGAACATTTGGACTTGAGAGGTGTGCTAAATGTCATGTGCAAGAGGCTGTGTATTGAAATAAAAATCACGTGTCATAAGAAGAACAAAGTAGGGAGGGAATTGTGTGCTTTGCTGAGGCATTTGACGGCTTGTGACGGTGTGAGAGAGACTTCCCGTGTCTCAAAAGGCATTCAGGTTAGCTGGCTGTATTGGCTTGCAATGAACTTGGCTGCCCATTCAGTCTTGTGGTTTTGAAATGGTGGGCCCCATCATGTCACCCTCTGAGGGACTTGAGAGAGGAGTGGACATAGCATAAATAATGCCTGAGAAGGCAAGTGAATTGCTTCTGATAGCAAATACTCTATGCTACTACCTTGAGCTGATTGGTGAGATGTGTGAATCATGAGAAAATCAATGGCTTGCATTAGGTAGGAGGTCAGGCTGGATGATGACCTAGGCTGCTTTTTGTTTAAGCCAGAAAGGGCATTAAACATCAGGAAAATGAGTACCTATCAAACCCTTCCTGATTCTGGGACCGATCTCAGATTAATGAAACTACTGTTGAAGAAAATAGGAGTTTTGCGTCATGGAGGAACGCTGGATAGGGCTGGTGAGTTGTTGCATAATCCGTGGCTTTCAGCATCTCCAGGAACTTATGAAGCTGTCAGGTTTATTCATAAAAGCTGCGAAGCGGGACTTGCCTACACATAACAGGCACAGCAGTTGTGCCAGGACCCTGTGTTTGCAGATAACACCAGGCAATTTTGACTCTGCGCGCCGCAGGCTTCGTAAATTTATATTGCACCAAATATAGCAAGACCTTATTTCTCTCTGATAGCGTGGCAAGAGCTTGGCACCCTGACTGCACTTCAATGTTGTCTGCTGCAGAGGGGCTGAGCTCTTTATGAAATGTTTAAATAATAAAACGCATTTTAAATATTTTAAATTGTTCAACCTGTCTTTCGTAATTACTCAGACGCTGGGCGTGTATTTTGGTGATTGCAGGAAGAACAGCAGGTATTCCTTTGCCCCTGCATGTCACTCTTGCTTTTGATGTATGAATTTTGCAAAGATTGAGATGCAAGAACTACAATCCAAGGAGGCTTGAAAAGTACAGTGCCACAAATAAAATAAAACCACCAGGAGCACAGAATGGCAGGTGTTTGTTTTCTGCATACATTCTTATGCAGTGGCACGATGGGATAAATGTTGAAAAATAACCCCCTAGAAAGCATATGCCTGAGATGAACCAGAGTGTCTGGGGGTGGGAATGAAGGGAACTACAAAAGTATCAGCTTTTGATCATCCCACATCATAATTAGAAAGTGGGATGTATGGTTAAAGCAAGAAAGAAGTCTGATAAGATTTATTTTTTGTAGTAATCGTCAGTAAAAGTTGTTTAAAGATGATTAAAAAGGGAACCATTAGTTACTTGTGTGGAAGTTTTCTTTTAACAGAGATGGATCCAAGAGTGAGAAATGAGATGCCAAAAAAAAATTGGAAGGGGAGAGGTGTGCTGACAATACTGGTATGTAGCCTAGCGCCATTGCAGCTGTTTCTCTTGGATGGCAAGATGGAGCTCGACTTAAATAGTTGGTGTCTAGCTGCACCTGTTACTAGTTTGCTAGCGCCAGTGCAAGGACCAGTGTTTGTTTGATGGTCCTTGCTAGCTGGTTTGTTAGTATGGAGTCTGTGTTTCAAATACTTTAATGTAATGAAGGCCATTAATTGACTCTTTTGCAAACAGGCTAGTTGCTAATGAGACTGATATTATGTAAATTTTGCCTCTCCAATGGGATTGTTCATTGCTTACATGGTTGTCTATCGATTCTTCTGAGAATTACCAGTCTCTTTCCTGTTGTTCAAAAACCTTGAATGCCAGCGTATTAGGGATCAGAACTCGTGGTAGAGGTGATATCTTTTATTAGATGAACTAGATTTTTGAACAAAAAAAAATATCTTTAATTGCAAGCTTTTGGGTACAAAGAGGTGATATCTTTTATTAGATGAACTAGATTTTTGCAACCAAAAAAAATATATCTTTAATTGCAAGCTTTTGGGTACAAACACCCTTCATCAGGCATTGGACAGAAGTTTGTGAAAGTTTTCCTGGGTAGAAATGAAAGCTCATATTTCATAAGAGTTGAAGGTGTGATAAAATCTCCTGTTTGGAACAGTTCATTTTATATGCAGATTATTAGACTCAGAGAAAATTAGGGAGCATTCTGGCTGGCTAGTGCATACAGCATAATGAAGTCAGAGAGCCCTTTGCTTTGTGCCTTGCAAGGTTCTTTGAGTAGACCCCGCTGCAGTGGGTAGTAGACTGACCTCGACAAACAGACGAGCCAAACTGTGGAGAACTGCATGAGATCCACTGCATTGTTTTCACCGGTGGTGATCGGGAGCTTCCTTTGCAGAGCACTTTAGTTTTTCCATTGCAGCGTCAGAACAAGTCAATAAAGTTTTCATACATTTTTATCATAGATTGAAGACTGTGATTCTGAATCGGCAAATCATCTTGCCTTATCACTTCAGCTTCCTAAAAATAAAATTAATCTGATCAAAACATTAGCTCTACTTTTAACAGAATACTGTAAAACTCACGACAATTGATTTGAGAGCTTCGGGGGGACATGGACCTATAGTTATGAGCAGGGATCCTTGTTTTGGTTGATTTAAAAAAGAAATTGCAAACTCTGATTTTTAACCCCCCATCCGTTATTTAAAATGGAAGGCTCCCCTCTGCCCCGCCCAGCCTTGCTGGAGGGGGCCCCCAGCTGCCAGGGCTGTGGGACCCAGGGACCCAGGTGCACAGCCCCCTGCCCCCAGCAGGAGTTGGCAGCTGCTGCAGTGGAGTAGAGCCAAGCTCCGCCCCCCAGCTGCCTGCCTGTCGTGGGTTCGGGTTGGTGGAGGGTAGCTCCCCATTGCTGCATGCACTCCCAGGCGGGTAAGGGAGACCTGTGCCCCCCCCAGATTGTGCACTTCGCTCGGGCTCCCACACACTGCTGTCCTCCATCAGGGCCTCCTCAGTCCACTGGATGCGATCCAGTGCTCCAGGGCAGAGTGGGGCCACGTAGGAAAGCAGCTTCTCACTGCAAGCTCTGCATTGCCCAGGCAATGCATCCCCCCCTGCATGGCGGTGCCACAGGGTTGTGCACAGGGTCCACGTCACCAGGGCAGAATGGAGCTTGCAGCAGCTAGCAGCTTTCTTGCATGGCTCCACTCTGCGGTGCAGTGCCAGGTTGCACCCACTAGGCTGCAGAGGCCCTGGGGTAGGGAGATGCAGGGTGGGAGTCCCGCTTCCTGGTGGGACCCTGCGGCCAAGCATTGCAGCCCCCTGCCCCAAGCCTCACACTGCCCGGCTGGGCAGCAGCCCCAGCTCCAGCCCTGCCCAACTTCCTCCCTATGGGGGCCTTAATCCCCCAACCACTTACCCAGAGGAGCTACTCTCCAGGCTGTCTGGGGCCATGTGCATGTACATGCACGTGGCCCCCCCTGCCTGACCGCCCTTCTCCCGCTTCCTTGCAGCCTCTTTGCAGGCCGGACCTCTGCCCGCCTGCAGAGAGTTCGCTGCAAAATCCGTGGCTCTCTCTACTAAAATGAGAGAGCCTTGTTTTGCTCCATTTTTTCCGTGGGAAATGGAAAACCGCGATCCCTGGTTATTGGACTCTTGGTCTAATGACGCTGTTCGTCTGAGGCCTGTGGGATGTTTCCTTGTGTGGTATCTTACTGCTGCCATTTTTCATATGCAGGCTACTTGGGTCTGTGTATTCTGGATGGCCAAAGCTAGCAAGCCATGTTCCAGGTTCCAATGGCAAGGGCATATTCAAAACTGTTTATGGTGGTGAAAGCTCAAAAAGATTTATTGTCCTGGGACAGGACACCAGTTGGTTTGATTAACGGTCAGCCCAACTAAGTGAAGCCTGCCCTGCACAGGTTGTACCACTTTGCATGCAGCTCATGCTCCCTTAAGTTGCTATGAGGGACAAGTCTAATAACCATCTGGCATTTATATTTGAGTGTCCCCTCCCCGCCCTGCTCCCCGGGGCTTGTACTAATTCTTTTCTCCCTCTTTGGAGAGATGTTCACCTCTGCTTGTTTCTTTTGCAAAGTTTTACACACATTACCCTGCAGTTCTCGTGATCTGTTATTAATGTGTTCTTACTTTTACATGCATCCATGCATCCTTGAGGTTTGTTTGTTTTTTTTCAGCTGCTGTTTTCTTACTCCCTTCTTTTGAATCGGTGTCTTTTTGCTCAAAAGTTTGTTTTTATTTATTGAGTTTTTTGCTCTCATCAGGTTGTGCAGCAGTGTTCCCTCTAAGCTGCGCAGTGTGCGTGGCCGTGCAAGCACGCTCCTACTGCGCTGCCAAGGTCACCTGCACAGCCGTGCATGCTGCGCATCTTGGAGGGAACACTGGTCATAAGGCCCGTTCCTCCCAGGCTGCTTTTTGGCAACTTGGCATACTATGGTTTAGCATCACCCACAGAAGCTACAAGAAAATTATTCAGTGTTCCCTACTTCTTTATCTTAAAAACAAAACAGTATTCCTTGTCTCCTTTTCTATTATTATTATACATTAATAAAATTATTATTAATGATAACACTATAAAGCTGGAGAGCTTTTTAGGCAGTGGGCATATATGTACAGAACTTCAGCAGGCTGGTTATTTAATGGTTAAAACCAGCT
>NW_005842052.1:1441945-1450177 GCF_000455745.1 Alligator sinensis
CAGCAGGATGGTTCTTTAATGGTTAAAGCCAGCTAATGCTTCCAATAATTGAAGTTAAACCCTGCTACCATCTGTTCTGTTTCTAATGCAGTCAAATATGCTTCCAATAAGTCCACTAGGCTTCCCTGTCCATGCCAGAACTTGAGTATTGGTAGGGATGTTGTCTGGATTTGGCGAAGTAACTCCTGCATCTGTCACCTCCTGAATGGATTATTGCGAATAGACCTGGACTGCAGGATGACTCCATGAGCATTTGCTGCCAGTGAACCCCATCTTGTACTGGGTTTTAATGTCCACAGCTCAGGACTAAACCAGAGTGAAACTGGAACAGTGCATTTGTTAAAAAAGGGATGAAAACTATTGAAAAACTGACTCCATCTCAGTGATCAGCTTTTTTCCTGGAAAAGGGGGTAGGGGGATTTCCAAAGACACTGAAGTTTGCCCTGACCACCACCTTTTGTCATTTGCAAGATGACATTTTAAAAAAATGTTGTTGTAGTTCTTTTTTTAAAATAACATGCAACAATCAGGAAAACATATGTCAACTGTATATGTAAAACTGAATTGTAACAATAAGCAAAATAAGGGGGGGGGGAGAAAGCGAAAAAGGGGCAGGTCTGGAAGAAGAAAAGTATGCAAGAATCAAGCTAAGGAAGTAATCCAAGATTTCCTTCCAACTTGCACTAAACTTTCCAAAGCGGTTAAGCCTGCTAACCACAACACTCTCCATAGTTGCCAGCTGCATCGTCTCATTGTGCTGGATTTCAACCTCTGGAGATGTCATACTTTTCCAATACAGCAATATAAGCCTGCAAGTCACTAGTAAGGCCCAGTGTAAGACTGCAATGTGGGAAGGATACAGGTTGTAGCTGTGTTGGTCTAAGGACACAGGCAAACAAGGTTCTTTAGGTAAATCTGATCTCTTTTATTAGACCAGCTCAAATAGTTGGAAAAGGTTTTCCAGCTATTTTTCCTGCTATTTGAGTCAGTCTAATAAAAGATATTGGATTTACACACAGAATTTTGTCTTTGATTTGGGAAGGATTCAGTTTGAACTCTTTGGGGAGTTCACAACATTTGCCGCAGGTATCAGTGCTGTGTAGAAAACTGTTAAGTCTAGTTATGATTTCTTTCCCCAAAGAATAGAATAGGTCAGGGGTATCCAACCTTTTTGAATGGGGGGCCGGATCATGAACTTTCTATCACCCAGTGGGCCAGCGAGCCATATTCAAAGACCTCACAGGAACCACCCCCCCCCCCCCCCCCCCCGAAACAAAAGTACAGTGTTTGCTTTCGTTCCCCGTCGCAGCACCTTGGGTCTCAGAAAACAACTTGGCGCGCTGCATGGCGGCCCGCAGGCCATATGTTGGACAAGCCTGGAATAGGGCATGACTAAAACATGTGATCAAGTATTGGCTGCAACGCTTCAGATCTCCAACATGTATCTACTGGGAGGATATTTAATTTTAATTTAGTTTTAATTTTAGGGGGAGCCCAGTGCAGATGAAAACTGATCTTTTGTTGTATAAGATGAAGTGTAAGATCAGCTGTCAATGTTCAAATATTATGATTTGATGACGTCCATCTATCATCTGGATCCCTAGTTCTCCATTCCATTTCAGTCTTAAATACCCTGTATCAGGTCTGTTTGTTAGCCCCCGACTCCACGCGTCATCTCCCTAGTCATTGGGTGCCAATCCAATTGCTCATGGATCCTGTTACTCATTAGCCAGAGCAAGCAGGGAGCAAACACCAGCACACATTGCTCGCAACGGCTTTATTCAGAATAGAGAGAGCTTCAGACTAGCTCCCAACAAACTGGGGAGCTGCAGTGAACATTAGTTCTTTTCCCATTTTATACACCTTGGTTCATACTTACTAACGTTCACTCCACCTGTGGCCCTCCTCTTGTTCCACCCATACCTCCTCCTATCTCAAGCTCTGCCTTGGTTTACTGTTTATTTCATTAGCATGGAATTGCCTATGGATTTTATTCATTTACATGCCTCTCTGCTAAGAATGCATGCATAAGACTTTGACCCCGACTTCTTAATTGCTGGTTCTTTCTGGTTTTTTGCTGACTCCTTCTTCATCTCCAAGGTCTTGCTTCTCTTTTATCTCCTGCCGATAGCTGGTGGGCTGCATCTTGTTCTTCTTGCACAATAAATCATGCATCCTGCATCCCATTGTTAGAAAACTGTTTGCTTAAGCATTTGAAACGTTACTTACTTTTCATATATCATCCTGCCTTGTGGTCAGCAACTTTTGCTGAGACACCAGATTAAAGCCTGGTTTCAGCTGTGCATCCAGTGCTCCCCAAAATCTAAATATTGTCACCCTAACACTGGTATGTGATATTCATAGAGTGATGGCAAAGGATGGGGAAGAGAAGTGTATTTCAAGGTCAAAATAACATAGCTGGGGTATTTCCTATACAAACTAGATGTTGAAAGTGAGAGTTTCATTTGTAACTAGCATGTTGATTGGAGGAGGGGAGTGTGGTGTTTAACCCTCTCTTTCAATAGTAAACCTCTTATTTCAGGCTATTCATTCAGCTCTAGGCAGGGCTCTGATGCACTAAGCTTAGCCTTTCTTTGGTGACTTGGTGAGAATGACTCATGCCAGTGGGACGAGAGAGCTAACAAAGCTGACGGTCAAGTTCACAAAACTTTCCATGCCATCCTTGTCTATGCTGTTCTCTGTTGCACATGCAAGAGTGCACGTGCCGCAACTCGGCTGTATAGTCCTACAATCCCTTAGCAGGACTGTGTTTCATGCGTAAATACAATGTTTATCATTGTTAACGTGGCCACCTATCCGCTTCCTTTTGAAGGAGGAACTAAATAAAGCAGGGATGATTAGTTATGTCAAGGGCACTTCAGAATCATATTCAAATTTTGCACTTGTTTCATAGTACCTCTCTGAATATACAGACAGAAAGTGTCTTTAAACTTCAGCGAGTCTTGAGGACTTCACTACGTGAATCCTGTCTTGTAGTTCAATGCAACTGTTAAAGTTTGTATTTGAATTCCCATGGCCAAGACTTTTATTTAAGGCACCATTTTAAAATTCATTGGACTGCTAGATAGAGCTGTTTGCAGCAGAGACTGATGTTTGATTAACTTTCTAATAGGATAATAGAAATTCTGGCTAGTCTAATCCAAATTAGTTCATATCTATTTACACATGCATGCATACTTATCCCCTTTTAATGGCACCATCCATCTCTACCATTTAACGTCTGTTGAGATTTTAACTTCTGTCAGATCATCAGAGGTGGAATAAGTTTCAGAAGAAGAGTCTAATTCAGGGGCAAACAGTCTACTGGCAGCAGAGACCACTCAAATGTGTATTGGTGTCTGGTGCTGCTGGAGTGATGCTGGAGCCTGATGGTCCAGGAACTATGCAAGAAGCAAGGATTTTTGTGCGGTGATGTATTTTATGGGACCAACTGTATAGTTGCGAGAGATCTTTGGCTAACTTCTTGGCACCACGTGCCCAGCAGACACCACTTGAGCTAAGCAATAGATAGAATAATGGCTTGTACTTAACCCCATATGGGAAGAGAAACAGTCTGAGCAGAGTAGAGATGCATCTTATAGATGAACTGAATTGGAGTCTGTTTAAAGGAAAGGAGGAGACTGTAAAATAGGAGCAAAGCAAAATTATCAGCAGTAGCTAAAGACCATTCAAGAGTGAAGAGGGTCATTATCACTTTAGGAATGCACGGAGATTATCCGAGATCTTAGGTAGACTGTAATGAGCTGTAAAGTCAAGGTCTGTGGTCCCTAGTTTTTAGTATCCAGTAAGGTTATGAATTTTTGTTTTGTTTGGGGGCTTCTTCTCAAGGTGTTTTGTAGATAATTTTTTTAAAATTAATTTATTTACTTATCTTTTTACTATGAGGAAGAAATACTATCAATACTGTCATATTGATGGTAGGGTTGCAGTGTTGCCATTACCATGGCAGTCCAGGAACTGTATGAAGGGCAAAGATTTTCTATGATGTGTTTTCTTGGACCAGATGTATAGTTGGGGGAGCTTTGGGGCAAAATTTTAGGCACTGGACCCTAAAGAAAGGGCACTTGATGTCTGAAGGCTTGTTCAACAGTTCCCAATATAGAGCTGGGCCCAATAAAGGATATTGCAGAACATCTTGTCCCATAGGTGTCTGTCAGTCCCCAGCCAGAGCTGCTGCTTCAGCTATTCTGTCTTCCTTGCAACTTCTTGCCTACCTCTACAGGGC
The DNA here is from genome assembly GCF_000455745.1 of Alligator sinensis. Lineage (NCBI taxonomy): Eukaryota > Metazoa > Chordata > Crocodylia > Alligatoridae > Alligator > Alligator sinensis. The sequence continues at coordinate 1,446,192 of NW_005842052.1, forward strand.
TGGGAGGACAGAAGACCCTGGATAGCTGTGATGTCTCCAATGTGAGGTTTATCTTTTGTATTTATGGAGAGTTAACAGCATGGTGTGGCCCTAGTTAACCCTCTTCTTTTACCTTTTCCTTCTACCTGTTGCAGCACTCTGCTCTTGTTGCTTCTGCAGTTTCTCTAATATGATGGAGTTGCACATGGTAGCAAACTAAGGCTAATGGCCAAATTGAATACCTGTAGGTGGTTACCTGGAAAGAGCTATTTGACAGAGTTCAGTGCATTGCAGATAACATAATGGTAACGCAAGCATAACTAGCAGCTCTCCTGAATTCTGATTTCTATCTGCATTTTTTTTGTTTCGGAGCAAGCTCATGCTCTCTGGAGTATGCTACAGTAGACAGAATCTGCTGTGTCAAATTTCCCTGCTCATACTCGGGTTGACCTCGTGGAGGAATGGGGCTCCTTTTGTAATGCAGACTTAAATTGCATGCAAGGTATTGAGCAGATTTTCCAAGGAGTTAAGCAGTTTTCTCCCTACCATAATCAGCTGCTGATGTGAACAGTAAACATTCATTTTAACTTCACCTCTTAATTTCTGGCAGCTGCAAATGTGCTCACCCTGCATTGTTCATTAATAGTGCGTTTTGGCTACATTAAGGATTGGTTATTTAACCCTAATTGGCTCAAAACACCCACTGACTTCACTCTACTTCCTCCCTTACACTCTGCAAAGTATAGTCCAAAGGCGCTATTGAGGCTGATGTGTTGGAGTTCAAGAGACTGACATGTTAATGCCTTATAACATTTTCTGAGCGGTGGCAAAAACTCCTTGGGAGGGGAGAACTCTATGGCATGCAAGAACACCAGCTCTGCCAACTCTATGAAAAATCATCTACATTATTTTTGTGGATATAATCTGTGCTTATCACATGGAGCAAAGTAACAGCTCTGGTCAATGTGCATCTATCGGAGTGGTAAAGGTTCATACATCTGTTCCTATCTAACCTACCTTCTCTTAGAGCTAAGGATGAGGAGATAGCTCATGAGTCCCTTAACCCCGTTGGGGCAGTAGGACTGACCAGAAGGAGACTACTTCACTGCCTGGCCACCTCCTCAGTTTTGAAGCATGTTTTACATAGGAACAAAAGAAAAACCTTTTGAACATGTTTGTGGAAAAAGTTGATGATATGTGTGGACATGTGTGTACATATGCACGAATTCATCTCCCAGGTTGGAAGGTGCATGGCAGGTTTAAGAGCTGCCTAACGCAAACAGCTACGCTACAGAGTGAGAAAGCATAATCAAAACCAATCTAATATCAACACATTTTGCTTGGTCAAAGGAAGACATGACAACCAACTTCACCGTACAGTTTCATATGTGAACAATCCCACTAGCTTCTTTGAGAGAAATCCCCAAGCCCTCCTCCCCGTCCCCTCTCACTTCAATGAACTGGAAGCCAGTTAGCATGATCATCACCTTTTTATGATCATATGAGACTTTTTTTTCTGCACAGCCTGAATCACCTTTTTCTTTTCTTTTCTTTTAATCAATGCATCAGGCAGCGGGAACATTACCTTTTTTCTGGTTGTCATAATTCATCCTTCCCTGCAAATTGAGGATACCCAGGGAAGTAATTGCATCATCTCTCTGGGGTCTCTCGTGCTGCCGTGTGTGTGTGTGTGTGTGTGTGTGTGCGTTGCAATTATCTTGCACCTCGTCTCCTGGTTGAAGTTCGAACAGGATGAGAAAGTATTTATCCAAGTGCAGATAGTGGTTCAGTTTTTTTAAACCATACCTTTACAATTCTGGAATTCATTTCATGGTTTAAATCAGAAGGAGGAAAAACTATCAGTTATTCACTCCACATGTTTTCTTGAGGGTAGTTTTTTTTTCTTTCTGTTTTGTTCTCCTTGATGGTGATGATGTCTCTTCAAGACGAAACAAGCCGTACTCAGATGAGCTCCTGGCATGTGAAGAGACCTGTTCTACATTAGCCTGCTGCTAGTAATCATCTGGAAGTGCCAAGGGTATGGGAGGATTTGGAGAGCTGCAGCTACTTATCTTTTGATGGAATGACTCTTCATTTGCTTTGCTCCTAAATGCCAGAGAGGCTTTATTATATTTTGGGGAATAAAAGCCTATATTCTGCTGAACTCACTCTGAATGCATTTGCAGCAAGCAGCTTGTTTGGAGCAGGAGGGGGGCAATGAGGACCAGTCATATTCAGGCAAATTTTAAAATATTCTGTATGTGTCATCTAATGATTGAACAAACTGACATGGCTTTCAGTGGCCTTTGGTTGGGGATTTTGAAGGCATAGCTACTGGTATGAAGTGCACTTCAGGACATGAAAACTGCATAAGAACAAGTTGCAAGTCACCTGTGAGTTTGTCTAAGCCTTTCCTCCCTGACTTCAACACTTTTGAAGCTCTTTGTTTTCTGGGTTTGTTAGGAAAATAATTATTTTAATATGACTTCCAGTCCACCTTTCCCTCTGGACTCTGCTGCAAAATATGTATCTAGATATCAAAGATGGCTCTGCAGAGATCACACATGTTTATGGTTTTGGTTACTGGGGAAGAGACTTTCTGATGGAGGCTTTTGCACCACTGTTCTAATACATGGGTATGTCTGAGCTAGAGAGTTGGTCTGGGCCCAACTCTACCCAAAACCAATGCACAACTCTATACAACCTGGATGAAAACCTAAATAGGTAGGCTGTACAGCTGTGCTGTAAGCTGCTATTCATCCCCAATGCAGATAGGCAAACCTGTCACTAAAGTGTTTTTAATCTGTATGGGACCAAACACAGTTGCAGAGTTTTTCATGAATACAGGTCCTATTTCTTCTTCTTTTTCAGGATACAAGTAATCGCATCATCATTTTTTAGCATCTGGCCCGCACTTAGGTAGAACCTGGCTTGTTCTGAGGTTGAATCAAAGCCTGTATAATTGATGAGAAGCATTTTGGCTTGATTACATTAGCTTGGTCAGTGATGCCATTGTTTAATGAGGACGCTACTGGTACCTGACCTTCATAATACAGAGTATTATGTTATCGTTCAGTTTAGTGCAATGTCTTGGACTCGAGAGAACGGACATTTCAGGAACTGCTTGATAGGAAAGACAGTATATGTAGTGTAAAGTTTAAAGTCTGTACAGAGTTTGTTTTATGTGCAAGCATGAAGGTACCGTACCTTTTGATCATTTTGAGTCTGGCTCTATCAAGCTAATGGTCTCAAGAAGCTGTTATCAATTTATTGAATCTCTAATTTATTAATAATACTTCTTTATCATGTATTGGTACATGGAAGTCTATGTAACTGTAGTGCTCTGGCCTACAGAATCATAAATGTGGGTGTAGATGCAGGACTGGATATCTTGACTGAAAACTGTGTGGTGGCCAACAGTTAACTAAGGTGTTTGAGGCCAATAAACTAAAAATATTAGCTAGGCAAGGTCTAAAGACTTATGTGATGCAAAATTCAGGGAGATTCTTCCGTGACTGAGTCCCTTACTGGTGATATATACAATAGACTTAAAAAAAATCACCACCAAATGAAAGATTGTAATGTACTTGTGCGGGCCAGCTCCCAGTCCCATCCTCGCCGGGCGCGAGCCAGGCCCATCTGTGTGAACGTGGGCTGTGGCCGGCAGCCCGGGCACGTGGGGCTGGAGAAAAGTCACGGGGTGGAGCAGTACGCTCGAGCTAGAATCAGTCACGGAGGCGTAATGGTTGATTGAAAAGATTATTTACTTACACGGGAGATGGTCGCGGTGTAGGCTGGACAGTTTCCCAGGTACAGCTCCACTTCCTTCCTTGTTGGAGGACTCTAAAACTCGGTTCCCAGGATCCTCGGAGTGGTTCAGACTCCGTGGTGTCGATAACTGGGTTCTAGGGTAGGGATTCGTCTGGGCTGCAATCGGTGACGGGGAGAGGCTAGAGGCCGTCGGTAAGTGGGGCCCCGGAGTTTGCTAGGCTCCGGGGGGCGGCAAT
>NW_005842052.1:1450293-1508302 GCF_000455745.1 Alligator sinensis
TGGGAAACACTTTTCTGCACGCGGGTTCTCCATAACAACAGAACACTCCGTTGTGCAAAGAGCTCCAATTCGGCGGGAACATAATTTAGCGGTGCCAAAGCGCACACAATTAAAAAATCCACAACTTTGGGTTGTGACAGTACTGATAGTATAGTATGAGTATAATGAGCCCTATGGGTTACTAGATGTTGCCCTGCCTATGGGGCGCATACTACATTTTGTACGCTGTTCAGTTTAAAAGAATAACATGCCATGATCTTCATTAAAAGTGTTGTGTGAGAGATTTTAATGCAGTTGTTATACTATTTTCATTAAGGCAAATTGCATTTTACTCGTCTAGTCTACTGTAGTGTTTCATATATTTACATTAGAATGGTCTTGGCTCAGTTTCAGTGCCTTCATATATGAAAAAAAAAATAGATTAAAATGTTATTGGGACATTGCTTTGATTTTAACCAGTTGGGTTTTTTTAGATTTGGTTATTCATATTCCAAGTAATCCCATGGTTCAGAGTTGGCCTTCCTGGGATCAGACTAAAACCCCTTGGCTGACCAGGCTCTTATGGTAAAATCTGGTTGGTCTAATAAAATAAATCACCTCTCCCATAAGCCCTGATAGCACCTCCTCAAATGGCACTGAGTGAACATTTCAGACTCCAACGCAAATGTTGCCATGCTTATGCTCTGTTCACGGTTGTACACCATTAGTAGCATGTATAGACTTCTGAAGAGGTGATATAAAATCACGAGACACCCGTGCCCATGGTAGGTACGTGCTTGGGATTTTGGAGGTATTCTCTGGCCCTTGAGCAAATGGTGGTCTGGAACAACCTGCCCCTTCCTGTCCTCCCTATGTCTGTCCTTAAACTTCATAGCTGTATATTTTAATAGACATATCACACCCATAATCCTGCATAACAACAGATCCCACAACTTGCATATCACTTTCAATGACATAAATACCAATGGGCAGGTCAATGCATTTTACGCTTTGTAAGTCTAGAAGCACTTTTGTTTGGTTGTGCATAACATTGCAGCACAAAGGGAATTTCCCTCCAGGATGTGTATAAAGGAACTGTAACTTTGGTGCATATAACAGATGAAGCACCAATGAACTGCCACAATCATAAATGCATATGCTTGATATAAATGGGTCAACAATAATATTTTCCAGCAAATTGCAGAGCACTGTGATAGGTGCTGAATATTTTAACTATATGGAAGTTATCTTTCGTGCACACTCATTGCAATGGGTCTGCAGATAAATAAGTATATCAAAAAGCAAACGTACAAGGTGGCTGAGATTTCCTTAAACGTCTTTATGGTTTTTGCAGCCACAGATGCATCCTGTGTACCGTTGCATGGAAAAAAATTAATGGTGGCAGTGGCCAATATCCTTGTTCTTAGCTGCCCTTTGTGGCTTTAGAATAGTTTTTACTGAAAACAAGGGCACTTCTCATATCTTTCATGTGCCATTTCCCTAGCCATGGCAGACTCAATTATATCACTGTGTTTTTTTTTAATTAACTGAGAATATTCTGCTCCATATGATCTCTAACCTCTCATGGGTCCATAATTCAGTAATGGACAGTTAAGTCTATCTCAGTATAGGACATACTCCTTGTTCAGAGTTACCCAAAGGTCCAGGGGCAATTTTGCTAAATGTCAAATGAAAACTCTTAAGAAGCAGTTTTACAAATGACTCATTTATGTTGACTCCTCTGCCTTCATTAGCACCCTTCTGATTTTTGTCAGTGTTAGTTAAGAGGCTTATCTTAATGGAAGGAAGGGCTCTTGGTACGTGACTTGAGAACTCATCACTCCATGCTGAAGACCAAAAAAGTTTGGTTCTTTCTTGTAAATTGACCTTGGACAAACTGTAAATTCATGTAGCTGAATAAGGGAACTGGGATGGACAAGTGAATAGCCAAGAGGGACAAGGTGATTTATGGTACTCGTTAACAGAAGACAATCTTCTTCCTCTAGGTTACCAATTTAAAATTTTGTCCTTGCCATCTCAATGACAGCTTGAGGATCTAAAACTGTAATCTACCTTTTGGGCAGTAAGAGAAAAGGGAAAATTTGACTACAATTCCATTGCATCTGGGGGGAAATGGACTAAACAGTTTTGCATGACCTTGAGTTTACAACAGGTCAGTAGTGACTATGTGTGTATGCACGTGTCTGTACTTTTGCAAACAAGAGCAGTCCCAACAATGTGAATAATATATGTATTTATTATTTATAATATATTTATTATTCAGATTTTTCGGACTGCTCTTGTTTGCAAAGGTTGCAGCTTCTAGACTTGAGAGTATGGTTAAATGACAATGTCCATGTTTTTTGGAGGTTTTTTGTTTTTTGTTTTTAAAATGGGCAGCTGTAAGAATAATATGAGCCAGCAGCATAAATGATACTTAATCTTTGGCCATAGACTCTAGTGATTCAGTATCACCTGGATACCAGATTCCCATCTCTTCTCAGCTTGAAACCTCCCTGCAAAGCGGGTCTAAGCATGCTAGCAGGAATATTCAGTGTCTGTTTTTTCCTCCTGCTCTCTTATGCTGCACTTCTTACAGTGATAAATAGTTTGAAAAAGTAGTAAACTACATCCCAAATAGCTTGTTTTCTGAGGACAGTATCTGTGTACTTTACATTCACTCTCCTGGCATACTATTTCTGTTGTTTGAAAATGGCTGTCTAACAGCTGCCGGGAAGAGAGGTTTTTGTTGGCTTTTCATTGTAATAGCCTTTTTAAGTTCCTTTCCGTGAAATACTCTGCTAGATATGCCTCTTTATAGAGATTTTGAAAGTGGGGGCGGGGGGGAGGGGGAGGACTTATATTTTCCTCGAAAATCCTTACAGAAAACGGAATTGGGAGTATGTGTGGGGGGTTTTTGTTTTCAAAGACCACACAAAAATCCACAGTGCTTTCATAGGAAAAAATAAATTTTCTTTTTGATAAGATTATTTGTCATAGAAAAGTGTTGGAGGAAAAAATCAACTTGCTCTAGCTCTAGGTTTTTCTCCTATGTTTATTACACTGTGCGCACATCTACATGAGATGCTCAATGCGCAGAAGACTAAGTCTGCCGCACGTTAGCGCGACGGGCAAAACTCATGCTAATACACAGTAGAATAAATCTACTGCGCATTAACATCACCAAAAACCCATGCAACTGTGCTAATGTGCAGTCGCGCCGATTATGGCACATTAAGTTAGTACGTATCGTTAGAGGTACCAAACTTAATGTGCTGTAACTATGTAATAAATGTGTAGACTTGCCCACTATTATCAGTCTTCAACTGTCTTGTGTGCAATGCCAATTTTAACAGGAGATTCTTAAATTTAAGGTAGCCTCTTAGAAATAAAAAAAAACACAACCCAACACTCCACTTCTGCTGTAAGCAGGGTCCTGTTCTGCTCCACAAAACTAGTTAGAACTGAGAGGAACTTGGACTTCTGATGTTTTTTTTTATGTCCCCCCCACAATCTATTTTGGTCCTAAATCAAGATTAAGTTTTGTCCCTCTAACTTTTTTTTTTTTTCATGATTCAATTTGATATTCTTTGGTTTCTTTGGTCTGTTTTGTTTGTCTGAGACTTGCTGTCCCGTCAAAGCAGTTGGAAGGTATTATGTAGCTTTCCTTTTGAGAACAAGGATTGTGAGGCCAGAGATGGAGTGGTCATTTTAACAAAGAAATCAACAGGGAGAAAATAGAATATTTCTAGTTCATATGGGAGTTCACTCCAGAGCTGAGTGAGGTATATCTCATGGGGTAGGCATGTGTAGGACTATGAAGACTTTGCTGCGTTTCCCTTTTCTGGTGTGCTGCCTCATGTAGATTATGGTCTGAGAGCCTGGGATTGGGTGTTTCTTCTGTAGACTTGGTTCTCCTAATAGTACGTACCTCTCATGAGTCACCCGCTCTTACGTGGCTGTGTCATGAGACCCTTCTTGGATTGGTTGTCATAAGAGAATCTACGTCACATCATAGGAGATGCAACTCTGCCAGGGAAAAATGGAGCCTGAATTAGAACTCCCAATATAACACAACAGGAAAAATTAGATTTGTGATTTGAGGCTTATGTCTCTCTTGGACCAATGTATGGGTGAGAGTTATGTGCAACAAATTTGGGGGCATCAAGTGCCCTTCTGTGCATCTAGGAAACTAGAGTAAAAATTTTGAACAAATTTTTATCTTGACTAAATTATGTTTAAAAAAAAATTACTAGAAACACAGACAATGAGGGTTGGAAGGGATCTCAGGAGATCACATCTAGTCCAACCCCCTGCTCAAAGCAGGACCATTTGCAAATATATCTTCCCAGCCAAGGCATTGTCTACCTAGGTCTTGAAAAGCTCCAAGGATGGAGACTCCACCACATCTCTGGGTAACCTGTTCCAGTGCTTCACCACCCCCTTAGTGAGAGGATTTCCCCCCCCACCAAAAGCCAACCAAATCTCCCTTTCTACAGCTTGAGCCCATTGCTCCTTGTTCTGTTATCTGCCCCCACTGAAAACAGTTCAGCTCCATCCTCTTTATTGTAAGTGATACCTTCTATTGGACCAACCGTATAGTTGGGAGGGATACAGACGAGTGTACCATTCCTGAAAGCTTCCCTATGTCCCTCCCAATGATGAGAAGTTAGAGACCACAAAAATCTTTGCTTCTCACATTTTTGCTGGACCATCACAGCTACACCATCACTCCAGCACTACCAGAACGTGGAGGATATATAAAAGTTGGCCCCCTTCAAGAAAGCAAAATTCACCTGAAATTAAATAACACTTTCATTTTTTCCAGAGAGTAAATGAGAATTTTAATTATAATTGTAATTCTCAGGTGCAGAAATTTTAATTTAGCAGATAGTGCATTTTTCAGGAGAAAATAACTCCAACAGAAAGCTTCCAGCCATGTCTAGAAAGGTTTGTAGAATGTGGCCACTAAAATATGCTATTACTATAGACTCTTTTAAATTACCTAAATGAAGCGAATCCAGATGATTAAAAAATCAATAAAATAAAACCTACTTGTATGTTTATTATCTTCAGGCTTAATCACTTCCTTGATCCAGATGTAATGCACAAACTGGTTTAAGTGATCGGAAATCGGCTTAAACCTATAACAGAACAGAAGCTCAGTGCACATAAACCAGTTTCAAAATCAGTTTCAGCCATCTAAGATAAACCTGGCTGAATGTAGTATCAGACTTAACTTATTTGAGTCAAATTGGTTTATGAAACTTCTGTACCAGACCCCTTCCTGGTTCAAGTTAAATGAGAGTCCCCCAGCATCCTAGTATGTTTTGCAGCTCTGGCATAGGCTGTGCTGTCTGCTTCAGAGAGCAGGGCTGGCCCTGCCCCTGTGCTCCCTAGCTGGAGCAGTGAAGGCTAGCTAACAATGGGGGGGGGGAACCAAGCCTGGCTGGGGATGCGATCTCATCTGCAAGTGGGGGACTGCCCCCCTCCTCACCCCCCCCAGCAAACCTGGGGCCAAGGAGAGGAGTTAAACACCACTGCCCATTCTCAAATGTACTGCTGGCTGCAACTGTAGACTACAAATCCCAGAGGCACCTGCAAGCAGGAAGAGGAAGTGATGAGCAACCCAGCAGAGTCTTGCTGCTGTGATTCTGGACTGCAAATCCCAGTGAATTCACAGCCAGATAGCTGTGCTCTAGCGGCTCATGGCTTCTGGCCTGAGCCACTGCAGGCATGTGGCTGCATTTTCTGAATCAAAGGTAGATGTCTGTTCACTTCTGTTTCAATTTAAGCTGTGCAGCTCAGACTAACCTACAAAGACTAAATCAATTCAGCCTCAGTCTTTCTGACTGTCTGTATCTAGCCTAAGAGCAAAATCCATCATTAAATCCATTTAGTCTGACCTACAGCTTATCCCGCTTGGGCAAACCATGGGGTTATGGCTATTTTTTAGCTAGATCAGGATCTGTTCCATTGTGTAAGAAAAGAGAGAAGATCTTACTTTTAATGCACATATTTACTGATCATTTGTTCTTAGTTCATGCTGTTAACAGGTCCACATAGTAGCACACTTTTTTTGAAGGCAGTCAAAGAAATAATGGCCTTTGCATCTCACTCTCACCTGTCCTGTACTTCCAGATCCAATAGAAACAATACCTTTAAAGATCTTGAAAAAATCTTCTGTACTTGGTTAGGATAGGACCTAGTATTGTGGAAGTACTGTGACAGAACCTTTTTCTTGTGCACTTTCCAGCTTAGGCCAGACTTCAGAGAGATCTATGACTAATTTGTTCCTCTTGGCACACTTTATTTGCAGCCAGGGTGAAATTAAAGAAAAGCATAATGTAGGCCTTAAGTGAGACATAAACTGAGACTTTGTGGTTGTTCTGTACAAGGATAAATTTCAAGCTAGAGGAATGTGGGGATAATAGTTACAAGGGCGAGGCCGGCAGTCTCACTGTTCGGCAACCTCCTATGTGAAGAGATTGCTCCAGAGCATTCCCAGGCCTGTTATTATAATTCTCCTTCAGCTGCACAAGAAAATTGCCACCAGAGAATTGCTCTTATGAGTACCTGGTTACAGTGCATAGTTAAACTTGCCCAAAAGCACCATTTCCAGCAGGCATTGAGCGAATGACTTTGGTGATTAAAACACTCCTTTTGAACTTGAATAAGATAAAGTAGTATGAATATGAAGTCAGACGAGCAGAAGGGAGAGTTTTATCCCAGGTTTCCTAAAGATAGAAGCACTCCAATTTCCCTTCTGCTAAAATCCCAACTCTCATGGCTTTTGAAGGATTAATAGAACTTCAATGCTGCCGTATAAATTTGACTTTTAGATCTTGACAGCTCACTCACTACCTTAGATTGGCTGTGCTCGTCTTCCCTACTCCCCCTTCTCCCCCCTTGAGGTCATGGACTGTTATGGAATATTCATTTTGGATTTTCATCCAGAGCAGGTAGACTGTAGCAAAGAAATAAACTGAAATCCACCTCTCTGCCACTGATGTGATTTAGGAGATGATATATTTATTGAGGAGCTTCACTGAGTTGTTATTTTCTCTCTTATTCCTATATCAATAAGGACTGCAAGAAAACTAGTCCTTTTGTTTTTGTTTTTAAGTATTCTCCTCCTTTTTGTTGTTCACCAGTGGATGTAATTCTAATTCTGTCAGCATGTGACATCATAACATAACAGGCTCTGGGCACCGCTGTCCTCACCACTCCAGTGGCTGTTGCTGCTGCAGTCAGTGTCTGCAGGGTCCCCCTTCCTCCTCCAGCTTTTGTTTCCTGAGGATGAAGTGGAAAGAGCCCCAAAACAAGTGGCTTTGGGGGAACAGGGACTGCTTGCAATGTAGTGATGCCAGCATGATACAGTGGGGTGGCATGTGCTGGCATGAGTGGGAGCATATGGCACATCACACAGGGGGATTGGATGCACATACTGCAGCATGGCCTGGCATGTAGACCAAGCATCAAGTGCCTGGGGGCTTGTTCTCTACAGTTGGGCAGCTCAGAACTAAGTCACTTAAAATAATTGGAGGTTATGTGTGGAATTATAAAACCAAGCATTAAGTGCCTGGGGGCTTGCATCTCCTGGGTTCTCTACAGTTGGGCAGCTCAGAACTAAGTCACTTAAAATAATTGGAGGTTATGTGTGGAATTATAAAATGAAAAACAGGTGCTAAAGAACAGAAGCCCAGAGACATGGTTGTATTGCTTATTGGATGTCGCTTAGTTGGATGTGCACATTTTGGCCTTGTTTCAAAATTCCTGGGTTGGAAAGGGGGTAGTTTGGTCACCCCTGACATTAAAGCAGTCTTAAAGATAGTCTAAAGTCCACCAGGATGTCATCGATGCTCCTGGAACAATCTCTGTGCAGAGTGAGACTAAGATTTACCTACCAAAGTCTGCTAAAAAGGACCTGGGGGTGACAGTGGACAAGAAGCTGAATATGAGTCAGCAGTCTGCCCTTGTTGCCAGAAAGGCCAACGGCATCCTGGTCTGCATTGGTAGGAGCATTGCCAGCATGTCAGGGGAAGTGTTCAATAGAGGGGAATAATCACTGGTGAGGCCACATCTGGAGTCCTGTGTCCAGTTTCAGGCCCCCCACTATAGAAAGGATGTGGACACATTGGAATGAGTCCAGTAGATGGCAATGAAAATAGTTTGGGAATTGGGTCACATGACTGGTGAGGAGAGCCTGAGAGAACTGGGATTATTTAATCTGCAGAAGAGAAGATTGAGACGGGAGTTGATAGCAACCTGCAACCTCCCTGCAGGGTGGTTGCAGAGAGGATGGAGCTGGACTGTTCTTAGTGGTGACAGAACAAGGAGCAATGGGATCAAGTTGGAGCAAGGGAAGTTTAGGTTAGATATTGGGAAGAATTTTCTCACTAGGAAGATAGTAAAGCGGTGGAACAGGTTACTGAGAGAGGCAGTAGCATCTCCATCCTTGGAGGTTTCTAAGACCTAGGTAGACAAAGCCTTGTCTGGGATGATGTATTTGGGGATGGTCCTGATTTGAACAGGTAGTTAGGCTAGATGACCTCCTGAAATCCCTTCCAATCTTAAATTTCTGTGATTCTATGAACATCATTCTAAGTGAATCCGATATAACCAGTTGCACCAGCTTTCAGTGTCTTTTTCACTGCCAGGCAGGTGTGGAGCAGGTATAGGGCTGTGCAAAGATCTGACAGAACATTTCTAAAGGAGCTTCAGGAATGAGCCTCTAAAAGCAGACCCTTGCACTCATAAACAGCTTGCAATTTATTTCATAGTTTCATAGTAGGTCGGGTCAGAAGGGACCTGAGCAGATCATCAAGTCTGCCCCCCTGCCATGGGTAGGAAAGGATGCTGGGGTCAAATGACCCTGGCTAGGTGATTATCTAGCCTCCTTTTGAAGACCCCCAGGGTAGAAGCGAACACCACTTCCCTTGGAAGTTGGTTCCTAATCCTAGCTGCCCTGACTGTGAAGTAGCGCCTCCTGATATATAGCCTGAATCTACTTTCCGTCAATTTATGGCTGTTTATTCCTCGTTACTCCTGGTAGTGCTCGGGGGAACAGAGACTCTCCCATAGCCTGCTCGTCCCCCTTGGCCAGTTTATAGATGGTCACCAGGTCCCCCCTCAACCTTCTCTTGTGGAGACAGAACAGGTTCAGGTCCCTTAGCCTCTCCTCGTAGGGCCTGCCCTGCTGCCCTCCAATCATGTGGGTGGCCTCCTCTGAACCCTCTCCATGCTGTCCACATCCCTATTGAAGTGCGGTGCCCAGAACTGGACGCAGTACTCCAACTGCGGCCTGACCAGTGTTGCATAGAGGGGGAGGATCACCTCCTTGGACCTGCTCGAGATGCATCTGTGGATGTATCACACCTCTCTGTCCCTTTTGCATGTATGGTTAATGGTAGGGTCTTTATTCATGTGTGAAACTGTCAACATCTGAGAAGTTTTGGTGTGAATGAGTTGCCTGGCATCACAGAGGAAGTAAGTGGCAGAGCCATGGATAAATGCTCGCTGAGAGTGGCGTGGCCTTGAACATGAGACCACATGGCACAAGTTAAGGATGACGTGATTAAGGATACAGATTCCTTCAGTGCACTGCTTTTAAAAAATGACACGGACATTAAAGCCAGCGTGGGCAATATTGATTATGCCATTTTCAAACTTTTTCACCTGCTTTGACTGTACAACCTGTTGATCCTTTATTTCATGTTTATTTCTTGTACTTCCTTTTCTTAAAATAGCTTGAGGAATAGTCTTAACATTGTTAAATGAAGCTGAAATTTCTGGATGGTTGTGGGATTTTATAATTAAAAACTATCAAAACACTTGTTATGAATGTGGGTCCAGCCCCTCCCCCCCGCCTTCTGCTACCACCCTTCCCCCACTGCTCTGGGTCCAGCCCCACCTCCCCTCCCGCTGCCACTCTGGGTTCTGCCCCACTTCCTGTGCTGCTGCTGCCACTCCAGCTCCTGTCCTGATTTCCACCCCCCACACCCATCCTGCCACTGTTCTGGGTCATGTCCCACTCCCCCTGCCACTCTTGGTCCAGCCCAGCTTCCCTCACCTCCCCACTGCTCCGTGCATGGGGGGTCATGGCATGTGGCCACAGCATGGGGAACGGCCACAGGCTGTGCCTGCATGGCACAGGGATTGGCCCCGGGGTGTGGCACTGGGGGCAAGGTGCATGGCTGCGCTAGGTGGTGTGGTGCAGAAGGCATGGCGCATACTGCCTAAGGGTGTGGGGCATGGAGCAGAAAGTGACTACAGTGCAAGGATGTGGAGAATGCTTGCTGGCTATGGCCAAATGGTGTGAGCAATGGCCTTGGGATGTGGCCTTGGTATGCAGCCACAGGGCAGGGCATTGGGAGCAGCCCCATGATGTGGCACAGGGCACATGGGGGCTGGCATGGTGTGGGGGGGGGCATGCCATGTTGGCTTGTAGAGGGGGTGGTGCATGGCTGCAGGGCATAGTGGAGGGAGCAGCCCCAGGCGTGGCATGGGGAGTGTGGCATGAGGCGGGGGCATGCCATGTGTGGGGTGTGCCACGGTCACGTGCAGCAGACAGTGGGTTCTCCTGTGCCTGCTCCCTGTGTGGCACCATTTGGCCATGCACCATACCCAGTGCTCCCCATGGTCACAGCTGGCAGTCCCTCCCTGTGGAGGAAGTGGGGGTGTGGCCCCAGGGTGCCATATGGGGAGTGGGCGTGGGAGGCATGTGCCTCCCTACAGCCACATGCCGCAGCCAGCAGGGACTCCCTGTGCGGGGAGGGAGCGGGGCGTGGCATGCGGGCACAGAGTGCTGCATGGGGAGTGGTCGTGGGGGGGGTGTGCTGCAGCCGGTGGGCGGTACTTGTAGCTGCCCCCTGTGGCATGCCCCCCTATGCGCCTTACAGCTGCAGCCAGTGGGTGATCCTTGCATGGTTGGGGCATAGCACACAGGGTGTGGGGTCATGCAGGGAGCAGGTGCATGGGGTGCACCCCACCCCGCTCCATGGCCTCATGCTGAAGCTGAAGGGCTCTGCCTGTGCACCCCGTGCCTGCTCCCTGTGCAGCACCCTGCCACCACATGCCATGCTTCCCATGTGCCACGCTCCCACACAGCCATGCGCCATGCCCCACCTCCCCTCGCCTCCCCTTTCCTTGTGCTGCAGAGACCCCACCCCTTCCACCTGTCTGTCTGTCTGCCTGTAAGGCTCCGGGCCAAGCATGCACAGTTGGCCCGGAGTGTTATGGACAGACAGAGAGACAGACAGCCCAAAATGGCAAGACTTTTTTATATTACAACAGACTGAAGGAAGGGTACAGTGGATGCATCTACATGTGACGCTATGTTGCTGTAGCAACGTGCTATGGCATCGTAGCATCAGCGGGCACAAACTGTGATGCCACAGTTATGTCACCATAGCAACACACTCTTTTACTATAGCGTGTTGCTATGGTGATATGGCAGCTAAAATTAACCATGCACTGCCGGCATGGTGCAGTACGGGCTGTTACTGTGCTGTCATTTTAGGACTTCCAAAAGGAAGTACTAAATGGTGGTGCAGTAACAATGGCGCTGTAGGGGTGTGCATTGACATGCTCAGTAATATCCAAAAGCTTGTCCATGTTTATCCCAGTCATGCTGTTTTTCAGTAAAAGGTATTCCCGACTAAAATGCTTGGCTTGCCTCTTGCACATTTCCTAGGCCATCTTGGCAACAATGGCACTTCAGCACAACCAAAACAGAGTAAAAATAGTATATTCATAAAACTTTCCATTTAAGGCACTTGCATGCTTCTTTTATTTAATATATATTTTATCACCACTGTGGGTTTTTTTTTTTTACTTCAAATTTCACCACTCAATACCTTGATTGCCATTCTACTGCAATTAATTAAATGAAACCATATAAAAAGATCCTCTGGGCTTCTATGAGTGAACAAGGTGATTTCTAAAGAGAAGAAATAAAGTTTTGTAACTGCACAACGGACAAAGTTAAAAGGCTTTTTGTTTTTTGAGTATACCTTACATTGGTTACTGCAACATTGAACGATATATTAGGAACATAAACCTTTAAAGTATAATCAGGTGTATGTGTGTTTTAACACACAACTTTTCACACAAGCACTGGAAATATTCCATGTAGTTAATATGATGTTGTAGGAACTAACTTTTGTTAACTCTGTGCTTCCAGTTGTATCAGGTAGATTGGCTCTTTAAATATTTAGCTAGTCGAGATTTCTTAGTTACTGTTGGCAATAACATTCATACCAGGAGTGTACTACCTTAATATTAGTGCTTCGTGTGTTCTCCATTGAACCATAGTTATTATGTTCAGGACCACTTATCAGTATTTACTCTTGTATTTATGAAATCTGTGATAGAAATCTCTCATCTTTTTTGAAAAATCTGTTTTTTATATAATATCCCTCTCAAAGATCGGGGGCTATAATCTGAATATATAGGCTGAAAAGTGCTGTAATTTTTGCGTCTTTATCCTCAGGGAGCCATTTCAGAGGAAAGTAACGAACAATTTCCCTTGACAAAAGAAATAGTGTCACTGACCACAGTGAAAACCCAAAAGAAGCATTGCTGGAGCCCATCAAAACGGATTATGCTTTCATTACAGGTTCTCCAGTGACCCTTCTTTGTCATGTAATGTTATGGTAGTGGGAAGTTGATCAGTTATCAAAGGCAAGCATTGCCATGGCAACTAAGGTAATAGTGAGTTTCCAAGTACACATGTGAGCAGGATGCAAGGAGTCACTGATGGTTTGCAGTGTCACAATACAGCATAGTTTCATAGTTGTTAGCATATGTGAACTGTGTGCAAATAGGACCTTTTTTGGTATTCCTGTCTTCTGAACCTTCCTTCAAGCCAAATGAGAATGTATATGTATTTGCATATGTGTGTATATATGTATAACTAAAAAATAATTGGCTAAAATTTGGTTCAGGTTCCCTGGGACTTGATCCATAAAAGCTAACGAGACAAAACAGCAATTTTGGATACCACCATGATCGGACTTGCTGCTAGCTCTTGGTAAAGTTGCTTGTTTTCTCTTAAAAACAGGTTACCAACTAATAGTAGGACTCTAGGCATTGAGGCCACAAAGGAAACTGCTTTGGCACTGCAAAGCTCTTTGACTGGGATTTTCTGTCGAGTTTCTGCCCAAAATGAAATGCTTAGAGCAATATGAAAACCTCTGATAAATGGAAATGAACAGCAACAATGTAGACTTAGCCTTAATTTAATTATAAGGGTGCTGAAAAAAAAATTCATTGCCAATTCATAGGATTGGCACTCTTGTAGTGCTACCAGTAAGGATGCCTTGATTCTTTCTTCACGATGATTCTGTATGGTTTTCAAGAGACCCCAAAGTATACATCTTAATTCTTAAACTCCCTATCTCATGTACTTATGGGCTTCTATTTAATCCTGCTATGGTAGGTCTTGGAAGAGAAAGAGAGAAGATGGGAATTACACAATTTAGCTGCACACTAAGTCAGTGGAGAGGCACCAATTTATGCTTTTCCTTTCTTGAAAATTTAGGAAGTTCAGGAAATTCACTTTTGTGCATTAGTGGAGTTGTGGAAACTTCAGCACTGGCATTAGTGAATGAGCTATGCAGAACTTGCATGGGCCACTCAAGCTATGCCATTGGTTAGAAACTTAGACTGACTGACTTTGTATTTCTCACTATGAACATTAATATTCTTGGGTCTGTAAGTCAAGCATGTCCAGACTCCCAGGTTTGAAACTCAAACAGGCAAAAGTTGGTGGTAAGGATGACTTAGGTTGACTGTAGATGTCACAATTACAGAATTACAAAATTACACCTCTATCCTCTTCTGGTCTCCATGTATGCATCTTGTGATTCATCCAAGGCCTTGTGTTTTTACATTTCCTAGGTTGGAAACTTGCCTTTCTCCTGCTCCTAGATTGAATCCTACAGTACCTAGACCACAATACCCTGTTAAGCCTGATCAGATTTGGTATCT
Source organism: Alligator sinensis (assembly GCF_000455745.1). Taxonomy (NCBI): domain Eukaryota; kingdom Metazoa; phylum Chordata; order Crocodylia; family Alligatoridae; genus Alligator; species Alligator sinensis. The sequence continues at coordinate 1,464,265 of NW_005842052.1, forward strand.
GCAGTTCTTCCTTTAGAAGCTTGTAGCAGATGTGAAATACTTGTGATGGGACAACTCTTTCAACACAGCATTGTTGTGACTAAATTGTAGGAGGAAAAGTCATTTGTCAAGTGCATGTAGATGCCATGTAGCCTTGCTGCTTCAGGTCCCATGGTAGGTATCAGTCCTTTGTTCCCCAAATGACTTCCTCAACAATTACATTAGTGGGGGTGGGGGATCTTTTTAACATTGTATAGTTCTTAGTCCCTGACACTGGCAAATGATGTGTTTTTAATTTGGCTGGACTCCACAAGTTACGTTCTATATAGCTAATAGCTCAAGTAGGATCTGATCCCTGCCCCCTAAGTGTGCAAGAAGACTTGTGTTACTGCCTTCAGGTTGGTTATGCATCCCCTGATACTAAACTAAAAATCCCTATGTTGTAAACATCCATTGTAACAGTCAAATATAGAGCATATAGTAGTAGGCATAAGGCTAAGTCAGTACATCTCCAGTCCCTTCAATAGACCATGATGTTTTTCATTGATGGCAAGTGCCTTATTTGGCGTTTGCTGTGCCTTAATTGGAGTTATAGATCCCAGTACTACCACCGTCTTCACTGAAGCTATTCTGACTTTCATCAGTCGATGATGAACCAGTCCTCGAGTTCTCTTGTGCTGCAGTAAACATTTGAATACTGCCATTGTGTGGGAGTTTGTGTGAAAGGTCTACCGTTTTTGAAAGCATGGGGCTATATTCAACCTGCGTTCATCCTGTTGGCATTTTACTGTGCCCACTGTTGATGACAGTCTCTACTTGGCTTTTGCAGCAAAACTATGGAAGAGCATGCTTGGTAATTCAACTGGAATATTCCTGAAGGAAGGCAAGGAGGAGAGTTATTTCTGCAGCTGTTGTGGGGTTCCTAATTGCATCAGAGTGTAGATGACTTAAACAAACTTGAAGTCACTGGTCTTCCAAGGGCACCTTTAAAAGCTTTGCTATTCCCATTAGTGACCTGGTTACTGCTTTATCTATGTTCCCTGAGATTCTGGCTTCCCTGGGGTTGGCTAGGTTTAATTATCAACACAATTATGCCTGAAATCTACCCCCAAATGGTGTCTGATCATATTCTCTTTAGTTGTCATTTGTGTAGGCAGGGTAGAAATGTGTTGCAAGTATTCTGGATAGTAATTTGAGAGACCTTTTTAAACAGGGTAGATTTCCATTGGAAGGTGTAACAGAGTATGGGTTGTACTCTTTTACTCACAGGGCCATGGGGCAGCAGCAAAGCAGCCTGCAAGCCCAATCAGGCACAACTGCCTGATTTAGGAACAGGCCCAGCTGTTCTCTATAAGAGCAGGGCTCTGAGCAGCAAGGCCAGTAGTTTGTTGCTAGTAGTGGGGAGAAGACCACCACCTGGCTGGAGCTGCTCATACCATCTTGGAGGTTCAGGGTGGGAGCTACGGGGAAGCTGGAGGATCCTGGTCCTGGGGCATGACCTAAAACTACATTGTGCTAGGGTAGGATGGTGTGGTGGGGCTGGATACAGGAAATACCAGATCTGTGCCTCCTCAGTGAAGAACAAGTATGGGGCACTGGAAAGCCTTGGTCCCTGTTACCTTGTGGGTGATCCTGTGGAGGGGAAGGGCTAGGGGAGCACACCCTCAGAACGAGCCTTGGTCCCTGCTACCTTGTGGGTGATTCTGTGGAGGGGGAAGGGCTAGGGGAGCACACCCTCAGAACGAAGAAGCAGCCCAGGTTCACAGTGAGTCCTGAGGCAGGGGGGGGGCGGGGGAGGGGGCGGCACCTGAGGCAGCTTTCAGGCTCACTGTGAGACCTGAGTGGCATTAAGGATTTGGGTACGAGACTCCAGGGGAATGAGGCCCTAAGCCTAGGGAGTGAGATGTGAAGCTCCTCAGGCAAGGGGATTGTTGAGGCCCAGTGTGGGGCACAGGGAATGAGCTTGGGAATTGGGAAGCCCAGTGTGGGGCATGTGGGATGAGGCCCCAGAGTGTGGCAGAAGGGGACCAAAAGGGTCCTGAGCCAGGCTTGGAACCTGAGAAAAGGTAGGGGCTGATAGCCCTGAGTAGGTAGGGGCTGGGAGCCCTGAGTGGGAGTGATTGAGTCCCAGTGTGAAGGCATAGGGATCAAGAGTCCTGGTGTAAGGCACTGGGATTGCAAGCTCCAGTATGAGGGCACAGGAGTGAAAGTCCTGATGTGTGACACTGAGTGAGAGTCCTAGTGTGAGGGCACTGGAGTAATGTGGATGCATTCTGTGAGGCATGGGACATGGTATAGGGGAGGTCAGAGCTGTGTATATAGTCCCTTGGCATTAGGGCAAGTAAATGGACAGCCTCCTGCCTGGGTATCATCTTCTGATCAGTATCATTAAGGCATGGCAGGAGAGGTAGGCAGGTGGTTAGCACTTAGGCAAGTGCAGGGCTTATGATTCGACCGGCCCCGGGACGCCCACTTGTTACGGAAGGGTACTTAGCACTATATTAAAATTGGACTTCTTTATGATGCCTCAAGCAGAATCCAGTAATTTATTTGTTGCTTTCAAAAAACCTTTTCAGGGCTGTTATATCACTCAATTGCTAGTATAAAACCTCTTAAGTTTAATGTTACTTTCATTAAATTACAAACTGGTAAAGCAAAACCTGTGTTAAGGTGTGTGTCTCTCTCAAATTGATCTTCCCTGATCTAAATCAGCATATTAGTATTATGGTGACACTTAGAACCTCAACTAAGGTATATAATGTTGGGGGTTTTTTTGTTTTTTGTTTTTTTTCTTTTTTTCTTTTCAGGGCACTATACAAACAAGTGACAAAACAACGTCTCTCCCCAAGAGAGGCAATATACATCAGCTGAGTTTCAGGCCAAGGATTGGGACATTTAGTTTTATGATGAAGTTACACGTTATACTTAGACCATAATAAACCTGTGGAATATTAACCAGCATTAAAAAAGAAATTTTAAAGAAAACTTACTGGGGGCACAAGTACAAACCATTCTGATATGCGACCAGCCTGGCTTAATAGAGAACTCTTCAGTTCTCTGTTACAAGAGAACAAAAGCTTACAAGAAGTGGAAGCTCGGACAGATAACTAGGGAGGAGTATAAGAATAGTGCTCGGGCATGCAGGGATGAAGTCAGGAACAGTGCTGTAGCAAGGGATGGAGGGGGGTGTGTGTGTGAGTTGGGTGAGTGGGGCTACTGTCCTGGATGCCACAGTGATGGGGCACCAGTAGGTGCTGCCCAGCCAGGGTCCCTTACTAAATGGGGGATGCAACCTAGTGACAGATCATGTGGAAAAGGCTGAAGTGCTCAATACCTTTTTTACCTTGGTCTTCACAGACAAGGTCAGCTTTCAGACTACTACACTGGGCAGTACAGTTTCGGGAGAAGCTGAGCAGCCCCCAGTGGTGAAAGAAAAGGTTAGGGACTACTTACATATGCTGGATGTGTACAAGTACATGGGACTGGAGCACCCACCCCCCACATATTCTGGGACCTAGTTGGAGGGAGGGAGGCATTGCTGACCTGGCCACTACTGCCATTGATGCTGCCCCATGCAGTACTGTTGCCCTGCGCATGGAAGGGCCCAGGTATGCCTCTGTTCTTGGGTGACTGCCTCCACCTTTTTACTCCTTTCTTTTTCTCTCAATTGAGCATTGTAGTTTTCAGATGAACCACCCTCCACTCACATTAATGTGGATAATTGGGAGTTGGTTGAACAAAAAGAAACTTTTTTTTTTTTAACTTTTCCCAAATCAAATTTGAATGTTTCCATATTGAAGGGGTCTTGGAACCCAAGGGATCTTAAGCACCGACTTACCACTAGAGGTTTAGCAAGCAGGGTCATAGTTGGAAGTCCACACACCTGGGCTGTATCCCTGCTTTAAGTGGTGGTGAAGGGGCCTGGGATTGGTCCATGCTGGGATGGTAGATGACTGAAAGTTTGATTTCTGTGGAGCACAATGAAGTTACCCTAACACAAGTTGGGTAGCATGGTCCAGAGTAACCCTCACCTAAAGTGACTTAATTTTGGGATGCTCAGCTGGCACTTAAAATTTGTTAAGGGCACTCGCATGTTATGTGCCCTTATTATGGTATAGGCTTAACATTACACTTTGCCCATAACCTCGTCCTGGCCTTGACCAAGCTGTCTGCCTGCCAGACCAGGAAGGAGGTACTATGGCTGGGAAGAACCTGAGCAGCCACATGTCCGTGCATGTCTCAGAGTGGAGATTCCCTGCATGGTGTCTGCAGTCTCCTTGGATATATTCAAGGGGCAGTGGGCAGCAGATTGAGGGAAATGGTTATTCCCCTCTATTCTTCAAGGGTGAGGGGCAGTGGGCACTCACTGGTTTTGTTTACTCGGTGCCCTCACTTGACCTGCCATTTGCAATCCCTTTACTGTTTTATCATCTTTTACTTTTTGTAATTGTTATATATTTTAGTGGCTCCATCTAGCCATTCAGGGAAACTTGTAGTTACTAGGCCTCTGTGAAGCGGTGAGCATTCGCTTTGGATTCAGATTCAGCCAATTCGGAGGGACAGTGATTTGATTCGGAGATTTGAACCGCTGTTCTGATTTGATTCAGCCAGAACGGATCCAAAGATTTGGCGCTACTTCAGAGATTCAGCCATAGGCTAAACAGGCAGCAGTCCTCACCATGTTGGACGCAGCTGCCTCCAGCTGGTAAGTATGTGGTGGGCAGAGTGAGGAGGGAAGAGGCATGGGGGAGGGAGGGAGGGTTTGGGGCTGGAACTGGGACTGGGACAACCTGCCCAGGAAGGGCAGGGGGCATGGGACTTGGAGAGGGGCACGGGGGTGGGGAGTGGGATGCAGGTGGGGCAGCGCTCAGAGCGGGGGCTGTACCTTGCTGCTGCTTGCCCAATCAGGGTGGAAGGGGGCAAGCTGCAGCAGGGCATAGCCCCCACTCAGCACTGCCATGCCTGCATCCTGCAGGCCCCTCTGCCACAGCTGGGCAAGTGGTGGCAGTGCCCGCCCCCTGTGCTCTTCCACGCTGCCTGGGCAAGCAGCAGCAGCATCTGTCCCCCCGCATGCTCCCACACCAACTGGGCAAATGGTGGCACGGCAGAGTCCCTGTTCCCAGCGCTGATGCCAAGGTGGAGGATGGGGTGGGATGTGTCTGGCAGCGATGAGAGCAGGGGCTACGGATGGACTAAAAATTATAACTCTGCTCCAAAGCTGTCATTAGATGTATGGCATTTTTATTGCAGTGGTTGGAAAAATGTTCTGTTCAGAAAGTATTGGTGCCCCAAAAATGCAGGCTTTATTTTTTCTGTTTTGTATTTTTTTTTTCCATGTTCCTTCCTAGTTTGTCACTAGAAAAACAGGATTTTCATCTTTTATTTGCTCTGTCTTCATTGTAAAGTTCTGCTGGAACAAACAGCACGCAAAAAGGACCCACCCTTGACTTAATACCTTTGGGGAGGTCTAGAGAATGGGTTCTTTCCTAGGTGGCTGCTTTTATAGGCTGTCTACCTTCTTGGGCCATCACCTGTTCTCTCTCTCTGGGCATGGGCCTTAGAGACCACAGATACTTTGGGGTCAAATAGAGGGTGCTATTGCAACAAAAGTGTCATTGCATTGTGATGTCTGGATTTCAGCTGTACTTTGTGGCTAGAACTCAAATCGGAAGCCAGGTTGTTTGGTTGAAGTTACTTCTAAGTGAAGATCTGGTCACACAAGGTTGCATCTTTCTCTTGATGTCAGGGATTTTAGTTCAGAAACTATATTTGATTTTTAAAATCTTGGTGGGGGAGGGGGTTGAGTCTTGGTGTATTGAACAAACAAATACCGTCCATGTGGAAGGGGAGGGGTACAGCTGTAGAAAGAATTAGCTCAGCCTCACATGACACATACACTGAGTTTTTATTTTTCTTCCCAAAACAGTAACGCAATACAATATCAACTCTATTAATATTAAACTCCTTCACCTTCTTGGCACCAGCTGTCCGGATCTCCTATACAAGTAGAAACATGAATGATTGCTGGGAGACCCTGACTTCTGTGGATGGTGTCTAGGAAGTATAATGAGATTCATGAAGATTTGCATTTTTTTCCCCCTCTTTCCATGAAAGATGTAAAGGGATGAATCACATATGAGCTGGTTCTTCTTGTCATCTTCTTATCAGGACTGCTTTACCTTTGCTCATTTACATAGCAATGCTCCTCGGAGCCGAGGAGGAATCTTTTAATAAGACCTTTGTTCGTTGCTTTTGCAGGAAGGAACACTTTTCAGAACTGCCTTTAGGGAGGTAGCAACAGCCAGTGCTGACCCTGCAAATGTTCAGAGGCTAAAATAATGGCTGGGTTACAGCAATTCGCAGTACAGGAAGAAATACAAAATCATACATTTAAAAACGTGCCTTATGCATAAAAAATACCAATTTTTTTTCTGCATTGGTAATTTTGTTCTCTCCCTTTTAATTTCCTTTTCATTTAAAAAGTGAATGTAGGAGATTCCATTAGAAAGACAGAGTCAGATGTTCTCGGTCTGAAAACAGGAGGTAGCCAAATGCAAATTGTTGGCCTCAGTACAGTAGGTGAAATCCAATGATCTGTGTTATGCGGGTCAGTTTAGACAATATAATAAATAGCATAGATTTCATAGACATTAGAACTGGAAGGGACCTCAGAAGATCAATGAGTCCAGCCCTCTGCCCCAAGGGCAGGAAGTCACTGAGGGTCAAAGGATCCCAGCAAGATAAGCATCCAAATGCTTCTTAAAGCAGTCCAGAGTAGGTGCCTACACCACCTCTGGAGGCAGCCTATTCCAGACCTTGGGGGCTCAGACAGGAAAGAAGTTTTTCCTTATGTCCAGCCTAAAATGGTCTTGGAGGAGTTTGTGACCATTGGGCCTTGTCTTCCCCTGGGGTGCTTCTGGTGAGCAGATGTTTCCCCAGATCCTGATGCACTTACAGGCTGCCACCAGGTCCCCCTTGAGCCTCTTCTTCATAAGGCCTGTTCTCCTGACCTCTGATCATGCGCATGGCTCTCCTCTGGACTCTCTCAAGCTTCTTCACATCCTTCTTGAATTGCGGATGGTCTCTTGAATGGTCTCTTCTGGCATCAAAATGTATGGTTCCATCTGCAGAGCGGGCTGAGAATGGGTTGTATCAATAGAAACTTATTTCTATATGGCTTAAATGATCAAAGAAGGCCTTCAGGATGAAGGAAGGTTGGAAAGCAGTTAGGCTCATTTAATCCTTCATATCCCAAATAATACTGGTAGTAATACTGTTTTTGTCTCATGGGCATTAGTATGAGGGGTTGAGACCCTGCATATCTCTGTAATACCTTGTGTTTTCAGTTCGGGATTTTGTGAACCTGAATTCCATCTGTAGTATCCTCTCTAGGAGCTCAGTAATAAGTCAACATCCTAGAGTGATCCTCTACATTTCAGGATGTCTGAGGTGTGTATATATGCCGTGAAAAGGATCCTCTATACTTTAAAATTAAAAAGGGGAGGAGGTAATCTCTGGGAAATCTGGTAATCTGAGTTTCACGTTCCCTGCTACTAGAGTGGAAAGCCTTTCTAAAATTGAAGTCAGTTCTCTGGGGATAGAAAATATGGAAGACTTTAGATTGTATCTGTTCTTGATGTAATATTATATTATATTGGTGCAACTCAGACTATATATCGGATTCAGCCCAACTGTGGAAAGTATGGCTAAATTACTTTCCCTTGGAGCTAAATTAATCACTGTGGGCCTTTTATTTATTTATTTATTTATTTTTACACATCTAGTTTTTTGGTTGATGTTGTAGAATGAATAGGTAGTCGTAAAACTGAAAGCATAAGAGTCTATGGCTTAACCTATATATTAAAATCAAGGGTTGTGTGTAGACCAAACGAGGGGCATGTCTGCACAACACTTTAAAGTGGGCTAAATGCTTTTGCACCACTTGAATGGTGTCAGTGTTTGCACGCCTTGGCAGCGTACTGCGCATTAATTCCAGCCCCTGTAGGAAACTTGGCAGCTCAATGAGCCTTAAATGACTTGGGGCGCAGCAAACTAAAACTCCTTCAAGGAGTTTTAGCTTGCTCCATGGCTGTAGGGGCAGCAAAGCACCAGGCTCCATGCAGCTCCATGACTCTGCAGGAAGCCCATGCATGCAGCCTGGCAGGAGCCTGGGAAGGCAGGCTCCACCCAAGAAAAGCGGCAAGCCTGATCTCTCTTTCTCCCCCTCCCCCGCCTCCCCTGAGCCTGCCTGAGCTGTGTGTGTGTGTGTGGGGGGGGGGGCGGTGCTTCCCTCTACAGCTGTGGTGCCCATGGGACCACCTGAGCTAGGTGCCTGCAGGTGGGTGCCACCTGTGGGGGGGGGAGGTGGGGAACACACCAGCCCCCCCCGTCCCCTCAGCCCAGGGACCGCTCTGCTCACCTGCAGCTAGCACTCCCCTACCTGCTGGAGAGGCAGGTAAGTCAGTGGGGCATGTGCACGACATGGGGATTTAAAGGGCCCTAAATTGAAGGAGTATTTTTAAAAACCCACTGGTTCAATTTGGGGCGCCCTTTTCATCTACACACGCCCAAGAGCTAGTTTTTTTTAGTTCTGCTAAAGTCCTATGCTCTTTGGATTGGACACAAAGGAAAAATAATGCTCACTAACCAGCAGCTATCTAGCAATCATTACCAATCATTGATTGCTAAATATGTCCTCATCCCGTATATAAACAGTACTCAAAGACTGGTGACAGAACTGGGACTGTAGCATAACACTTTGGCCAAAAAAGTGAGCAAGAAGTTTTTTGGTCCTGACTTAGGAAAAGTATGTAAAGTTAAAACATGTTTTGTGGCTCCTTAAATGAGTGTCTACATAAACCCATTAAAAACTAGTCATAATGCAACCTCATATCATCAAAATTGATATAGGTTTGGAGAATAAGACAAATGAATAGAAACAAAGGCACTGTACTCCAGACAACAGAAAACATGATGGGAGATGTGGCTGGCCTATAAATACCTTCAAGATAACACCATATAAATGAGGGGAATTATTCACAGTCTTGGAAAATAGTAGGAACAATGGCTTGAAGCAAAGGAAAAGTGGAAGCTAATGAACACTTATTAAAGTTAAGACTCAACATGACCTGAAATAAGTACCTACACTTGAGGTATGTGAGAGCAGGCAAGATTTTTCACTAATGGTAATGAAATTTCACCCAATCTTACAGACTCTAAAAAGAGCTGTACAAATAATTTACCTTTTTTTTTTTTTTTGCTTTGGGAGTGATGTGTCTGTCATCTGCAAGACTAGTCTGTTTATACCTGTTTTTTAAAATTGTCAAACGATCCTGTAAATGGCCCCAGGTTGTTCAAATTATTTACAACTAAAATGAAAAGTTTCGTACATGTGAGCGACAGCTTGTTTTCCAAATGAAAATAATTGAATGTATCGGCACTTTCCCATTTTCTGTGGTGATTTAAATTCAGCTACAACCTTCTACAAAAATGTTCAAACATTTCTTTAAGCATTTTTTCCTCTTTTTTTTGTTAAGGGATGGGGAAGTCTTAAATGCAAATGACTTGAAAGGAAATCAGTATACGTTTGATTCATTACCCTAGGCCCATTTGCAAATGCTGGAAAACTGATCTCCTTGGACCCCTTCAATATGGAAACATTCAGATTTGTTTTGGCAAAAGTTTAAAAAAAAAAAAAGAAAAAAAAAAAAGAAAAAAAAAAATGCTCAATTGAGAGAAAAAGTCCCAATTATCCACATTAACTTGAGGGGAGGGTGGTTCATCTGAAAACTACAATGCTCTTGTTCAACTGACTCCCAGTTATCCACATTAACTTGAGTGGAGGGTGGTTCATCTGAAAACTACAATGCTCAATTGAGAGAAAAAGAAAAGAGTAAAAAGGTGGAAACAGTTGCCCAGGAACAGAGGCATACCTGGACCCTTCATGCCCAGGGCAACAGTACTGCATGGGGCAGCATCAGTGGCAGTAGTGGCCATGTCAGCAATGCCTTGACTCCCAGTTATCCACATTAACTTGAGTGGAGGGTGGTTCATCTGAAAACTACAATGCTCAATTGAGAGAAAAAGAAAAGAGTAAAAAGGTGGAAACAGTTGCCCAGGAACAGAGGCATACCTGGACCCTTCATGCCCAGGGCAACAGTACTGCATGGGGCAGCATCAGTGGCAGTAGTGGCCATGTCAGCAATGCCTCCCTCCCCTCAACTAGGTCCTGGGGTGGGGGGCTCCAGTCTCTCCACTGTGAGCCATGCTACCACCCAGGAATACAAAAGGAATTGATACAAAAAACAAATCTCAAGAATGAAACTCATGGATGAACAGAAACTCAAGCATGAAACTAGCTATCAGCTTTATAATCAGATACTATATCTCTGTCCAGTGTATCCGTGATTCACTTGTTCTCAGAAGGAAAGTCTGAAACAACGAACCTTGCTGGAAATCCAATTGGAAACATGCTGCAAAAAATGTACCTGGTGAGGTTTCAGCTGCTGGTTGAAAAGCTGATCTCACTGAAGCCAATGGCAAAATTCCTATGCAGGGGTGGCCAGCCTGCAGCCCTGGAGCCACAAGCAGCTCTTCAGAAGCTAATGTGCGTCTCCTTGAATATTTGCACAAGCACATGGTGACCAGCTTTCACTGTGTGCTCATGCAAAGATTCAAGGAGATGTATATTAACTTCTGAATAGCTGCATGTGGCTCTGGAGTCCCAGGTTGGCCACCTCACTATGGTGAAAGTTCATGAACGCTTGGATCAGGGGTCATCTGGTCCACTTCCCTGCATGAATACAGGAATGCTTTTGCTAAATTATTCTCCAGCTTCTTTTTGAAAATCTCCAGTGAAGGAGTTTCTACAACTTTCCTGGGCAGTCTAGTCTGCTGCCTTAATGTTCCAACAGTAAGCAAGCTTTTGCTGAAATGTAATCTTAATTTTACCCGCTATTTGATTAAAGGAATATTATAAGTGAATTTTATTCAGCTTTTATAACCTGGTTGTATTTTTGGGAGGGTTTTTGTTTTGTGGCTAAACTCAGCAAGGACTATTGTGGTGTGAAACCATGATTCAAGACTATGGACCTAATCCTGCAGATCTGTGTTGAAATGACTGGAGCACAAGGCAGCACCATGGGTCTTCCTGCTTGTAGTTCATAGCAGAGATCAGGGCCTGGGTGAACCTAGGTAGATAATAGAATTGTACATTTCTAATTTACCTTACCTGGCAAACTCATGCTCAGTGCAGGCAAGCAGAACAAGATGGGTCAATGTATCTGGAAGGGGGAAGGAAGAGTAGAAACCAATGGTCTTAGCTCAGCAAAAGAATTTAATGGATAAAGAGGTCTTCAATAGAATTGGAAATAGTTGTATCTGAGGCCTCAAGCAAATGGGCCTTTCAACTTATCTGACCATAAGTAGTCTTTGTGGCTAATCTGGTCCACATCTACGACTCTGTTGAAGCTTATGAAAGAAATGAAATATTTTAGGACCTAATCTTTTGCCTCCTCTTTACTACGGTAGCAACAGAAGTCACTTTCAAAACGTGGCCAGTGACCCACAATTGTTCGGAGCCTGGGAGACTGGCTTGATGACACAGCGAATGGGGAATCTGCTGCCTGAAGATATAAATGAAACTCCTTTGACATAACCAGCAATGTTATAAGTTCTTGATGGTTAATGAATCTAGGAACCTCAAATTTTTGGTTCCTTCAAAGGCAAGATGCAAGAAAAGTCAGAGAGCTGTCTCTTGTGGTAGATACATTAGTGGAAAGACCGGTGTAAAGGGACATGCAATTGCTTGAAAACCAAAAAATGGCCCACTGAATTTAACTTTCATATTGATTCAGGTGGCTGTAGGAACAGATCCCATATGAGACCTAATAGTAATATATGCTTTTCCTGCATATAAGAAGCCTGCAGCAGACTTGCGTATCCTGCCAAAGTCATGTTGAAATCGGTGCAGCTTTGTGCAGTTGCAAGAGCTTTTCTGGCAGCGTGTCACGGTTGGCTCACATCCTTAGTGAATTCAGAGCACATTGCTAAAGCTGTCTAAGGACCACCACAGTTATTAGGTGTTGCGTTTGCTGCTATGAATGACAAAGAGTGTCGCGGGTAGTGCAATGGATTGCATTTTCCCCAGTGAAGCCTCCTGACTCTGCAATGTGTTCATAAACTTGAAGACATGCTTCTAATTTTATCTCTTCCATCAAATCTTCCAAATTTCAGACATTAATCTTCAGCAAATGGTTAAAAATGAAATGCTCCTTGGGAGAATGGAGACCTGTTTATGGGACTAATTCTATTCACGGTCCAGATTGACAGAAGTAAGACACAGCAGGAACAGTCAGGAATTGCCTTTATTACAGCTTAAAAGGCTTGAGCCTATGAATCACCTGATCAACCGAAGTTGAGCACACATACCTAAATTAACTTCCACTATGCCTCTCTGAAAGTGTCCACATTGCTTTAATCAGATGCTCCACTTAACTTGTAAAAAGGGATTTATCAATTTACAAGATACAGTATTGCTGTGGTTTTTACTTCATTTCATACTAATTCTAGTATTTATTATTTCCTCTTGCCTTTCAGCGTGTCTATAATCTCGCAAATCTTGATGCGTCCTGACAACTTATTTGCTTTTTTTAGCGCTGCTGTGAGGATGGGGGCATGCAATTAGAGTGGAGAAAATACAGGTAGCAGATGCTCTATAAGGCAGTCCAGGGCACTATCCTGGGATATGAGAGATCTAGGTACAGTTCAAAGCTTTGTATCTTGCTCTGCAACTTCTTTGATCTCCCCTCCATGCATCTTTTTTTTATTTTGTAACATGGAAATGAAACAATAGTTCCTTTCTTCCAGAGACTGAGCATTTGATGCCTGCCTCTTGCTACTTATTTATACAGCAGTGGAAGTCCTCTGTGGACTACAAATGGAAAAAATGCCAGAGTTTCCACTAATTTTTCCCCCCTTTTCTTCTGGAGTTCTTTTATGTTTAGGCCTAATATTCCCAGAAAAACTACAATGTGAAAATGTTCCCTGGAGAAAGGCTTGTGTTACCAGGGAAATGTGGGATTGTGACTCTGAGCAGTCCAGATTTAGGATGAGTTGGTTCATGACATAATGCTGTTACTTCCCCCACATGTTGAAGCACATTTTATTTTGCTTTTAAGTAACATTTAGAAAGTGAAACATGTACTGGCAGCCTGTTTCTTATTCATCCATTTGGCAACAACTGTGTTTTTTCCAGGCTATAGAACTGCCATTTTGTCCGACAATAAAAGATGTGTTGACACGGTAACGGGAAGCTGGGATTGCAGCACAGCTATACTCCTAATTTTGCTATTGTGGCTACCAGTACCATTAATGAAGATATTAAATTCAATATACGGATAGCAAGCAGAAGCCCCGATGCTGTATCTTCATTACTCAGCCTAAAAAAAGCTTAGTCTATAAGGTGCATCTCTACCCTTCCTTCTGCCTGGCTTCATACTAACATGGCTAACTACCTCTTTCTTCCCTGCTATTGTTATTTCTTCGAGCTAGATTAAGGCTAGCACAGGTTTACCTATCTGTGGTGTACCCATCCTATGGTTTTGCAAAACAATTCAGTTGCTTCTGATGGATGCCATTGTGCTTGAACCACTTAATGCTACACAGAGATTTGATTGTGTAAAGCATAGCCGTTCATTGTGAAGGGATGGACCAGATGATATGCTTCTGTGAATCCTGACCACTTCTGAGTTAGGATATCAAGCATTTTGATTATTATCCCGTGCAAGTTTATTCTGTCAACTGAGCTTTGATGCTAAGAGTTGAGTGTTTAAAACCAGTCCATATAAATTGTGTTGGAACTGAGAAAGTGTGAGGGTCTCTTGCTATTAGTTGTTGCTTGGATATGCAATGAGATATTTGGACTTCAGCAATCATTTCTGACGTGCTTTTCTTACCCCAATGTAAGAATCGACTTGCTCATTTTTAGAATGACGATTTGCACAGACGGGGAGAGCAGTCATGCTAGTGGTGTGCAACTTCAGTGGCGGGACACCGGATGTGAGTGGCAGAATTAGCCAATACCATTCTGCTTCTAGGGGCGTGTGGTTCCCATTGATGCTATGTAATTTAATTCAGGTTTGCAGTAATGAAAGCAAAACCAGGTTTAGTGGGTCCCACTCCCAGCCCATTAAAGCTTAGGAAATGATTCCTATCAGCTTGAGTTGGCACTGGCTTATTTTCTCTGTAGTCAGGGTTGATGGTCCAACCAAAAATCACTTAAAGTCTTGGGGAAAGAGAGCATGAAACTGTGTTGTATAGGTCACTCCATAGCCTCTTGGATGTGAGGGGAGGAGTATGAGACTTGCTTGTTACCTGTTCCTTTACTATCATTCTGGGTCAAAAGGAACAATTTGAAAAATGGCAATCGCCAATGTCACATCTATTATCTGCTTCAGATAACACAGTGAAGCTTCAATACCTTTTGGATAGCATGGAATTGAATGGTTATTTTGGAATTTGCTTTCATTGTGCCTATATCCTCTCCCAGTGCATCTGTTTGGCCTGGGAGGAGAAACTCTATGAGTGACAGGAACCTGAGTGAATGATTTGAACCAAATTATTTGGTTCAATTTTTACCCCTTCCTTACTCAATGTTATGCTTTTACAGGGCAATCAATAGCTGAAATAAATGTACATGCTGCGTCCTAAATGTGCTTTGGCTATATGATATTTTTGTTTTTGATTTCTGCCCCTGTAATAGGCCAGTAGAAATATGTTTTTTAAATGCTGCTTTCTCCTTGGATTTCAGAAAACTGATATCATTAACAATTAGATTCTTGTTAACAGAATAGCAAGAGGTGTGCTATTTTCAACAAGCTTTACAATCTCTATTAAGGACACGAGGTGCTGACGTAAGCATCTGCTTTGCTTAATTAAAATCTGAATTGATGCCTTTTACTACTTCTAGGTGAGGTGGATTGCCTCAGCTGGCCACTGCCTGGAGATATCTCTGCCACCCTGGTGCTTTGTCTGAGAGCAGTAACATGAAGCATTCACCACTGATCTTCTTTCTTTCTTTTTTGCACGTGACAAATCCTGGAAAAAAAACTTGTTTAGGAGCACACTGGGCATATGCCAAGCCAAACACCTTATTTCCTGTGTTCTGGAGCAGTGCTGCATTTTCAGAGTCATTTACCCCTTGCATGAACTAAACTCTAGATGGGAACAAAGACTAAGGTGAGTTCCATGTAGGCAGTGAGCACAGGTAGCTAATGAACATGAAAGCTGTAATATTTTCAGTTGAGTACTAGAACAGCATGCCAGAAGATAGTAGATTGCTTAAGCCTTTCTGTTGGGTGGCATAAAAGACAAGGATGCCGCCTGCAGAGTATTGCTTGTGAGACACCTAGAAATCATGTTTCCAGAGACTTCTTGGTAGCACATATATTTTGGTCCCTTATGATCAGTGCCAGTGCTGAAGCTGCCTGGTTGCTCCATTCAGGGGTATATATTCAAAAGGATGTGCAGGGTTTCAGACCCTGGGACTCCATTAAATGTTAATGTACATTTTCAAGTGACAAGCCTCAAGGCTAGAGGCAACTCTTTGATCTTTAAAAGGCTTGCCAAGTAGGGGAGTATGTCTGAATGGTATACTTCTTTGTGCAAACATTTGCAGGTAATTAGATTTTGGTTTCAGGACTGAGGGAGTTTGCAGAAATGATTCACATTTCAAAGGGCCCAAAATAAACACCAGTTCTTATTTACCTCCAGAGATTTAGAGGAGCATGAACTAAGCCATTAATGATTTGAACCAAGCTTTATTAATTGTTTAGCCAAGGAGATAAATCCTGTGGGAGATCATGTTTTGAAATAGGATAAGGACCAGAGGTAAACCATGTAGGATCTGAAATTGTTCTAAAGAGACTGAAAAATAGACACAATTTAGGGTTTCATCAGTACTTTAAAGACTGTTACCCTACTGCAATTTTAAATGTCTTAAATAAGCATACATGATGCATCTATAGCATGATCATTAAACACAAACATTTTTGAGTGGACGATAGAGGTTATGGGATCTTGTGACAGGGCCCAACCCCCAAGGGTGGCCATAACGCCCTGGCAACCACACAGCCCCTGCCCGCTCTGGCTTCTTAGAGTATTCTTCCTTTTTACTTCGCCTGCCATGCCTTAATGTTTCTTGTAGTATGCAGGGAGGCTGCCACCAGGGCCCCTAAGTGAGCCTCTGTTCCTCAACCAGATGGTCCTCCCCATTCCTAGCCAACCCCAGCCTTGCCCCTAGGATGCTAAGCTGTGGCCCTCTTGGCCCCATCACTTTACCTAGTCTCTTGGCAACCATGGGGAAACTTTTAGTATTGGACCCCCCTTTGCCAGAGATAACAGTATTAATAATAAAAATTGCCCCCTTTCTGTCTGGGTTCCGGGCAGCCACCCAGTTTGCCCATGCCTGTGTCCAGCCCTGCTTGGCCCCATCAGTGCCTCGGGGCACCAGCTGCCTTGGAAGCTATATTCATGGTCTCTGTCCACCCTTTACTCATGCCCATGTTTCACTGATATTACTCTTGCTCTACACACCAGTTTGTACAGACTTCAGCCCCGTCAGCGTTGGTCCGCTGGTTCCTCTAGTGGTGGACTGCTAAGCCTAGGCCCGTTTGCACTGGCCTGCCTCGTCAGTCCTAGACTTGCTCTCTCGGGGCACAGGCTCTGGCTCTCTTGGCTGTCACCAAACCCAAGCTCTGGGCCTGTCCCCCCACCTCTCACTAACCCTTTCTCCCTCCCAGAAGCTCCACTCCCTGTAACACACAGGACCAGGTTGCCTGCCTTGCTTATATGCCCTGGAGCACTGCCGTTCCAGCCAGGTGACTCCCTAGTCAGGCACTCTGGATCCCTGTTACACATCTGTCCATATCAAGTGACAAGCAATTGGGAAACCTGTAAGAAACAGTGTATTTGTCACACCTGAAAATCGTCTTGGAACAGTTTTGATAACTGGATAAACCCACCAGTCATTTACAAAAGATCCTGCCACAGCTTTGCAAAAGTGCTTTGGATAAATTTGACTCCATTATCTGTGCTAAAATGGAGCCCTTGAACTCATTTTCTGTATCACATTACTGGCCTAGGCAGACATTTTTTCACATACTTTTCTATTGAAAAATGGCCTCGTTTTTCAAGATTGTTTGGAGAAAATTTGGCTATCCATTTTCTTCTGCTTTTTCAATTTAAATTTTAATCATCATTGTTAATGGGCATTATTTTTTCCCCCCCATGCCTTTATTTTGCACTGTTCTACCTTTCACTTCCTCCTTTTTAAAATGAGGAATGCATGGTTACATTTAGTCCCATTTGAAACATGTCTTTGCCGTTTTGCCGGCCCTTGTATTGAGCATTGCAATCTTCTGGTACCTTGTTGTCATCCAGACTTTGAAATTTATTGCAGGGCAATTGAACTTTATGTAACCTTCTTCTAGCAGGACAGTCACAAAGCAAAACCTGTGATCTTATTGCTGCAACCTTCATCCCTCCTGTACCTTCCTCTGTGTGTGTCTCATGTGTTATTTAGATTGCAAAGACTTGATTTGTTTCTCGGCATTTTTTGACTCCAGTTGCAATCAAAGAGCTTGCAGCTGCTTTGCCTCCCTGCAAAATCCTATGTAAGGTGTTTTGAGGCAGGGAGCATGTGAAGTTAGAAATGGTCAGGTTAGCCTGGTGATTGGAGGGTGAGTTGTGTTTGGGAGGTAGCAAATAGTTCTCTCTGAAGCTTTTGTCAGGTTTGGGCTAGTGTAATTGGTGCCCCACTCACAGTAAGTAGGAAATGGGGAATGGATGCATTGGCCTTGGAACTGCTAGACATTATGCTGTTTCCAAGGTTTTCAGTGATTTTTTTTTTTTTTTAATGTTTATAGTCAGACCTGCAAACAAAAGCTCACTCATAAACGTTCATGGACACTAAATAAAGCAAGGCCATGAATGTGGATGAAGGGAATGCATGCATTTTTGAACAATATCTTGTGGATGCTTTTTCTATAATATGCATCTAGTTCTCTTCCTCTGGAAAGATGAACTGTGGTTTGGTTTTGCTGCTGCTTCTTGCAGGCTGTTTCATTTAGAGCCCCAGGGAAGCACATGGATATTTTTTGGTTTTTGTGATACAGTGGTGCTTGCAATCCCCCAGGTGATATTGGGACAAGTGATGTACATACCTAGAATTAAAGCCCCTACTTCAAAAAAGCTCATATTCAAAGAGAGGAGGCCAGGAGTTCTCTTAGTTTTACAGAGGATAGGAGGGAGAACATGGCACAGAGATCCTATAGGAACTGTTCTCAGAGCTGGTGTTGGGAACAGTGATTTCCCCAGCTGAGCAGCTGCACCATAAAGGCATCTTCCTTTCTAGCTTGCATCTCAAATTAGGTGTGATGGCGACAGAAGCAGCAGTGTAGGGGAAGCTGGCAGTGCTATTGCCTCTAACACGTTATCCTTCAACAAGGACAAATGCAAAGCCCTGCACTTGTGACAAAATGATTGGATGCATCGATACAAATTGGGCAATGACTGATAGGCTGCAGTAGTGCAGAGAAGGATCTTGGGGTTGCAGTGGATCATAGGCTATCTAAGAGCCAATAGCATGCTCTTGTTGTAAAAATGGCCAAAAGTATATTGTATTAATAAGAGCATCACTTGCAGATCAAGAGATGTGATTCTTCCATTCTATTCAGCATTGGTGAGGCTTCGCCTGGAGTACTGTGTCCAGTTTTGGGCCCCACACTTCAAGAAGGATGTGGAGATTGGAGACGGTTCAGCATATAGCAACAAATGATTAGAGACCTGGGAAGCAAGACTTATGAGGAAAGGCTGAAAGAGAGAGGGTTTAGTCTGGAGAAGAGAAGCCTGAGGAGAGAGTTGATAACCTTCTTCAAATCCCCTGAAGGTTGATTTACAGAGAGGATGGAGGTGGGCTTTTCTCCGTACCTGTAGGGGACAAAACTAGGAGCAATTGCCTCAAGCTTCAGCAGAAGAAAGTTAGATTGGCAATTTAGGAGGACTTCTGGACTATGAGGGTTGTCAAGCATTTGAGAAATGCTGCCTAGAGGAATTGTGGAATCTCCATCCCTAGACATTTTTCAAGAGCAGGTTAAACAGAGACTTGCTTGGGAGCTGTTCAGTTAGGGAGGATCCTGGTTTGAGTTCAGGGCTGGACTACATGACCTTGGGAAGTCCTTTCCTTTCCATCCCTGCCTTCCTTTGATCCTATGTTTAGTTCCAGAGGGTCCTAAACAGCGCCATCCATTCTACATTTCTTCCAAAATATGCTACTAGTTGACACCGGCTTCGAGGCGGTGAGTGTGACAGTGTGGAGCAGCTTGAACAGCTGGGTCCTAAGTCTCCATTAAAAGATAAAATGCATCAGTACAAGTATTATGAGAATTAATAGTCAAATGAGGGGAGCAGGCTCTCTGCTTGAGGTCAAGGTCGCGTTAAGAACAAGCAGACTGGAGTGTGATATGTTGTGTTTCATAGCTTACTTAGGAGCAAAAACCAGCACATACCATATTCCCATTGTTTGCCCCTAATCAACTTTGATCTTGTCTCAGTAATTACTAGTTGAGTGATTGGACTCAGAAGAAAGTAATCAATGGCTCGATGTCTCCCTAGACAAAGTCTTGTCTGGGATGAAGTATTTGAGGATGGTCCTGGTTTGAACAGGTGGTTGGACTAGGTGACCTGCTGAGGGCCCTTACAACCCTAATTTTCTATGATTTCAATGATCTGTGTTCATCAGCTCCTTTGCCTATTTGTCATCCCATTCATAGACTTTTTTTCTTTGTAGCTCTAAAGATGGCAAAGTGACAGAGACAGACAAAAAAGAGCACTCTGCCCTGAGAGTGCCTGGTGGACAACTTTTTTTTTGTTATTTCTTAAGGTGACATCAAAGTGGCATTAGCTTTAAGAACATTCCTAACATTTTTTAACTGTAATTCTGCTCCTTATCTAAACTGTTAAATTACATAAGGTGATTTTAAAAAAATGGATTTTGGGGTGTAATAACTAAGGTGTTTTTGTTAGAAGTCACTGCGGCATAAAATGATTACTTATCATCCCTTGGAATGACATTACATTTAAATGCAATGGGACATGGGCACTTACCACTCCCTCCATCTCTGTTTAAACCTTGCTCGCAGGCTGCAAATTGAACAGTCTCTCAGTCTTCCTGGCTGTACAGAAATTCTGTCTAGATTATAATTGCTTTTCAATATGTCTTTCTACATGTTGTTTGATTTGAAAAGATTCCCTGCCAAATAGAAAATATTTAGTGAGTGCTGCACATTGCATTTCTCTATGTTTTTGTAATCTGCTTCATCCATGAGTTGAGAGGCTGAGCAAAGCAGCCAAGAAAAGTGAAAATTGAACTCATTTGACCATGATCAATTTGAAAATTCGGAGCATAACTCAGATTTCATTGATGGCTTTTAAATGACTGCACATAATACCTGGACGTGTCTGTAAAATGCCATAAGCACTCAGCATCTTTTTTGCGATTTCCAATGTTTGCTTAGCAGTAAGGGTGGTACATTTAGATGGGCAGGAAATAACTTGTTCTACCCTTCCCTCTTCAGATTGATACATTCATTATAGAGGCCTTTGCAGCATCTGTTTGAAGGAACTGAGATGTCCTTTCACAAAGGACTTGCAGGGAAAAGATCAGAATTCAGGACTGAGAGGGTGGGAATCATCAATGGTACCCCCGCCAGCGAAGCCAGTTCTCCATTTAAAGCTGTATTTTCCCTCCATATGTTGCTACTGCTACTTGCTACATGGTCAAAAAAAACTTTGTTGAAGTTTTCCACTGACCTATTCCCAGGCATGGCACCAAGTTATTCATATAAGAGATGATTTGAAGGTGTTGCTATATAAGTTTGTACGTTCTGACTTAAAATGCCTGAATACCAGGTTCTCCGTTGTTGTCACCTAAGGTATCCGTGTTACTGAAGTTTTGTAATAGGTTGGGGGAACCCTTCTGAAGCATGGCACTCTCCCGCTGTGGTCAGACACCCGGTGCAGGGGACCTGGCACCTGGTTGCCCCCCCCGGAGAGGAACAGCAAAGGGTTGGGGGTGGGTGTTGCGCAGGCAACTAGGGATGACCCCCACTGGCCTGGGCTGGGCTCGACAATGGCTGGCAGGCTGGGAGGTGTGCTCAAGCACCCCTCACCTCCTGCCTGGGCCAATGTAAGCCTCTGCCTGCATTTCCTAGTTTGTAAGGGGTTGGAAGGGACCTTGCAATATCATCGGGTCCAACCCCCATGCACTAAGCAGGAAAGACAACTGGGGTCAAATTTTCCACGTGAAAATTGAACATGAGTTCAGTTTGTCAATTGGTTTAATCTGCACAGTTTAGAGGAAACGGTTTACCAAAGGCCATGCTATACGGGGAACTGAGGATGGGGAAATGTGACAGAGGGGCCCATGCAAGCACTTCAAGGACTTTTTAAGAGGTCCTTTTCTGCCGAGCATATTCACCAGAAACTGTGGGAAACACGGACTGCAGATCATGATGCCTGGCGGCTCCAAATCAAAAAGACAACAGTCTTCTTTGAATGTCAGCGCAGAGCCAGCATCAAGGAGTTGGAGGATAGATGCACCCTCATCTAGTAGCGATCAGCCATACACATGTAACCATTGCAGCAGGATTCACATCTCTGCAATTGGTCACCACTGGGCCTGTAACCGGCATTGGAAGTTATCTTCCTAACATCTTCAATTTTGAAGAGGAGAAAACTGCATAGATTGGATCTATTCTACCTCAAGCTTTATAACTATCTGGACTTAGCCTTAGAAAACACACGGTCTAGTATTGGGTGATTTTGCTGGGGCACTCAGCTGTATTGATATCTTTCCTCCTGAGTTGGAATACATAGCGTAGACATCTTTTGGTGCCTGGATGGTACACCATGGCTGTATTTTCTGCCTGTCCTTTGTAGAGTTTGGAACTGCACCAGGTGAGGTCCAAGGGACACAGCTTCCAGTTATCAAGGCCAGCAGCAGAAGATTCATTGGTCTCAGAAGATTGAGCATCAATTGGGTTTATGCAAGTGGTGAGTGTCTGCTGGTGCCATTGTGGGAATTGCCTAGTTCTGAAATGCACACCGATACACCTGCATCATAGAAAAGATAAGAAAGAGAAATGCTTACAACTAATTTATGGATGATGCATGGCTGTGAGAAAGGGCACCTCGGGCTATACTTCTCGCAACACAATAAAGGCTGCACCATGGTGATAAAAGCACACTCCCTGTGCATTCTCTTATGGGGAGGCTGTGCCTCTGATATACTGTCGATCCATGAATTTAAAGAGAAAGAGCCTTATGTTTTCTGCTCGCTAAACAATCCCCTCTGGCAGAAGGGCAAATTTCAGAGCTAGAAGCTGTTTCATCTGCTGCTTCAGTTTTGATCTTAGATTGGATAAGGTTACTGATGAAGCCAAGGAGAGATCTAAAAGTGCAGCAGTGCCTTATAAACATGGATTGCAAAGACTATTAAGCCTGAAAGAACCGTTTTTCATGAGGAAATTAGGAAGGTTTTGTGCAGCACCCTTGATGATCTTGGGAACAAACAAGGACTTCATTGAGTTGCAACTGTAATCCAGTGGAGCTTCTCTTCCCCAGAACTTGGGAGCTGCTGGAGAGAACAGTTTCCTTTTAGTATTTAGACCTGTCATCTTGTCCCTGTAAGGATAATGAATGTGATTTCAGCAATTTAATGAAACCCAGATCTTGCTTTCATTCAACAAGTTGCCATGGTGGGTTACAGGTAGTTGGCACTGAGGTATTATATGAATTAGTTTTCTTTGGACTTCCATATGCTGGTTCAGGTGTTTGTCTTGAATAGTGCTAACCATCCTAAACAAAATCAGGGCCCTATCATGCCAGGCTTGTACACACATAGTAAAGGGGAGTTTTTGATGGTGTAAGGGACCAAGAGAATGTTTATCATGTTTGTTTTACAAGATGAAGTTAATTGTCTGAGGCCACAAAACAAGTTTGGCACAGCTGGGAGCTGATGAAGACCTGCCAAGACTCATCCTAGTACCTTATGTACATGACTATCCTTTCTCTGGGTTTATAGACCTTCCATGCTGCTTCAAAGCATTTGATCCTTTTTGCTCTTAAAATCCCAGTGCTTCTGTGTTGCTACTTGTGAGTAGTCCAAGGCCAAGATCCAGCTGAACAGCTTCAGTTTCTAAGAACATGCATCATGCAATAGCTGTCCCTCAACTTGACTGATGTGCCATTCTGTGAATATTTTATTGACAGAATAAATATAAAATATTTTATTTTATTATATTTTATTGTAGTATTTTTGTAGTAAAACTAAGATAATTTCTAAATGAGACTTCTTTGGGGAGGGGGCTGAGATGGCACCTTTCTTAGGGGTTTGACCATTTTCATAGAAATCACAGAAAATTAGTTTTGGAAGGGACCTTGGCATGTCATCAAGTCCAACCTCCTGCTCAAAGCAAGACCATCCCCAACTAGATCATCCCAGTCAAGGCTTTGTCTAGCTGGGCCTTAAAAACATCCAAGGATGGCGATTCCACAACCTCTAGGTATCCCGGTTCAGTGCCTCACCACCCTCCTACTGAGAGAGTTTTTCCTAATATCTAACCTAAATTTCCCTTGCTGCAACTTGATCCCATTGCTCCTTGTTCTGTCATCTGCCCCCACTGAGTGGTCCAGCTCCATCCTCTTTGCAGCCCCGCTTCAGGTAGTTCAAAGCTACTGCTAAATCCACCCCCCCCCAGTCATCTCTTCTGCAGAGTCAAAGACTACATGATGCAGATTTTGCACATCATGAGTATGCTGATCCACAAAGAAGATGCTATGTGAACCTAACTGATTGAGTTACACAGACGACGGAAACATTGACACACAAGAAACACTTGTGCAATTCAAAGTCCTCTAGGAAGTCATCATGGCTAGCTAATTTTTGGCAGTTACCTGTGTGCTCATAAGGAGAAGAGGGAACGTAGCATTAGGGACACTCACTAGTGCCTTTATCTTGAAAAATGTGCTGTTCCTGTTCACCAACCAACTGATTATGCAGCTATGTCACTGTGGGCATAGCCAGTTTTTGGAAAAGGGATGGGATTTTATTATAGGAAGATAGAACTTTTTCCCTCTGATCCCTTAGCTATTTTTATTTATTTATTTATTTATTTTTTACTATGTTGAATAACAGAGGTGGATCCACTGAGGCACACTGTGGTGGGGAGTTCCTGGTGAGGGAAATAACAGGTATTGTTTTCCAAGATGTTCCCATAAGATTTGTGTGTTTTCTGTATTTCTTGAGCCTCATTCCTTGAGTATGATGAAAGCTGCTTTTTTTGCCTGCTTAGATGGCACTGTAGAGGTGGAGGGTTAATTTAAAGAGTAATATCTAGGTATTTGTTTCCATTCTTTACAAAGTGAAATTCTAGGTACCGGAGGAAGGGGGGGGGGGGGCACAAATGAAACTAAAAGCATGAATTATTGCTTTTAAGCATTATTGTAGGCATTGCAAAAAACACATGCTTAATGTCTTTGAAACAAAGTGTGCCATTAAGTATGCAATGCTAAGAGGAAATTTATGTCACCTATAAATACAAGTGAATCTTTTCAACTTCAAATCCCAGTATGGAGACAATTTACTGTTGCAATCAAAGTGATGTACACAATTTAACTTCAGTACCATCTGTAACTATTTTGGTATTTTAATAATGAATAAAATCATGCTGGCAACAAAATCCCAACTTCAGTCGGATACTTTTATATCCCAGCCAGGATTTCCGAGAGGCAACTAGAAAGAATCAAAGGATCTCTCAATTTTTACGTTGATGCTTTAATTTTTCATTTCTGGTGTCCTCTTAAGGATGTTAACAAGATCCTGCAAATGAAGGGCTTGATTCTATAAGGTGCCAAGGGCCAGGCTCTGTATTGTCCGTCTCAAAATGGGTGAAACCAAAGGGGGCTTTTGATTTGACTCTTGAGCCTTGGGAACTCTGGATCGCTCAAGGAGCTGGCATGGCTGGTTTTAGCTTATAACAGCTGACCTTATTGCTGTTAGGGGGTTGCTTTACAGCTGAGCGGGGAAAGAGAGAAGATAAGAGAATATATCCTCAAATGCTTTGGTCATGCTCCCTCTACCACAGTTGCAGAGGAAGGTCAGTCAGTCAGTCAGCACATGCATAATTGCTGAGCCATGTGATAACATTCTCGGTGGCAGAGGAAGGGCACCTAGGTCTATGCAGGAAGTCTTATGTTAGCAGGGCAGCTCTTGTGGAGGTTTCCCTTGTGGGTATTTCTGCTTTCTCAATGGCCCCTAGATGAAATGCCAAGCATCTCTGAAGCCAAGGACATTATTGGCCAAATATGGGTGAGGTGTAGCAGTTACCCTTGACTTCCAACCGAGGTGACCAGGAACCTATTTATAGCTGGGTCAATGAGAGTTGGCCATTGGCACAAGGGCAGAATGGGACTCGTATTCATGTCCCTGGACCTGTAGTGAGATACCTTAGCTGACCTGCCACAGCAACATTAGAATGCCATTAGAGGCATCCTTTATTTTCCCCTCTTTTTAAGACCTAAGGAAAAATTTAAGCCTACAAAACCCAGCCAGTTGAGTGAACCTATATAGTTGATGCCCCATGACTAGTCTGTTCACCTCTTACTTTCCCTCAACCTTTCTTCCAACTCTAACAAAAAAAAAATGTGAAGAAAACTGGGTCCACTCTTTGCTTTTTTCATTGTTTGGCATTCAGTTGTCATTCTTTACCCTCCGTCCTTTTGTTGCAATGCCTATTTCAAAGAGTTTACAGTCTCTATTTCACATTTCTCAGTCTCCTGTGTTAATAGGACTCCATTACTCTAGGAACCCTTATTGTTTACTATTTATCATTATTGACAATGCAGCCATAGCATGGGCCACAGTCTTGCCACACAAAACCTATGTGATTTGCTTGACTCCCAACAGAATTAAGGTATTGGCAGAGCAAGGGCCTTGTTGCATGGTAATGTTGCACACCTCCTGGAGCTCTTAACACCTGGAGTGTCTGCAAATTAACACCTGAAACTAGTTTTAAACACTCATTATGTGGCTCAGTGATGCCACTCCAGGTCAGGGTTATCTTTGATCTTTGTCATTCAGCTCATGTTATACTAAGGTGTAGCCACCTAGGCTACAACTTGGTGTAAATACCCCCCTCTTCCAGTGAGCCAGATCTGTCCCACTGCCCCCCCCACCTTACATGCTGTCTGTCTCAGGCAAGGAAGGGTTAACCTGCTGCACCACTGCTGCTCTCTGGGTCAGCTCAGCTCAGAGAAGAGCAGCAGACCAAAGAAGGCAGGTTAGCTCTTCCCTTACTTGTGGCTGTCTGTCCCAGGGACACAGGAAGTGGAGTTGGGGGGAGCAGGGAGGGCAGGGGGAGCCCCAGCACGGGGGGGCAGGAGGGGAAGAGGAAAGCCCAGAATGGGAGGGACGGGTTACCCTTCAGTCCTCCAGGGCCCTGCTGACCTGAACATGTGACTGCTTCAAACTCAAACTAGCACTAACATCCATCAACATTTTTGTGGCTCACAGTGTAAGGTGTGACAAGACCCTAAAAGACTATTGAGTGCACAGACAAAAGAGCAGGACCTTAACTAATGCAATTATCCTTTGTGCAGAAACGTCTTAGCATGATCATCCTATGCCACCCAACACTGACATCTGCAGTGTAACACCTGGTTAATGCATGTTAACCATACTGGGCTGAAACTTTCACATTGGGATCTGGAGTCAAGTATATTAGGGCTGTGTGACATTTCACCGGCTGTTTCATTTCAACTCTGTTTCAACTCATTTCGAGCTCGAAACAGTAAAATCCAAATGAAACGAAGGGCTTCAAAATGTTTCAAAACTGAAGCAGGGTTTGCTTACAGGGAAACAAAGTAAGGGGTGGGAGGGAGGACTGTTCTCATATTGACTGTATAGCTGGCCAATGACTGTGGTCCTTCCCCAAGGTCCCTTCCAATCCCAGTGCTCTGGGGGAGGGATGGAAAAACAGCATAGAAGGCAGCATCGTTTGAACTGGCCTGCTTTCTATCACCCATGTCACAAGTTTTGCCTATCAGCAGCCTGAGTTGCAGTTTCCCAGAAACCCCTGCATCTATCTCCTTGAAACTTGGCAGCCTTCATGGCCCGAGAAAGAGCTACCCTCCCTGCAAGTTCCTTCCAAATCCGGTATGAACTGACAAAGTTATAGGCAGCTTCATGCTTCCCCACTATAGCCTATGGGCGAAACATCGAAACAGTGTCAAAACAGGGAAACAGTTTCAACGAAATGAAACAGAACGTTGGTTTCAAAACAGAACAAAACTTGAAACAAAATACTGTCCTGTCGAAACGTCAAAATGGAAGTTGAAACGAAAAAGTTCTGTTTTGCACAGCCCTAAAATATATTGCCTGGGAGTACGTAACCAGCTATGCTTCAGAGGTTCTGCGTTCTTCTGAAGAACTGTGAATCCTGCTTGTCTAAATATGGGCCAGTTTCTCCCTTAGTGACTTTTTTTTTGTTTTTTTTGTTTTTTTTGAAGGTCCAATAGATGCTGGAGGCCCATTTACAGCAAATGCATCACTAAAGTTTTGATTAAGGTCTGAATTAAGGTTCTAAATGGTGTTCTGGGTCTTTTACACATCTTATGCCAAGGCTTCCGCTTTTGGCTAATTAATACCAACTAGGATTTAAAAAAAAAAAATAGGAGAATTAGCCAAGTTAGAGCCTCCCACCTTCATGATTTCTTTGTTTGAACACGTTTTTTTGTTTAAATGCCTTTTGGGTCAAACTGAGAACTTATGAAGAACATTTTTCAGTTTGGGGTGTTCTATTAAAAAATTAATCGATCAGAAACTATGCTTAAAGGAGAACCTTTTTTGGTTTTGTTCGGCTTTCGTTTTGAAAACTTTGGACACCTGGTTTTTGAAAACGTTCACTAAGAAATGCAGAAAGAACTAGAAAATGAAGAGCTTGAACTCATATTTTGGAGAATACTTCCATGTCTTGTTAGGCAGTAATAACAGTAACCTCCCCCCACCCCCCACAAACTAGCTATAAAGATGTTAGCAGCCTGTCAGTGCTGTGCACAGTGGGCCAGGTTTTCACAGGCTCAGCGCTCTCAAATCAAGCACGCAGGGGGGAGAACTCTTTTGAAACTCCAACCTGTCATATCACCATCAGGCCTATACGTATGTCTACACCTGTGTGTTCTAGTTATGAAATAGGAAGCATATACCTAAAGTGTATTCACAAGTACAATGGGGGATCCTATTCTACTAAATAAATGCATTACCATCAGTTCTGCTCAGTGGGCAGGTTCAATGTGATTCCTTTAAGGGCTTCCTCTTCTTCCTTCCTGTTAAATATACCAAGATATAACAGAGACCCCCAAGCTCTCTGTTACTTTAAGATAAAGGCAGCCCAGCCAGGGAGCATGGCAGGGCAGGCAGGGCGCAGCAGCTGCCAGTTTGCCAGGGCAAGTGAGGCAGTCAGCAGACAACTGCAAGTGGTCAGCTGACCAGGGCCCGGTGAGCATATAAGCCCAAGGCTGGGGTTGGCAGGGGAGTCTCTCCCTGGCAGATGCCCGGGGAAGGAGCTCCTGCCCAGCAGAGAGAATTTGGGATGCTTGTCTGCTTTGCTCCCTGCAGGAATAGCGAGGCTGCCAGAGATCACAAGGTCCCCTGGCTGGGGGGCACACTGTACTAGGGGTAAATTTGCCTTCTTAAAGGGGCAGAGGGCTGTTGTCATGGTTATTATTATGTTATAACCCAGGGGCTTATGTTTATGTTGCTGTTTGTGCCAGAGGCTTGGGATGAGGCTGAAAGGGGAGGTTTGAACAGTGCCCCAGAGGGATATAATTGCCTTGAGCCCTGCCAGGGGCAGGCTCAAGGCTTCGGTGAGCATTGAGCACGTAGTGGGCTGATGGTGCACGGTGCAGTCATGCTGGGGCCTGGCCAATGGTGCACAGTGGTCTAAGGTCATGGTAGACAGACCCTGATTGTTTAGGGGAAGAGTTCCTTTAAACAATGGAGTCTGGCAGCTGCAGGAATAAAGAACAGTAGGTCTGGTAAGACCTACTATGAGATTTGCCATGAGAGGAACCTCCCTTACTCCCTCCCCTCCCCCTCATTGGGCAAGGTAAAGTATGGCCTGGGGTGGATGGAGCAATGCCTGGGGTTCAACAAATGTAAATTTTATTTCTAGCCCTGCCACTGGGCCACTTAGTAGCCTTGAGCGATTTGCATAGCCACTCCAATGCCCCCTCTGTACCATGGGAGCAATACTTGACCCTTTGCATTGAGTGCTCTGACATCTGCTGCTGAACAAAACAGGATATTATCATTTATTAATGGTAACTCATTAATAATGGTCATCATTATTATCAAATATTACCATTATTAATAGTAACTTTTTTAATAAAGGGGCCAAAGCCTGAGCTTTGAGATTGTCAGGGAAACTCCCATTGAAGCTTTTAATTTCTCGCTGAGGAACATCTACAAGAGAGTCTGGAACTTAATACTGTAATGGGGCTTCCATTGCCATAGCTGGATCACAGATGAGAGTGACTCCAGGGAGAGATGAGGGGAGTGGAAGCATAAACCAAGTGTTGTGCGGGAGGAGAAATCTGCCTCCAGAGGAAGAATGGTTGCATTAGAAAGGAGTCGCTCAATGCACCAACTTGTTTGCCTTCGATTATGTCAGAAGCTAATAGTGGAGGGCCCGTAATGCTAAATATTGAAGAGATGAACACTATGATGATGACGGGCAAATGTGGTGAATCTGCTGAACAGCTATAAAGCGAGGAAGCTGGCATGGTAGTTGTGATAATGGTTGCTATTTGGGGTGTCTGATGCTTGTGGAGGAATGGGCCAGAGCCTTTATTGGGACAGAGCAGCTAATGGTGCCTAGGGTTGTACACTCAAAGCACCATTAAATACTCACACTTCTTTAGGCTACAGCATAATTTGGGAGCTACTGGAAGGGCTGAGACACCATAGCTCTGGGGACACCGCAAGGGGGCTGTGAATACACCTGCCCCCATGCAGCATTCAGTTCAGAATGTGCCAATAGAGAATAGGGCTTGTGAAGCGTGGAGGGAGAGGGATGGGATCCATATGGCCGTTATCAGCCCAACAGTCATTTAAATTGGCAAGAGAAGTACTTCACCTATTTGGCTACCATTCCTGTTTTTGCTCCTACATTGAATTCCATTCAACCTCTGTTTTCCAGTTATGCTGGATAAGGTGGATAATAATGAGTTGAATATCTCCTGTTATAGAAAACCAGTATGTGTAAGTGTGATATAATTTGGATATTTATGAGGTGCCAGGTTTTTATGTTTACACATATAGCGTAAACTATTGAGAACATTACCACGAGCTCTTGTCAACTGTGTTTTCGCCCTGCCCTATCCCGAGGTATTTTTCAGAGTTACTCCCTGAAGTTCATAACAAATGAAAGGTGCCAGCAAATTCCTACTTATGCAGCCTTCGGACTTCAAGCAGATTTAAAAATGTAATTATACAGTACATTTAAAAAAAAAAAAAAAAGTCTTTTCATTTCCTGTCCTTCAGTAGATTCTAAATTTAAATGATCTTGATTTTGAATTGCAACTGAAAGATATTTTTTCCCCTTTACTTCTATCTGCTTATCATTCAAATCAAGGTCAGACTCTGAACCCCTCAGTGCTTCATTGGTAATAAAGGTCTTGTGACACTGCCAAATCTGTTAGTGACATTTTTGGCAGCTCTGTTGCTACTGCTAGGTTTGGATGGGCAACTACCTGCCAGCATTTAGTAACAAGTCCTTTGACAAAGCAAAAAGTGCACTAGAATCCATCTTTGTCTTTGCTGTGTTGACGCTGAAGAATTAACAGGAGTAAAAAAACCCAGTAATTTTGGTAAATGCATACAAATCTGTAGAACCAGGTGTTGTTTTTAAAGGAGGCCAATCCTGTAGAAGTCTACAGTACTGCTTGTCTTGGGAAATCCTGTTGCAGTATCCTTCGGGTAGCACTTGCATGGAGTTGACCATTTTCTACTCCCCTGGAATACCACATGAAGCTAGCTGAGGTGTAGCTCCTACAGTGGATGAATCTTGGCTTCTTGGACTCTGAGGGCACCTATACACCTGCAGGGAGGCTGCTCCAATTCACTGTAATTATAACACATTGGACCAGACTTGATTAATCCAGTCTGCTGGAGCGTGGTAATTATTGTGCTCCAGCAGACTCCAGCATCACATGCATCAGCATCTCCATGCTGAAAAATGGTGGCAGGGGAGCTTTAGTTGAAGTTTGTTGAATGAGCTTTAGTTAAAGCACCCCTACCACCATTTTTCAGCATAGGGATGCTCTGGGTGCTTTAATTAGCCTGATTCCGAGAGTTGGGCTAATTAAAGTGCCTCCTTTCATCTCCCATAGCATGTCTATAAATGCCCTGAGACCCGGTCTTCTGGCTGTGACCCCAGGTTATCTATAGGCCACTTGGTGAGCTACCTTTTAGCTTAACTCCTGGGCTAGCAACAGAAATTACACACAAACTGGTATAAATGATAGGAAAGGAATTCAAATCTGTAATGCAACAGAAGTTAAGCACACATTAACCGCTTTCAAAATGGCCCAAACTGGTTTAAAATAAACCTGGATGGATGTAGTATCAGACTTCACTGATTTAGTTTAAATCAGTTTATTGAACTGCTGTCCCAGATCCCCTCCAGATTCAAGTTAATTCACAGACCCTCAGCGTCCCAGGATGCTTTGTACCTCCCCCTCAACTCCCCCACTCCCCTCGTAGGGTGGGTGGGTTAGCCTTGGCCCAAGCTGTCTGCTCCAGCCAAGCAGGGAGGCATGCTCTAATGCCCCTTGGCCCTGGCCTGGGCCACTGCAGGCATGCGGCTGCATTTCCTGAATCAAAAGTGAACGTCTGTTCACTTGCTTATTGGTTCAATCTATGCAGTTTAGACTAACCTGTGAAGATTGAATCAATTCAGGCTCGGGATTTTTGACTATCTATACTTAGCCCGGAAGACGCACTTTACTTCTTTGAAGGGATGTAGGACACATGAAATCACATGCAGCAAAAGCAATTAGTTCTGCTGAGGCTAAAATAGTGTGGTGCTATGAAAACTGGTTCATTGCTCGCTTGATGGCCCATTCCTGACTGGTAGAGCAGGTCACCAGGTTCCCAAAGGTCTGCTTGTAGATACAGTTAAACCCTTTCTTTCCACATGTCCAAGCTAGTCAGAGAAACTGAAGCAAACAAATTTTAATCCTGAAATATTATTAGCCAACATAATCTGTCACAACACCTTCCACTTTTGCAGGTGTTGACCCTCTAGGAAGAGGCAAGTGTGCACTGCTGAGTTACCGAGGTAGAGGCATACCCTTCGCCGGTAATGTTCTTGGAGGCATAGGGACAGGTTGTCTTTAAAGGCAGCATGGCTGAGTAATTGTGAGGGATGACCCTAAGGAGAAACTAAGTCAGACCTGAACTTCTATCTTGTGGATTTAATTTAATAAAGCTGATAGCAAGGTAAGTAGGTAGATGTTAAGTTTAGTGACAGAAGGTCTGTTTGTTAGTGAACATTTATAAAGGCAGGCACATGGCTTTAGGAAACACAGCCAAATAATGCACTGGCTTAACATACTTACATTTTGAGGTCTCTGTTTGAGACCATGAATTTAACAGTCTCATTCTGATTCATAGATTTTATTTTTTTTTAATCCAGAAGAAGCTATTATGATCAATTAATCTGACTTTATGTATAATGTTAAACTGCACCTCACAGATAATTTCTGCATCAGATCCATAATTTATGCTTGAGCCATGGCATATCTTTTGGAAATATGTTCAGTCTCAATTTAAAGACTCCAAAGTGCAGGTGAATCCATGTGTCTCTTGGTAAGATGTTCCAGTGTTTAATTACCTCACCCTTAAAACTCAGTGACTTGGGTCTAGTGTGAATGTAGTTAACTATATCTTACAACCACTGGCTCTTATGTCTCTTTCTCCTGGAAATACATGTGGAAACTATATTGATTTTCATATATGGCCAATGCTATCCAGATTTCATATAGGATGAAGTAAAGTACATTATAGGATTCTAAATATATTTGATTAATAAAAATATCTAAAGCATAATTTGCTGGATTTTTTCCCCCTGAGATCTGTTCTCCACAAAGCCTTGTTGAGTAGTATTAATTATGCTACTATCTGCAAGTCTTTATTGAGTGTGCATGAGATCAGATCCAGGGTTGCTGACCTACATGGAATAACTTGCTCTGCCTACCATTTTAAAATGTTGCCCCAGTTTGAGCTTTTCTCCTGTTCTCTGGAGCTTCCCCAGTGCTCCAAGATATGTTTAAAATCTACATTAGTGATTCAGACATGTCCTTGGCCAATTATTTAAATGCACTTGTGTGCAGATTATCAAACTCCACTAAGTTAAAACGTGTAATTATGGCTGTCTTAACATCCTCACCACCCCCCTCCCCCCTAGTTCTGGTGGAATAGAAGGAGTTTCCTTATCACTTTAAGATATGATTGCATTATTTGGCTGCTTTCAGGCTATGTGGCAGAAATATTTCCTGTCTTCCACTGTAATTGCCAGTTTTACTATCCCTTCTAATCCAATGTTTAAATCTGTACCGTTGTTAGGATATTGTGTGTTTGTGAAATACTTTCTCTTTTATTACCCTTAACCCTCTTGGTCTATGTGTTTCATGGAGACCTTTATCAGCTCTTATCAATTATCTGCATTGCATAACTGCCTTTTTATTTTGATGGCTATTGATTTTTGCCATTTTATGATATATGCTATTGTATCAGTTTGTAAAATGCTACTTTCCCCTTTTCACCAGGATTTTTTTTTTCTTGCTTTAACAAATTAAGCCTTCCTGTGTAGTTATAGGATTGTATATTTTAGGGCATCTAACAAAGCTTTTTTTATGGCTCCAAATTAATATTCACGTTTGCACATTTACAATGTTTGCTCAACTTTTGCTCAAAACAATTTTAATCTTTTGGCTAATTTAACGTTATGTTTAAACACTGGGAGTGGGTGGGAAGGTGGTGGTGTGTGTATTGTACATATGAGATACACAATAGTTATCGGAATAGTTTTTATTGCAACCAGGATTGAATGATGCACCGAGCTTTCGCATAGCCTCGTTCATCCATGTATCTCAACATACCTTAGGAGTTCAGCATCATTTATCCTCAATATGTGTATAGGGGAAGGGAGATGCAGAGAGAGAATGGCCCAAGGTAACCTGCCAAACTAGTGGCATAAATACAACCCAGGCAGACACGTTTCTTTGGGTAAATCCTACATCTTTCATTAGACCAACTCAAAGAGTTGGAAAAACCCAGTTCTCCTGAGTCCCAGTCCAGTGCTCTGTGAACTAGGCCACATCACATCATTACTCGTGGAGTAATGGCATGCTCACCTGCTGTTGAGCGGTCATGGATGCACTTTGCAAAGTCGTCTCATTAAAGCAAGGTACCCCAGGCTGAGTGTTGCATTGGGGGCAGGGAAGAGGGGCAGCCATGTCTGGTAGAGCAGAGAGATCCTGATTGCCAATCCTGAAGTGAGGTTCTGACAGCTATGATGGTGAAATTAAGATCAGGCTTGGTTCTCTATAGTAAGCACCTGGTCTTTTGACTTGAGCATGTCCCCATTAGTTTCACCGCTCATTTCAAGCAGTTCTGAGGAAACGGTAAGGGTGATTTCAGGATCACTTGGGCTTTCAGGTTTTCACTTGGGCTACTGGAAGCAGAGTCTGTAACAGGAGCAGAGAACAGTATATGGAGTTTGTTCCTATATTGTGCAGTGAAGGCAGACGGTAACACTAGCATCTCCCCTTTTAACCTCTGCTCGAAGAGTGCACCCCTGCTTCCTCTTCCTCCTTTAAACCTCTTAGGTCAGAAACTGTTTTGCCACTGTAAATACTTTATGGGGGTCACAAAACCCAAGCAAACAGGTGTTCATGTCCCTTGTCATGCCAGCTGTGCCCCAAAGTGGCAATAGATATTACAAATTGTTGTGCCACTGTTTTGCAGAGAACATCTGTTGGCTTTATGTAGAGAGAGCATGAGCAGCCCGTAGATGCTCACTCTTCCCAGTCATTGTGAGATTTCTCAGGGTATGCAGGATTGGGCCCCTGAAGCCCTGCAAACACCTGCCCAGGTTCTCTGCTTTCAAAGGGGCTCCCCGGCATGTACCGTACCAGTGAGCCCGGAGTCAGTTCCCCCGTTTGCAGTTGCCTCACAGGATTGGGCACCTGGAGCACCAGGAGTGGCAGGGGCCTGAACCTGTTGGACAACAAACAATGATTGTGTGGCTCGGTGAAGCAAATCAGTTGTGCAGGACACATCCTGGTATAGCTGATCCCATTCTAAGGATGATATTTGTTTCAAGCCTTACAGAAAAAAGTAACAACCACAACCTACTATTGGTTTCTAGTATAAAAGAGTGGTTTTCTTCTGAGATGAGAGGCTATGAGAATATAAATCTTGCCTACTAGAAAAAAATGACTATTCTTTTGGAAGCTACCCTCTCTCTTACAAGGTTTGGGCCAAAATCTGTGCCCCATTATACTGGCAGTATGGAGTTATTCCTGACTTACAGTGCTCTAAGAGCAGAATTCAACACTATATCTACTTGTTACCAACAAGTTTACACTTGCCTGACCTGCTGTTTAGGTGACACACTTCTACACATGCACTTTAATGCGCATTACCCTATTTTCATGTGCATTAAAGCATCACAAAAATGGTGTGCTTTTGCTAATGAGCATTAAAATAGATTAAGGCGCCTTTTTCTAGTACCTTGCGATAGAGGTACCAAATTTAATGTACATTAACAAAAGCGCATTAACGAATATGTAGACATGCCCAGTAAGTACATATGTTAATAATTTAAATGAAACATGTAGACATGTCTCTGCATTTTAAATGTAATAGTCTGCACTTACTTGATTTTTTTTTTTTTTTTTTTTTTAACGTCCACAGAGCTCTAGTGTTTAGGTTTGTATCTGAGCCTACTTAATACTGAAAGCAGGATAGCTTTGAGTTATATCTGTTTGTTGTATGCATGTGCATGGGATTTGGTTTATTTTATGTTGTCTGTCTGTGGGGCATAAAGTCCTTGTTTTGGCATGAATTGGGGACTGTTTTTTTTTCCTTTGTGTCCTTAGCTACAAATTAGGGGTTGGGGGAGACTAGAGAAGAGCTCTATACCCCATTTAATGAAGTAGCGCTGGTGATAGCAAATAACTTGACTGCCTGAAGAGGCAATCGCCCATCAGACTTCCCCCTAGAAGTTAAGAGAAATCAAGAGGGATTCTGAGCACAGCAACAGCCACCTGGAGGGGACAATGTTGTGTCCCAGGGATGGACCAGCAGCTCAGTACACACACACAATCCAACACTTCATAGACCTCAGTCGTGTATGAATCAATGCTAAACTTACAGTATGGCTGAGTTAACATTACTGTAACATTTGTTAATTCTTTCTTGGCTCTCATAATGTTAAAGCATCGTTAACACGCTGTTTTGTTTCTTTTTTTTTCCTTGCAAAATGATATATTTATTCTAGGGATGTAGGACCCTTATGGAGTCCGAGATCTTGCTAACCTGCACTACTTCTCTAGTAATTAGATTCCTTCCTGGGTGATTCAATTAAAAATGAATGGTTTTATGCTCCTAATGAAAGCTTTCACTGTATTCTTAGATTTGTATGTGACAGAATTGATAAAGAGCAAGCTTGCTTCATCTAATTTAACCCTTATTTGAACATTAGGGGCTCATAAGTTTAGTGTTATCACACTGAAGGTGTGATCCTTAGTTCTGTTTTATGGCATAGGATTCTCTTTTCAGTGCAAGAAGTTTTCATCCTCATGTCCAAGTCCCATTATTGTGCTGTATTAGTCTTCTGACTTGCATGGAGGTAAGGAGCTGTGTTACTTAATCTTCCTGAAGACGCACAAATCTCGGACATGCATCTTGCTAAAAGGGAAACCTAGTGTTGTCCTCTGTGTATTGGGCCAAAGACTGGAAGGGATGCTATGGTGTCCTGGTAGCCTTGCTAGGAGACTTCCTGCATTTCACGAGCTATGTTGGGAGTATTCTTGTTGCCTTTCCACAGAAAAAGGCCTTGTTTTGAGAAGTATTTGCATTCAGTCTGATATCTGAGCAAAACACGAAGGAGTTGCCTTCACACTATCCAATACATCACGCTGGATTGATAGTGCTGGGGAGCCTGTTGGCAGGGTTTATCGTGGGTATTGTGCCCATCACCAACCAGCAGTAGTGTGTTCCTTACTAGCCAGTTGTCACCCATAGCAAGGTCGACGTGGAAGCAACCTGATCTCAAAATGCCCTACTTTTGCCCACTGTAGGGGACTGGCCCTGATAGTTTCATAGGTGCTGAATACCTGCCACTTCCATTGAGTTCTGGCTCTAACTGGACCTTGAAATAGAGACCAATAAGGGGAAATAAAGCTTTGACAATTTGCTGCCTTTTAATATTTGTCTAACTGAAGTGGCTGCTTGTTCACACTTTTCTAATCCCCTTGTCGATGTCCTGCTAACAACATGGATTCAGGTTATTAAATAGTGAGCATCAGGTTATTAAAGATCCTGCTGTTTTCCATGTTAAAAAAAAAAAATGCACAGAATCAACAGAGCAAAGTTCTTCCTGCTTCTTACGTGATTTTTTTTCTCATGTTCTCTTTTGTTTCTCTTGTTTTTTTAGATAATTGTGATGATGCGTTAGTATCTTCGTTACCTCCGACAGCTTTTGACAGCTCCTCAGAGTTCCTGAGCGCTCACAGCCCCAGCTTTGCAAAGCTCAACAGAAGGGATGGTAAGATCGCTGGGTGAAATGCCCATGACAGTTTTTTATTGCAGCTCTAATGAATAATTCATTTTGGTAGATGCCTGTGGAGTACTCAAGAGCCTGACTAACTGAAATCATCCCTTTATGCACTGGCGATGGTGCCAGTTCAAAACAGCTCATTACTTTATTGCAGAAAGGAGCGTGAAATTTCATCACATTTGCACTGATCCTATAGTGGCCACCCAGCTGGAAGGTCAAGTAGACCGTATTGGTGTCTCTTGCTTTCTACTGGAAATCCTGCAATTCCAGAATGAAGCAGCTGGTCTTCGCAGCACTGATGTGCTTTGGGTTTTAATTTTGGGGGACTTAATCTTAGAACAGAACAGGTTTTTTTGTCAATGAAAGCAAATGCGTTATATTTTCCTCAGGGCCAGAAGAAAGTAAAAAAGAGGGAGGGGAAAAAAAATCACACCTCCGTTTCTTTTTCTCATTTAAAATGTTGAGCCTGAGATTTCTGACTGCTAGCCAGATAATTAGCTGGCTGCATTCAGTTTAACTTGAAAGAGTGCTCTTCAGATTCACTGGATTCTTTGCAAGAAGCATTTTTGCAGTGTCGAGCACTCTTCGGAAATCGGAGAGGTGTTAGATAGAAGTTGAATATTTCGCCTTTTGACTTTGAGTCGGAGTCTTTCACTGAGCAGCCTGAAAAGGAACCGGCATGGCAATTGCCCAACCCGTGGAAGGTTGAAAAATGAACTCAGTTAAAAGACAACGGGGTGACTCGAGTGTCGAGTAATTTATTACCTCAGTTATTCACGACCCACTACTACTATTACTTTAATCCAGGGCTCAATTGTCACTATCTTTGCTTGGCCACTCTTACAAGAGTTAAGAGGTCCCCTTCTCCTTTCTTACTGTGTTCTTTCCAGATCCAGACTCTGGAAGGGGTGGGGAGCGCAAAGCCTAGATGCCTGACTTTTTTCAGGGATGAAAGCAATCCTGGTTGGGAGTAGGATGAAAAGCATTGTGATGTGGGAGGCTCCTTATCTCCACTTCCCTTTCCCACTCACTAGCCAGATAAATGGCTATTTCCCAGGAGCACTGGGCAGTAAGCAGGTCCATGTAATGCAGTGAAGTAGTGAACTGCTGCCCTGGCGCAAGAGGACAATAGGGTTGGGCTTGTTGGTCTCTTAGCTGTAAGCTTTTCTGATTTTTGCAGCTATGCCAGAGCTGAGATTTTAAAGTTATTTTCATAGATTGTAAGGGGCTGGAAGGGACCTCGGAAGATCATCGGGTCCAGCCCTCTGCACCAGGCAGGAAAGACAACTGGGGTCAGGCGACCCCAGCAAGGTGACCGTCCAGTCTTCTCTTGAAGATTTTCAGGGTAGGTGACTGCACCAGCTCTGGAAGGAGCTTATTCCACGGTCTGGACACTAACTGTGAAGAAGTTTTTCGTAATGTTGAGCCTGAATTGATCTTCCAGGAGTTTGTGGCCATTACTCCTGGTTTTCCCCTCAGGTGTCCTGGTGAACAGTTGCTCACCAAGCCCTTGATGTGCTCCCCTAGCGTAGTGGTGAGCTGCTACCAGGTCCCCTCTCAGCCTTCTTTTCCTCAGGCTGAAGAGTCCCAGATCCCTCAGCCTTTCCTCATAAGGCTTGCCATGCAAGACTCTGATCATATGGGTAGCTCTTCTTTGGACTATCTCAAGCTTGTCCACGTCCTTGTTGAAGTGCAGCACCCAGGACTGGATGCAGTACTCCAGCTGCGGTCTCACCAGTGCTGAGAAGAGCGGAAGAATCACTTCCTTGGCTTTGCTGGAGATGCATTGATTGATGCATGCCAGGGTATTGTTTGCCCCCCTGGATACAGCATCGCACTGCCAGCTCATATTCATATTGTGGTCTATTATTACCCACAGGTCCCTTTCATTCGTGGTGCTAGCCAGCTTGGTGCTGCCAAGCCTGTCGGTGAGTTGGGGGTTGCTTGTCCTGAGGTGGAGCACTTTACATTTCCCGACATTGAACTTCATAGTTTCATAGTTGGTCGGGTTGGAAGGGACCTGAGCAGATCATCAAGTCCGACCCCCTGCCATGGCAGGAAAA
Source organism: Alligator sinensis (assembly GCF_000455745.1). Taxonomy (NCBI): domain Eukaryota; kingdom Metazoa; phylum Chordata; order Crocodylia; family Alligatoridae; genus Alligator; species Alligator sinensis. The sequence goes on from NW_005842052.1 coordinate 1,504,271, forward strand.
AGTACTGGGGTCAAATGACTTCATCAGGTTACAATCCACCCAACTTGCTAGCCTGTCCAAGCCTGCCTGTATCTGTAGCCTATCTCCAAGTGTGACCACGCATGACCATTTTAACAGTCTTTAAAAGAAGCTGACATGAGTGGATAAAGTTTAAGGCAAGAAATATGTCTGTGTTTAAAATATATGCTGAATGCTCATTAGCATAGCGTGTACCATAGCCTAGCATCACCGGAGTTACACTTCCTATTGGCGTGACTCTTGGTGACGGCAAGACGGAAAACACGTGAAATTGGCTATTTGGTTGAAAAGGAGTTTGATGCCAAGCAGAACTTCATCAAAGCCTCAAGTAAGACTTGAGATTTAGGCCTTGAGCAATGTATGGGCATGAATTGCACTCGAGCAGGACTGTAGAGACCCGTTTCTGTCCCTGAGTACATCTATGCTGTTTCATTGATTTCCATGGGATTGAACTTGTGTAAATTCAAGGACAAAATCTGGCAAAGAGACTGAATAAAATTCTCATTCTATGATTAAAAAACTTTGGAGGAGTGGTAGGTGGGGAAACTTGTCCCACTGGTGCACAAAACTGCTGGATGCCATTACAAAAATAGCAGTCACCGTTAGGTATAATGGTATGAGCTCCAGATGTTGGGAGAGAACTTCACCTGGGGTAAACTGGTTTGGCCCCATCATAACTGGTGCTGACTTAATGTCAGCAGCCAGTCTGGTTCCTGATACAGAGGACGGAGAGCTCTTTCTTCTGACATCTGAGCTACCTTGGGTGGTAACATCTGGTGAAAGTTGTCTTTGCAGCAGTGACTACTGAAGTTATCTGTGAAGAGCAATACATGCCAACATTTCCTGGAGCTTTGAATAAATTGAATTTACCCTAAAATATATAATTTTTTTTGGTGAAACACCTCTGTATTATAAAGGATTAAATGGACTTCTAATGCTTTTTCAGTTCTATAAAAAGAAGCGTGTGCACACACTTGAAAATACCAGGAAAGAACCGCACCTCGCTAGATGTGGGCATATAGTAGCAGCTTGTTGGCTGTATTTATTTGAGTACAAACCGGCATGCAACAGTTGATGACAAACTAATAAAGCACAACCCGTCTTCACTGGCAGACATTTCTTAACAGTTGTATGAATACTGTTGGCCAGAACAATAAACTAAAGGCTGCTGAAGACGCAGTGAAAGGCGGTTGTTAGAGATTTGCAAAACTCTAGTTGATGATGATGTAGTTGGGGCTGGTCCTGCTTAAGGCAGGGGTTAGACTATATGTGACCTCCTGACATCCCCTCCCACCCTCATTGTCTGTGATTCTAGGAACTGCAACTTGGAGTAAATATGCCTGAAAACATTTGGGCATAACCCACTGAAGGACTAGCTGAAAATGCTGCTACAACTACTCTGGATCTCCTGAAGAGGTCAATTGGATTCTGATTAAATACAACGCTGGTCAATCTGATCCTATTTACAGCAGTGATTTGCCAAATTGAATTTTTGTTTTCCCTTTTTTTAAATTTATGTATTTATAATGCTAATTGCTGTAATTAGATTATATTTTCTGGGCGTTCTCTGATCCCCATTAACTCTCAGCCTGAGCAGTCAATATAGTTAATTGTGGCTTAGAAGAAATCTCTCTTTCTTTGTCAACTGCTATTTGTGCTATGGTACAAAAGTGTTTGATCTCTGCATTAAAGTATGGCATGCATTAGAGTGCAGCAGGGAAGCACTTGCTTTCAGCGGGAAGCCCAAGAGCTTGGAACATAAGATAACGCCAACTGAGCTGCTAGCGAGATACTCGAGAGCGAGGGCAAGCATTTATATTATTTCATACTAACAAAACACAAACAAGCATAGGCATTTTCTGAACCCCTGTGCAATTTCAAAGCACGTTGATGGTACGACAGAGTTTCCTAAGTGCTGTGTTTCACACGCGTACAAAAAAGGGAAAAAAATGTGCATACATTTATAGAAAAGTGGCAGGGGGGCAGGGATGAGTGGAAGGAGATAGGGTCAGGGAAAAAAAATAAAAGGCACTTGATCATTTTTTCTCTTTCAGTTATTTTAGGGCATTCAACTTGGGAACCATATGCTCTTACAGCCTTTAAGGCTCTAGCATTCCCATTTGTTGCCATGGAGAGATCAGCTCGCATATCAGTTTCTTTAGGCACAGAGTCCAACAAGAGACCCTTTTCTCCCCTAACCAGCATGACCCCCAACTTTCTACGACCTACCGAGACACAGCACCAGAACTAGGAGAAAACGCCAACCAAACTGAAATGCCACCTTTTTTTTTTTTTCTTCTTCCGCACAGAAGCATAGCACTCCACGAATGCTAATAAGAGTTTGGCAGAAAGAATATACCCCTTAGACAATGTTTTAAACTATAAAGCACACGAAAATTTTATCAATTAGCTCATCTCTCTAATTTTAATATAAGCAACTTGGTGACCGTGCCCATATTTTACAACTTTATAAATTGTTTAGATTTTTTTTTTTTAATGACGGAGCAGCTGTAATAAATGCCGTGTTCTCTCTGCTTTGTAATTACCCAACACTTATTAATAAGACAATCATCAAAACTGTTTTCCAGCACAGTTTACTCTTCTGCGGGCATGTCTACACATGCTTTTACATGTGCTTCAACTTAATGCACATTTGCCTAATGTGAATTAAAGTGATTTAGGCTACACATGCATGCGCTAAGGTACATTAATGTGGTGTGAGGATTGATTTGGGACTAAAGTTAGTCCTAAGTCCGTCGACCTACACAACATGAATGCGCCTTAGTGTGTCTACATGTGATTTAAGGTGCTTTCACTATTCCCACATACATTTGATACCTGCATTTGCTGGTATTAAATTTAGGCGTGAATAGCCTAAAATTGCCATTTTTAAGGTGCATTAAGGGCGAGCACATGTAGACCCATAGTTTCATAGTAGGTAGGGTCAGAAGGGACCTGAGCAGATCATCCAGTCCGAACCCCTGCCGTGGCAAGAAAAAGTACACATGCCCTTAATAAGCCTTAAATTGCACAGATGGCTAATGCACCTTAAATCAGCACATGTAGACACACCCTGTGTGGAGTTTTAATCTGCTCTCCATATGTGTGTGTATATATGTGCATTTGTGTGTATATATCTCAATCTCTATGCTGCAGTACAGGCTATACAATCTTCAGTACTGTTCCTGCCTGCAAGTGCTGGTATATATTCCCAGGAGTGTACTTGTCCCAAGAGGGTAGTGAAACAGAGGGCAGAAGAAGATCCACACTCCAAAGCCTTATTCCTTACTTCTTTAAAATGGATTTTGAGGAGGAGGGAGGAGAATGTGGGGAATCTACAGTAAATAATATGTGGGAATGGGTTGTCCATGTATAGACTTCCCAGCCATAAATGGATGCTTCTTTTCTGGATATTTAACACCATTTGAACACAGAAAATTCTTGTGCACAGAAAAAGGGGGGGATGTACATTTTGTCAAGTATTGCAACAGCTTGCTGGTAAAGTTTCATAGATTTCATAGTCATTAGGGCTGGAAGGGACCTCGGAAGATCATCGAGTCCAGCCCCCTGCCCAAAGGGCAGGAAGTCAGCTGGGGTCATAGGATCCCAGCAAGATGAGCATCCAGTTTGCTCTTGAAGGTGTTCAATGTAGGCGCTTAAACCGCCTCCGGTGGCAGGCTGTTCCAGACCTTGGGGGCTCGGACAGTAAAGAAATTCTTCCTTATGTCCAGCCTGAAACGATCTTGAAGTAGTTTATGATCGTTCGACCTAGTCGTCATCCCTTGGGGCGCTCTGGTGAACAAACGTTCCCCCAGATGCTGGTGGTCACCCCTGATAAACTTGTAGGTGGCCATCAGGTCACCCCTGAGTCTGCGCTTTTCCAGGCTAAAGAGCCCCAGGGCTCTCAGCCTGTCATCGTAGGGTCTGCTTCCCTGACCTCTGATCATGCGCGTGGCTCTTCTCTGGACTCTCTCAAGCTTCTCCACATACTTTTTGAATTGTGGAGCCCAAAAC